>NC_062284.1:118220552-118523582 GCF_902655055.1 Lutra lutra
AAATAATGCCTGAACATTTTCCAAATTTTATGAAAACTATAAATCCTTAGATCGAGAAAGTTCAGTGGAGCCCAAGCACAAGAAACATAAAACTGAATCAAAACACTTCATAATCCAAATTGCTCACAACCAGTGATGAAAAGAAAATCTGAACAGCAGCCAGAAAGAAAGACACAGCACATGCAGATGAACAAGCATAACGGTGGTGGCAGGTTTATTGTCAGAAACCATACACGTGAGAATATAGTGGCGTGACACCTTTTGCATACCAGGTGGGTGGGGAGTGAACTATCAGCTCTGATTGCCATAGCTAGTGAAGATACCTGTCAAAAATGAGGGCCAAGAAAGGCCTTTTTCAGACATACAGCAGTTGAAAGAATTCATTAGCTGGACTGCAAGTCCAGGCTAAAGGAGTCCCTTTACATAGAAGGAATATGATATCGGAAGGAAGTCCGAATCCATACAAAGAAAGGAAGCGCATTAGAAGTCACAGCTACATCCATGGCTGCTATATGCGTTCTTTCTTATTATTTAGATGTCTTTAAAAGATAATTGGTCATTTCAATGAAAATAATATCTATGTAGGGTGGGACTGATAACCTGTGTGAAAGTAAAACATATATATAGTGAGAGGATAAAGTCTGGAGAGGGAGAAATGGAAGTCTGCATTTGTGAAGCTGTTGACCGTGATAAGTTAAACCCTAAAGCACCCACTGACAGTTCTGCTTGGAGACGTCAATACCCATTTCCATACGTGATAGAACAAGTCCACAGTTGATTGGTCCATAAAGATACAAGACCCTGGAACAAAACAGTTTACCTGTTTGACCTAATTGACATTTATAGGACACGCCACCCAACAATAGAATACATGTTTTTTTCAAGTGTAATGGAACATTTACCAAGATTGACTATATTCTGAGCCAGAAATAAGTTTTACAGATTAGAAGGGTTTGAGTGCATTCTCTGACCTCTTGTCAACCCTCAGGTCAGTGATTCACTACAAAGACTTGTAGCATTCAGAAAAGCTGCGCTACTCACCAGTTTCTGTTGATCACAACAAAAGGCTACAGATTATAATGTGTAAAGGGAAAAGGTGCTTATGGAGTGCCCAGTGGAACAGACTAATTATTCAGTGTTTAGCACCTCCAGGGGTCAGACTGATATCGTGTGGCCCAAGGCTTTCACCATAAATCACATTGCAAGTGTAACTATTGGGTGTGGCCTAAGTCCCCAGATATACAAAGAGATTTTTATGAGGTGGGATGGTGCAGGGTCTTACAGGGTATTCCCCAAGAGCTGCACAAGGGCCAGTCCTTTCTTGGGAACTTGCAGAGTTGGAACATCCCAAGCCTGCTTCGCTTTTTTCTGCACAGACCATAATGGAATTAATTTAGGAATCAAGGATAGAAAGATCTTGAGAAAATGCCCAAGTATTTGGAAACTAAATAATACACTTCTTTAAAAAAATTTATTTCCATTCAATTTAATTAATATATACTGTATTATTAATTTCAGAGGTAGAATTCAGTGATTCATCAGTTGTATAGAACCTCTAGTGCTCATTCCATCAAGTGCCCTCCTTAATGCCTGTCACCCAGTTACCCCATACCCCCCCACCTTCCCTCCAATGACCCTCAGTTTTTTCCCTATAGTTAAGAGTCTCTTATGGTTTGCCTCCCCTTTTTGGTCTTATTTTATTTCTTTTTCCCTTCCCCTATGTTCATCTGTTTTGTTTCTTAAATTACACATATGAGTGAAATCATATGGTATTTGTCTTTCTCTGACTGACTTATTTCACTTAGCATAATACCCTCTAGTTCCATCCACATTGTTGCAAATGGCAAGATTTCATTCTTTTTGATAGCTGAGTAATATTCCATTGGTGGGGTTATGTGTGTGTGTGTGTGTGTGTGTGTGTGTGTGTGTGTGTGTGTGTGTGTGAAGATGTGGTGTGTATGGTATGCATACCACATTGTCTTTATGCAAGATCTGTCAGTGGATAGCTGGGCTGTTTGCATATTTTGGCTGTTGTGGACATGACTGCCATAGACATTGGGGTGCATATATACCTTCGAATCACTATGTTTGTATCCTTTGGATAAATACCTAGTAGTGCAGTTGCTGGGTTGTTCTATGTTTGACTTTTTGAGGAACCTCCATACTGTTTTCCAGAGTGGCTGCACCAATTTTCATTTCCATCAACAATGTAGGAGGGTTCCCCTTTTTCCACATCCTCGCCAACATCTGCTGTTTCTGGACTTGTTAGTTTTAGCCATTCTGACCAGTGTGAGGAGATACCTCATTGTGGTTTTGATGATGAGTGTTGCTGAGCTATTTTTTCATGTGTCTGTTGGCCATTTGTGTCTTCTTTGGAGCAATGTCTGTTCATGTTTTCTGTTCATGGATTTTTTTAAAAAGGTTTTATTTATTTGAGAGAGAGAGAGAACAAGTGAGAGAAGGAGAGGGAGAAGCAGACTCCCCACTTAGTAGGGAGCCTGACATGGGGCTCAATCCCAGGACCCTGAGATCATGATCTGAGCAGTTGCTTAACTGACCGAGCCACCCAGGTACCCCTTGATGTTTTGTTTTTTGGGTGTTGAGTTTGATGAGTTCTTTATATCTTGGATACTAGCCCTTTATCTGATAAGACATTTGCAAATATCTTCTCCCATGTCATAGGTTGCCTTTTAGTTTTATTGACTTTCCTTTGCTGTGCAAAACTTTTTATCTTGATGAAGTCCCAATAGTTCATTTTTGTTTTGTTTCTTTTGCCTTTAAAGATGTGTCTAGCAAGAAGTTGCTGTGGTTGAGGTCAAAGAGGTTGCTGCCTGTGTTCTCTTCTAGGATTTTGATGGATTCCTGTTTTAGGTCTTTGATCCTTGATTTACATTTAGGTCTTTCATCCATTTTGAGTTTATTTTTGTGTAGGGTGTAAGAGAGTGGTCCAATTTTGTTCTTCTGCATGTGGCTCTGCATGGGGCTGTCCAGTTTTCCCAACGCCATTTGTGGATGAGACTGTCTTTTTTCCATTGGATAGTCTTTCTTGCTTTGTTGAAGATTAGTTGACCATAGAGCTGAGGGTCCATTTTTGGGTTTCCTGTTCTGTTCCATTGATCTGTGTGTCCGTTTTTTTGCCAGTACCATACTATCTTGATGATGACAGCTTTGTGATACAGCTTGAAGTCTGAGATTGTGATGCCTCCAGCTGGTTTTCTTTTTCAGCATTCCTTTAGCTATTTGGGGTCATGAATGAAAGAGGAGAAATAAAAATAATAAATAAATAATACATTTCTAGAGAAGAAATCAAAAGTTAAATTAGTATTGTGAACTGAATGAAAATAAAAACAACATATCAATATTTGTAGGATATTGCTAAAGCAGTACTTAGGGAGGAATTCTTTTTTTTTTTTAAGATTTTATTTATTTATTTGTCAGAGAGAGAGAGAGAGAGCACAAGCAGGCAGAGCGGCAGGCAGAGGCAGAGAGAGAAGCAGGATATCCCCACTGAGCAGGTAGCCCCATGTGGGACTTGATCCCAGGACCCTGGGATCATGACCTGAGCCGAAGGCAGAGGCTTAACGGCTGAACCACCCAAACACCCCTAGGGAGGAATTTTTGATTAATTGCCTATATTAGGAAAGAAAAAAGGTCTTGGATTTATACTTCAGCATCCACCTTAAGAAACTAGAAAAGGAAGAGTATATCAAATCCAGTGTATGCAAAAGAAAGGAAATAATACAAATTAGAGCATAAATAAATGAAATAGAAAACATGGAAACAATAGAGAAAAACTGAAAAACCAAAATCAATGAAATCAAAAGATCTTTAATGAGAGTTTCAATAAAACTGATAAACCATTAGCCAGACTCTTCAGGATAAAAAGAGAACACAAGTTGCCTAAATCAGGAATAAGACAGTTGCCATCATTAGAGATTCTATAGATATTAAAGGGAGCAGGGAATATTATAAAAAAAAACACTATGTCAAGAAATTTGACAACTGAGAAGAAATGGACAAACTACTCAAAAAATATAAACTACCAAAACTCACTTAAGAAAGAGATCATCCAAACAACCCTATATCAAAGACATTGAATTTATAGTTCAAGAGCTTCCCACAAAGAAAACTCTAGGTCCAGATGGCTTTCCTGGTAAATTCTACCAAAAACATAAGAAAAAAATAAAAATTCCACACCAACTCCTCCTGAAAATTGAAGAGGTGGGAATATTTCTCAAGTCATTTTATGAAGTTAGCATTTACACAAATACCAAAACCATTACAGGAAAACTATGGACAAATATTCCTCATGCACATAGATGAAAAACATTTTAAGGAAAAATTTAACAAATCAAATATGACAATATTGAAAAGAATAATGCATCATAATCAATGGGGTTTATCTCAGGAAAGAAAGTTTGTTTTTAATATTTGAAAATCAGTGTAATTTACCAGATTAAAAGACTAAAAGAGAAAAAGCCATGTGATTATCTCAATGGACAAAGAAAAAGGATTTGAGAAAATCCAGCATCCATTCTTGATATAAACTCATAGCCAAATTGGTGTAGAAGAGCTCTTCCTCGACCTGAGAAAGGGCAACTGTGAAACACTGACAGGTAACATCAAACCTAATGGTGAAAGACTGGGTGATTTCTCCCTAAATAGGAATGAGATAAGGATGTTGCCCTCATCAGTACATTCAGCTGGAGGTTCTTGGGTAATAAGGCATGAGGCGATACATGGAAATAAAAGGCATCCGGATTAGAAAGGATGAAGCAAACCTGCCTGTATTTGCAAACAGCATGATGGTTTGTGTAGAAATTCTAGGGAATCCACAAAAATGGGTGATAGAACTCACAAGTAAATTTAGCAAGATTACAGAATTCAAGACCGGTATTCAAGAATCTATTGTGTTTTTTTTTTTAAGAATTTATTTATCTTTGGGGCAGAGGGGCAGAGGAGGGGGTGAATCTCCAGCCGACTCCCTGCTGAGTGAGGAGCCTGATGTGAAGCTCGATCCCATAACCCTGAAATCATGACCTGAACCAAAATCAAGAGTTGGACACTTAACCTCCTGAGCCACCCAGGCAGCCCAGAAATCTATAGCAATGAACGAAAGGAAATTAAAATCGAAACAATACCATTTATAACACCATAGTAAATACTAAATACTTAAGGGTAAATCTGAGAAAATGTTCGCAAGGCATGTACACTGAAAACTACAAATCATTGTCAAGAGATGTTCAAGACCCACATAAATGAAGAGACATGTTGTGATCATGGGTTGGAAAACTCAATATGGTTAAGATGCCAGTTCTCCCCAGATTGATCTATAAATTCAACATAATCTCAATCAAAATCCCAGCTAACTTAAAAATATATACATTGACAAGCAGATTTTATATGGAAATGTAGAAGACTAAGATTAGCCAAGAAATTTGATTAATGAGAACACAATTGGAACACTAACACTACTTTCAAGATTTATAAAGTTACGGGAGTTAAGGCAGGGTGATGATGTTGGCATAAATGTAGACAAATGGCTCATTGGCACAACAAAGAGAGTCCAGGAAAGACTGTACCCATCTGATTTTTCACAAAAGTACAAAGGCGAATCTTTGGTAAGTGGGACCAGCATACTTGGCTGTCTATCTGTAAAGAAGTAAATACCGATCTCTACCTTGCAACATGTACAAAGATTGTTTTAAAATGGATCATAGACCTAAATGTAAAACCTAACCCTATAAAAGTTTTACAAGAACATATAAGAAAAAAAAAATCTTTGTAACCTCAGGCTGGGCAAAGAGTTCTTAGATAGGAAACCCAAAGCACAATTTAGAGGAGAAAATATTGACAAATTTGACTTCATCAATATTTAAGATTTCTCTTCTTCAAAAGACATCTTAAGAGAATGACAAAACTTTATAGCTGAGAGAAAATATTAGCAAATCACTTATCTGGTAGAAAACTTATATTCACAATATATTAAGAACTCTCAAAACTCAGTAATAAAAAAACAAACAACCCAATAAAAATGGATACAAGATTTTAAAAAAAAGGATACAAGATTTTAATAGACATTTCACCAAAAAAGATACTTGGATCACAAATAAGCACATGAAAGGTTGGACAATATCATTAGTCATTATGGAAATGCCCGTCAAAACCACAATAAGATACCACTTCACACCCATCAGGACGGCTATGGTAAAACAGACAACAATGAGTGTCAGCCAGCCTGTGGAGAAACTGGAAACTCCCTCCCTCTCCCCACCGACTGTAATCTGCTGGTGGGGATAGTAAAATGGTATTGCCACTTCGGAAAACAGTTTGATATTTCTTAAATATTAAAAATAAATGTATTATCTGACCCAGTAATTCCAGTTCTAAGTATATACCCATTAAGAGAATTAAAAACATATGTCCCCACAAAAAATTATGCATGGGTGTTCATGGCAGCATTTTTTACAGTAGCCAAAAAGTGGCAATGATCCAAATGTCCATTAGTGGCAAATGGGGAGGTTCAATGCAGTCTATCCAAACAGGAGTATAAAGAAAGGGAGTCATGCTATAATTTGGATGCACATTGGAAACATTATACTAAGTGAAAGAAGCTAGATACAAAAGGCCACATATTCCATGATTCTGTTTTGATGAAATGTCCAGAGAAGGTAAAAATATGGAAATAGAAAGCAAACTAGTGGTTGCCTGAAGCAGGGGTGGGAATAAGGATTGACTTCTTGGGGCAGAAAGGATCATTTGGGAATGATGGACATGTTCTCCAACTGCACTGTGTTGACGGTTGCACAGCTTTGGGTTTATTAAAAGTTCTAAGGGGTGTGCTCAGAGCAGGGGGCCTGAAGAAATGGCCCCTCTGTTTACAACACACCCAACAGAAATCTGGGTTCATTGTGACAAGGAGCACAAAATTTGTGGCCTTCCTATGAACAAATACCCTACACGTGTCACAAAATAAAAATAAAATCTAGGTTGTTGAATTGTACTTAAACTAGTGAAATTTATGGCATATAAATTATCCCTCAATAGAGCTATTTAAAGTAAAATGGTGTACAGTAATAAGAACAGCATAATATTGAGGAAAGAATAGACAAAGAAATGAGTGGAACAGAACAGAGAAGCCAGGAATATACCCTTTCAACTATAGTCAACTGATTTTTGACAAAGGTGCAAAGGCAATTCAATAGGGGAAAAGATAGTTTCTCTAACAAATGGTGCTGGGCACAACTGGACATTCACATGCAAAAGACAAAAATCTAGACACAAACCTTAGACCTTTCACCAGTGTTAACTTAGAATGGATTGTAGCCCTAAGTGTAAGATGCAAAACTGTAAAACTTGAACACAGGACAAAGTCTAGGTGACCTTGGGTGTGGCACTGGGGTTCTAGATGCCATTCCAAGATCACTGGATCCATGAAAGAGAAAATTGATAGTGTAGACTGTGTTTAAACCAAAAACTCTCATTCTGTGAAAGACACTGTTCAGAGAATGAAAAGACAAGTCATAGACTGGAAGGAGATAGTTGCAAATACATAAAATATCTGATAAATGATTTGTATCCAAAATATACAAAGAACTCTTAAAATTCAGCAATAAGAAAATAAACAACCTAATTGAAAAAAGGGCCAAAGATCCCAACCAGCCACTTCACCAAAGAAGATATACGGATAGAAAATAAGCATCAGAAAAGTACTCCGCATCATATGTCTTTAGAAAATTGCAAATTACAACAGCAAGGGAACACTACTACGCACCTATTAGAGTGACTGAAACTGGGGCACTGGGTGGCCGAAGTCATGATCCCAGGGTCGTGGGATCGAGCCCCATGTCAGACTCCCTGCTCAGCAGGGAGTCTGCTTCTCCCTCCCCTCTGCCCCCCTGTGCTCTTTCTCTCACTTCTATTCTAGCTCAAATAAATAAAATCTTAAAAAGAATGACTAAAATCCAAAAAAACTGATAACACCAAATGCTGACAAAGATGCTGAGCAACAGTTAGTCTCATTCATTGCTGGCAAGAATGCGAATGGTACAGCCACCCTGGAAGACATTTGGACAGTTTCTTACAAAGCTAAATATAATATTGTTTCAAAGCTATTCATAAAGTATATTTATTTCACTCTTGCTTACGAAGTCTCACTCCTGGTATTTACCCACTTGACTTGAAGTCTATACTCACACAATAACCTACACATGAAGGTCTATAACTGCTTTATTCATAATTGCCACAACTTGGAATCAACCAAGTTTTGCCTTTCAATGGATTAAGGAATAAATGGAATATTATGGGACAAAAAGAAGTGATTGGGCCACAGAAAGATGTGGAGGGACTTTAAATGTTAAGTAAAAGTAGTGAAGCTGGTGTGAAAAGACTGCATCTGCATGATTGCAACTGTGTGACACTCTGCACAAGGCACGACCATCAAGACAGTGAAAAGATGAGTGATGGCCAGGGAGGTAGGGGTGACTAGAGGGTAAGGGACCTTTTTAGGGCAGTGAATTTATCCGTCTGGTGCTGTGATGGTGGACACACGACATTATGAATTTGTTAAAATTCATGAGCTACAGAACACCGTGAACCCTAAAGTGGTTTAAGTATGGACTATAGTTAATAAAAAAATAAGACTCAATAAATATGAACAAAAGAATCATCAGGATGCAACACTGAAAAAATGTTTTGCTTGTTATATGCCAATTCTTCCTCCATAACAGCTGTCAAGAAAATGACAGAATCTTTGAGCCGTACCTTCTGTGACAGACCAGTAACCTCTGAGCTCCCAGGCACGCAGTCTGTGGTTGTTGGCTCCTTGTGAGTGGAGGCAGTTTCTCCTTCTGGTTCTGTAGAACCATCTCTCTGTGGCCTTTTACAGCCTGGAGGGACAATCACTATTTGACAAGAGCAGCTTGGAAGAGACCATTCTGGAAATGATGGTGCATGAACCCATGGGTCATTTGCTGGTGCTTAGTGCATCTGGGGCCCTGTCCAGAGTGGCATCTGCTCTGAAAGTCAGCAGCTAACTGGGTGGGCATTGTTTGGCAGGTCGGAGAACTGAGTTCTGAGTCCTGTTGTGTCCTTAGCTGGCTGCCAGGTTTGGGGCAAGTCACTTACTTTCCCATGGCCCATTTCAGCTTCTCTGTACAAGGAGTGGGTTTTCTGAGGGGGCGGGGTGTCCCTGGTTTCTTCCAGTTCCAGACCCCATTTCTGTCAATATCAAACCTTCTCCCACACTTTGGCCTGGAGCGGAATGTGTGTCTTGTGTGTATACATGTGTCCCAGGGCACTTGGTACAGCAGAAGCCCTCTCATGTGGAGGCACGAGACGCCCTCCCGGCAGTGTGCCCTCTCTCCACCCTGGGTTGTGCGTAGACACCCGGGGCCTGGCTTGCTCTGGGCTGGTGGTCCAGGGCAGGCCCAGAGATTGGGGGCGGTTCAGGCACCTGCCGCTCCTCCCGGTGCTGTGTTCTTTCAGCCCTTTGTGCCTTCATACATGCCAGCCCTGAGCTCTCTCTCGGCAAAGAGGATCTCCTCCATCTCCAAAGAAGTGCCCAAAGCAGTTCTGGCATTTTCCTAGCCCACAACTGAGCCGTGGTCTGTGGTGTTATTGTGACTCCAAAATTCAAAGGCTCCGAGTTGGAAGATTTTCCTAGTAACTGAAACCCCAAGAGTATTTAACAATTTTTTTTTATGTTGAATGAGTTAAGTCGACATTTTGGGTGAGAAGGTATTCTTCAGTTAGTATTATGCTGTGAGCCTACCTTTGCTTACTTTAAGGACCTTGGGACAACTTGACTGAGAAGCTCTGTGAGGTCTGAATGGGGTCATGGTGAAGTACCTGATCAGATTGTCAACCTGGTTGTCAAGGTCATGTGTCCTTAACGAGGGAGGGTAAAGGACCAAGAATCTATTTCTTCTGACAGTTTATCATATCCTGGGACTGTTTTCTGGCCCTCTAGGGCAATATTGAAAAATTAAGCTCCATGAAAAACAACTCAGCCAGGTTTTGTATGTTTGATTTTTTTAGGACTTTGTTTAGAGAAGTTGCCTGTTTCCTCTTCTACCAGTAACCTCCACGTGGACCGGGAACAGGATGTCATCACCTGTTATGAGAAAGCAGGGGACATTGCTCTCCTATACCTCCAAGAGATAGAAAGGGTAAGTGAGGACCAAGTGTTTCTTCCAGTAGATAATTTTTTAAAAATTTCAAATCAGACTGTAGAGAGCTGTGATCAATCTCTGAAAAACCTTCAACACATCTGCCTCTGGGTGCAAAGCTTGACTTCTGTTTCAGTGCAAAAGAGATGGTGGCAACAGTGGGACCTTGTAAAGAGTGTTTGGGAAGCATTTAACATCCTCAGAGCAGAAATGACGGTGTGCCCTGAGGCTGGCCAGTCACTCGTGCTCTCCTGGTACACAGTGGGCTGCCTTCATTTGTACTTAGGGGGACGAGATGCCAACAGAACGTACCTCCAGGGTTTGGGAGGCTTTACCTCAGTAGTTACTCGAAAGAAAGTTACTGCTGGGGACTCCCAGCTGACCTGCTTGGAGCAAGTGTGTATCCTCTGAGACCATCTGGGGTGGCTTCCTCCCAGCAGTCAGTGGTTGCCTGTGGTGGGGAATGAAACCAGCAGCTGACGGGGGCCAGCCGAGTAGACACCCTCGGGCACAGGAGGTTAGAGGCTTGTCTGCTCTGAACTTGTCTCTTCAGAAGGATTGCTGCCTTTTAGCTTTGCTCTTTACTGTTTCTTCATCTCAGCCTCAATTTTACCATCTGTGAAAAGAGCAGAATAGTTTCTACCCCGTGGAGTTCTGGTGGGGATTATAAAAGATCATGTAAATGAAGGGACTTAGCCCAGATGCAGAAACCCTAGATTCTTAGCGAATGTCACTTATTTATTTATTTATTTTACTAATAACAACCGGTTCTAGTCATTTCTGCTCCCAGCAGAGTTTCCTGACATTCTCACCAAGGCTTGCCACTGAGATTCCCCCCTTTCTGCCCAGAGACATGTCCTGTGAGATTATTTGAAAAGATGAGAAATCCTGTGAGACCTTGAAAATTACCCAAGTCTTATTTCCCATCAATTTTTGGGGTTCTCGGTTTCCCTGAGGATTAGAATGGTCTGGTTAGCTTTGTTCCATTGTCACTGTACAGACTGGCAGTCTTCTCCTAGTGTGTTGATGTATGTGACAAGGATCAGAATTGCTTTGTAAGGGGCAGGCAGTGCAGGTGAGCACCACAGAGAGGGGGAGGGGAGAATGATGGGACCAGCTTGGAACCTGGCCAACACCAGCATGGGTTCTAAATCAGGGGTCGTGATGTCTGGGAACTCGGGAAGATCCTTGACCGTCTTGCCAAAATGTTCTATCAGAAAGCTGCTATGAAAAAGGAATTTTTTGGTTATTCAGAATTTGTGGTATGATCTTTAGAGAAATGACTGTGCAGCCTGCTTTGAAAATCCACACTGTTTTCATCACATTCCTCCTTGATAGCCAGTGCTTAGAAGGGGAGAAGCTGTTCTTGTTGACCCCATGGCCCTTTTGCCCCGTAGGGGCCCTTGCTTTGCACCTTACTCTCAGACAGTTGTTACAGCCCTGTCCTCTCGGGGCTGCCTTCTCCTGGCTGGCACAGAGGAGGCGTGTCTGTTACAGGTGTATTTAATGACACAGGGACTGGCAGATCTGGATGTACTTCCTGTTGTGTTGTGTGTAACCACCTCCTCACTGTTGGGTTCTCTGTCCAGACCATCGAGGAGGAGACTTGTATAATCACAGCATTTTTTTAAAAAAGATTGATTGATTGATTGATTGATTGATTGATTGATTTTGGAGAGAGACAGAGAGAGAGGGAGAGCGCATGAGCAGGAGGGGCAGAGGGAGAGGGGGGAGAGAGAATCTCAAGTAGACTCCACGCTGAGCACAAAGCCTGATGCGCGGTTCCATCTCACAACTCTGACATCGTGACCTGAGTGGAAATCAAGAGTCAGACACTTAGCCAACTGCGCCACCCAGGTGCTCCTGATCATAGGATTTAAAAGAGATTTTTGTGTGCAGTTTTGAGGAGACAGTGTCAGAGGATGTCAGATTTGAAGATGAAATGGAGGACCAGACAGGGAGGACATATAGAAGTTAGGACCAAAGCTAGGACTAGAAGAACTCTTCTGACACCCAGTTCAGGGCCCACTCATGTCATTATCCCAGGCCGCTGCACACAAGTGCACACTGTGTCATTTCTCACACTCTTACCTGCAGAAAGCACTCCATTTGGCCAAGCGAGCTCTTGGTGGCGTGAGGAAGCTGCCTCAGGCTTGGGTACAGTCCTAGGGGGTAGAGATGATTTTCACATTTCTGGCTCCGATTTTCCAGTGTGAGTTTTCCTTTATGGGAAACCACTTCAGGCCTCGCCAGGTCTAGCAAGCTGGGATATTAGTACTGGGAGAGACTAATTGAACCAAGTATCTGTTTTGACTGTAGTAAGTGCTCAAGAAGCCATTTGTTAATTGATGGGAAGTCTAAGAAAAACCACTTTCCTTAAGTGAGTGCTGGGCTTGGTGGACATTCAAGGTCTTTATGAGGCAAGATGGGGGGGTGCTATGTAGAAGATACCACCTTGGCCTTTTTTTTTTTTTTTTAATTTGAACTTAATATAACTTTTAAGAATTATGCTAAATTAAAAACAGAAATGTGGGGCACCTGGGTGGCTCAGTTGGTTAAACAACTGCCTTCAGCTCAGGTCATGATCCCAGTGTCCTGGGATCGAGCCCTGCATCAGGCTCCTTGCTCAGTGGGGGGCCTGCTTCTCCCTCTCTACTGCTCCCCCTGCCTGTGCACCCCTGCTCTCTCTCTGTCAAATAAATAGATCAAATAAATAAATAAATAAATAAAAACAGAAATGTTAGGGAAATAGAATCTGAAAGAAGTAATGGACTGGGACAAGCCTAGGTAAATAGTGCTTTGTTTTTCTGGGTAGGCAAGCCTTGTATCCAGAAAATCCTGCACACTCTGTTCCTATATGGGTTCTGCTAGGGACAGGCCATTGCTCATTGGTTTCCCTCCATTTCCCAGCCATTCCATAGTGAAGAAACTTCTGTTGGCCAGGACCTTTGGCATTTTATTTATTAGTATTGGTTCTTAACTTCAGTCACTAGCAAGAAAAAAATTGGGGAAGAATTTTTGAAGACAAATTGGAGTGTCATGGTATTTTCTCATGATCTGAAGCCACAAAATCATGTTTCTGAGGCAGCCCCATTCTCTGAATAGTGGAGATGTTTGGTGATAGATTTGTTTGCTACCTGAAGGACAATAACTCTTCAGAAAGGGGGAGACCTTGGCTGACCCTTGAGGCAGCTAACTTAAGCTGTGAGAGGGAACAGAGCACTGTGGTAGAGTGATGGCCAGTGTCAAGATCCTGGATTTGCCACCTTTTAGCTGTGGGACTTCGGGCCAGTTACTCAGCCTCTCTGTGCCACCACACGATCCTCATCTGTAAAGTAGCAATAGTGACTGCTCTCAGGCTATGGTGAGGATAGAGTGGCTTAATTAATGTACTTCCTGGTATGTGGTTAGTAACAGTTAAATGTTAGCTTTGTTGTCATGTTTTGTACCTGTGTCACCTGCCAGTGGACTCTTTACTCATCTTAGAAGATTTCAGATAAGTAGAACATTAGAAACATGCTGTTTTGTTTTTTTTTTTTAAGATTTCATTTCTTTATTTGACAGAGAGATCACCGGTAGGCAGAGAGGCAGGCAGAGAGAGAGATGGGGAAGCAGGCTCCCCGCTAAGCAGAGAGCCTGATGCGGGGCTCGATTCCAAGACCCTGGGATCATGACCTGAGCCAAAGGCAGAGGCTTTAACCCGCTGAGCCACTCAGGTGCCCCAATGTTAATTTTTTTTTTAAATTTTATTTCTTTATTTGACAGAGAGAGATCACAAGTAGGCAGAGAGGCAGGCGGAGAGAGAGGGGGAAGCAGGCTCCGGCTGAGCAGAGAGCCCGATGTGGGGCTCCATCCCAGGACCCTGAGATCATGACCTGAGCTGAAGGCAAAAGCTTAACCCACTGAGCCACCGAGGTGCCCCCCAATGTTAAATAATTTTTAACAGAATATTTACAGAGTAATTTTTCTTGGGAGAACTTGGTTTTCCCTCTCTTGTGCAGAAGCTGATGGGATAGCATCTGACCCCCACCAGAGTCTCCATGTCATATCTGGGCTCTGGGCTTCTGTTTACCCGCCGACTGTCTGACCTTGGTCCAGTCGTGTATTTCTGTGTGCTGCAGCTTCCTGTTCTCACGGGGGAGCTAATATTGCCTGATTTGTCTGGGGCTAGAGAACTCGTGAGCCAGCTGCCATAGGAAATTTCCATGTATTCTTGTCCCCCCCACCCCGTCTGAAGGTGGAGGCAGGGCCAAAGAATATTTGAATACACGAATTTGAATATTTGAAATATTTCAAATATTTGAAAATTTGAATACACAAAAGCAGGGCAATTAACTATTTATTTAGTGTTGTTCTTGTTCTATTAGGGTAATAGAGCCATCTAATTTTCTCTGATAGTTTGTTCTCTGAAGGGGAATAAAAGATACTTCCAAAATTGTGCATATACAACAACTTAATCAGACAAATTGAGTTAGATTAGAAATGACAGAGGCTGTCCTTGATTTGTTTCTCTTCAGACGGTGGCATCCTGCCAACGGTAAATAAAGTTACCTGCCCCACCAGGAGCTTCTCGTGGTGCCGTGATAGGAATAACGATGACTTCACTCTTGAATATCATACTCTGAGCCCTGCTTTTGGCAAATGAAATCATCCCGTCTCTGTCCTTTGCCGGCAGCAGCTGACCAGCTGCTTATGGCTGTCCTGAGCAGACCAGGCTGGAACTTCACCTTCTGCCGACAGTTCACTTCTTCACACCCTATTTGCGAGAAGAAGTGAATGCTAAATGATGGGCTGCCAATCGACTTTGATGGGTAGTTTTAGGGCTAAAGTTTTGAGGAGAAACAGGCAGTCCCCGAATATTGCCAGGCCCCACTGGAATTCCTCTGTTCTTCAGGGAGTCGCTCCCTGGTGAGCGTGGCCAGGCCCTGGCCTCCTTTCCTCCTCGCTGTTGGGGGGGGACTTGCAGCCACAGAGCTGAGGTGCCAGACTTGGTGGTGGGTGAGATTCAGGTGCATCTTGAATTCGAATGAGACATCCCAGGAGAAGTGCTCGGTGCTGCTGATGGCAGAGGTGGGGTATGACTCTAGGGCTCCACATAGCCATGTTTTGGGCTTTCACATGTGAGACAAAATAAAGGCAAAGCTTCTGCCTTCCGTGCCCTTTCCATTCCCTCCCTCTCCACTCGAGCCAAAGTGGCAGGGACCAGGTTCTTCCTTGAAGAAATGTCAAGCCAGTGATCAGCCCGTAAATGCACTCTGACTCTAGGCCTGCCATCTGACTGACTGGGATGGGAGGCCATATGCACTTGAAACTGAGTTAGAAAAGTCTGGAAACCAGAAAAGGACAGTAGCTTCTTTTAATTTCCATACATTCTTGGTTAGTCTTTGTCCTCATAATCTTACAGCATTAAAGAGTGTTGTATTTTTCACTCAACATTATGTCAACACTTGAAAATGTTTTCATGGAGATACACTATTTCATCAAGTGCATGGCCTCTATGATATAATTACCTTATTGTTGGGTCCGAACTGTTGTAAATAATGCTGATGTTGCCTTCCTTCTGGTAACTCTCCCCTTGCTTTCATTGTTTCCCAAGGGCAGATTCCCACAAGTGGAGGTATTTTTGACATTCTCTTTAACTACATATTGTGTTCCATTTGCTTGCTACGAGTCATGCCAACATCTCCCTTTGGCGCGGTGCAGGGGGATGTGGTCGCTTTGCACTCTTGACGGGGTTGCTGTTATGTCAATGTTATTTTGCTGGTTTGCTAGGTGACAGTGGTGCCTTGCTTGCAATTTTGGTTTGCATTTCTTTGACTATCAGTCAGGGTGAATTTTTTTCCCATCTGTTTGCTTATGATTTATATTTCATTTCTTTTTGAATTACAGCATTATTGAGATAGCATTCACATACCATACAAATCACCCATTTAAAGTACACAATTCAATGCTTTTTAATATATTTAGAGTCATACAACCATCACCAATCTTTAATTCCAGAACAGTTTTGTTGCCCCAAAAAGAAACCCTGTCCCACTAGCACTCACTCTCCATTTACCTCTGATCTCCCCCAGTCTGAACAGATTTGTGTATTCTAGAAATTTCATACAAATAAAGTCATGGGGTCTTTTATGACTGGCTCCTTCGGCATGTCCCAATGCTGCATTTCTTTCTACTGACAAATAATATGCGATTTTACGGATATGCTACATTGGGTATAATTATCTATTCATCATTTATCATTTATCATTTGGGTTGCTTCCACCTTTGGGCTCTTATAATAAGGCTTCAACAAACATTCATATACAAGATTCTGCGTGGACAATGCTTTCATTTTTCTTGGGTATATACCTAGGAGTGGAATTGCTGGGTCATATGGTAACTTTATGTTATATTCCATTCTTGTCTGTGTATCCATTCTTGTCTGTGTATACTTTCTGTCCAGTTTTTGGATGAAGTCATTGACAATTTGAATAAAGTCTACATCATAAATATGTTAACTCTTTAATCATATTTGCTCTGAGTATTTTCTCAGTCACTAAATTTACATTTTTAAGTTGCTCATATATTTTAAATCTGTATATAGTTTAACCTGATTTTTTTTTCATTTATTTCATTGTTTTAAAGCTGAAATATTGGGATAGACTCCCTCCAAGATTTAAAAAGTTTTCAGTCCTTTTCCATATTTTCAAAACAACTTTTAACTTCCAAATCTTCTTGGGATTTATTTTGTTGTGTGACACTAGATATGACTCTAAATGAATGTTTTTCTCAAATTTCACTACCATTTTAAGATGATCTTATCTCTGTTTTTTTACATTTGCTATCACATATTTTAAGTAATTTAATAAAATTTTAGATATCGTAGTAATTCCTGGCTTTCCTATTTTGTTCTGCTGATCTTATATTGTACCAGTATGACACCATTCAATAAGTACTTCTTTATGACTGGTTTCAACATCTGAAAGGATTGTAACTACATATCACTTGTAATTTTCAGAATATCCCCGGTTCTTTTCTGATGATACCGCAAGGTGAATTTTAGAATAATTTTCTTGAGTTCTAAAAAAATCCTGTTGGGATTGGTTGGATTTTATGAACCCTATACATAATTTGGAGAATTATATTTAGTCTTCACTCATCTATGACCATGATATCTCTTTCCATTTTGCAAGACCTTTTGTTTCACAGATTTTAGTAGGTTTATTTTATTCCCAGATTTTCCTATTTGTATTGTTTTATGAATAGGATCATAATTTTTTAAATTATATTTTCACATAGCAATGCTTCTGATTTTTTAATTCACTTACACAAACATTTATTGAGTCCCTTTTTTTTTTTTTTTCAGAGAGATAGCAAGAGCATGAGCAGGGGTGAGGGTGAGAGAGAGGGAGAGGCAAACTCCCTGCTGAGCAAGGAGCCCAATGCAGGACTGGATCCCAACCCTGAGATCATGACCTGAGCTGAAGACAGATGCTTAACTGCCTGAGCCACCCAGGCGCCCCTATTGAGTGCTGTCTATGTTCTGTACTGTGCTTGATATCAGGGGCACTGGAATGAAAAAGCCACAGAGCCTGTCCTTAGGAAACATATGATCTAACAAAGACCCAGGCCTGTAAGCAGTGTGGGCCATGCTTTGGTGATGAACACGCAGAGAACTCTGCAAGCCCAGAGAAGTGTCTTGGTGGACCAGCCTGGTAGTTCAGGGATGGTTCCTGAAAGAGAGGACACCTGAGCTGAATTTTGAAGGCTGACAAGGGTAAAGACACAGGAATATTAGCCACAGTGCTGAATTCTACAAAAATAGAGTTGATTCTTTTCATTTTTCTAAGAGTATGACTATGTGGCAGAGGAATGATTTTTGTTATTATTCCTTCCTATCTCATATTTTCCATTTTATCTCCCTACCTCCAGATTCTCTTTTTTTTTTTTAAGATTTTATTTATTTATTTGACAGACAGAGATCACAATTAGTCAGAGAAGCAGGTAGAGAGAGAGGAGGTAGCAGGCTCCCCGCTGAGCAGAGAGCCCGATGCGGGGCTCAATCCCAGGACCCCGAGACCATGACCTGAGCCGAAGGCAGAGGCTTTAACCCATGGAGCCACCCAGGCGCCCCCCATCTCCAGATTCTTCTTTCCAATCTCCAGATTTTCTAAAACCATGTTAAAAAATAAAGGTATTTTTTGTTCCTACCTAAAGGTAACTCTTTAACATATCCCCATTAAGGATTATTATTATTATTTTTGAAGATTTTATTTATTTATTTGCCAGAGGGAGAGAGAGAGTGAGCACAAACAGGGGGAGCAGCAGGCAGAGGGAGAAGTAGGCTCCCCAATGGGCAAGAAGCCTGATGCAGGACTTGATCCCAGCACCCTGGGATCATGACCTGAGCCAACACTTAATCACCTGAGCCACGCAGGTACCCCTCCATTAAGGATTATAATGTTTATATCCTCATTAAGTTTCCCACTTACAATTTGTAACAATCTTAGTAGGTATAATTATCCCCATTACACAGATGAGGACAGTAAAGGTCTGAGATTGAAGGAATTGTCCCAAGTCCACAAGGGGTGAGGGGTATCAGAACCTGACCTTGAACCTGGGTCTTGGACCTAAAGTCTTTGCCCCTCTTGCTGTCGTGCTTCCTTAGTCACTGCATACATGCTTTTGCCAAAGCAGGCTGTGCGTGTTGAGGATGCTTGTTGGCAGTCCTGTTGCAGGGAAGTGTTTATCCTTAGAACAAGTGGTGGCTTTGACACTGCCAAACAGTGCTCCTGCCCAGGCCCATGTGTTAGAGGCTCTTTGTGAAGAAGGGATGAAATCCAAGATGTTTAGACTTAAGGCTAAACCCTGAGATAAGCTATTCTCTCTGCCTCCCCACTTGTATCTTCCCCATTCTTCCCATTTATAACCTAAAGCCTCATCCTGGCAGCTCTGACCTCTTGTCTTTTGGGCTTTGTTCTGCCAGCAAAGGCAGACCGATGGGACAAAGGGGAAGGAGCTGGACTGCAGAGTCAGGTGGCCATGAGTTTTAGCACTGACTCTAACACTTGCTACCGTGCAGTTTGGGGACTCACCCAGTGGAGCAAAGCTTCACTTCCTCCTTCAGTGTAGTGTGGATCTCAGTGGCTTTTTGTGGGGGAATAAATGAGAGAGCCTATGCGCCTACATAGTGCCTAGTGCAGAGTAGGTTACTTTCTTTCTTTCTTTTTTTTTTTTTTTTAAAGATTTTTATTTATTTATTTGACAGAGATTACAAGTAAGGCAGAGAGGCAGGCAGAGGGAGAGCAGGAAGCAGGCTCCCCGCCGAGCAGAGAGCCCGATGTGGGGCTCGATCCCAGGACCCTGAGATCATGACCTGAGCCGAAGGCAGAGGCTTAACCCACTGAGCCACCCAGGCACCCCCGAGTAGGTTACTTTCTTACTGCTTTTTTTCCTGCATTTCTGGTCGGTCTTGGAAATTCATTCATTCATTCATTCATCATGTATTTCATTCATTTATTCTGTATACTGAATGCTTACCCTGCACCAAACATTGCAGTAGACATTGAACGTTATTAGTAAGTGAAATAGATGTGGCCCTGACTTTGTGGATGCTTCAGCACCACAGAGGGAGACAGTCAGTAGTCAAGTAAAAAAAAAAAAAAATACACTGATAAATGCAGTGAAGGAATAGGATGGGCTGCTGGGAGAGGGAATAATAGAGGTAGGCCTCTGTGATGTTAGGTGGCCACAGAAGTCCCTTCCAACAGGGTGACAATCAAGGTGACACCTCAAGTATGAGAAAGATCACAAGGGCAGCATGACCCAGTTTGTGTTATAGAAAGTTATTCAGACTGCTTGTGGAAAGTGGGAAGGAAGAAAAGGAGCACGAGATGACATGGAGAGTCCGTTTAGGAGACTATTTGGAACTCTCACAAGAAGTGATTGTAGCTTCCGTGAAAATAATTGTTGTAGAAATGGATAGATACGGACATATTTGAGAAATAATTAGGAGGGACATGGTAATAGATTAGAGAGTGTCAGGGTTTCAGACTTTACCTCCCTACCTCCCACCCAGGGTCTGATTTGGGCATCTGGGTGGATGATGTTATTTATTAAGATGGGATAACTAGAAAATTATGTTTTGGGGTGACACTGGGCTTCTAGGAGCTTTACTCATGCTTAGAGTTTTCCTGGGAGTGGAATTTAAGTGGTTCTTGTCCCCAGAAGACATTCTAGGAGCTAGGAGGGAGAGGCCCAGAAAGGGCCCCTTGAGGATGAGCCCCATCCCTGAGGTCTAGGTATATAGGCCCTTCCTAAGACTGAGGCTGGACCAGGAAAACCCAAGAATTTCTCCCTCCCACCACCAGCAATGTAACAAACATAGCACAAAGTAACAAGTAACTGTAGAATACTGCTGGGAAAGGGGCATGAATTTGGAGAGAAATCACCTCTAGCCCAAGCATACAGGAACTGCTGAAAATAGGATGGAACAGAAACACTTAGAAAACCCCTCTGGAATCCCTGGTCCCACAGTAAGCACAAGTCAGTAGCCCACTGCTTGAGGACTTTGAAGTCTGCAGTATATGGAGGTAATTATAGAAACAGCAAACCCAGCCCAACTTCAACTACTGACTGGATTGACTCAGTCCCCCACATTTGTTGCCTTATAGATGAAAAGAGGTGCCCATTTTCAGGTATAAATATTATTTACCTCGTCCTTATTCTCTACACACAATCTTCAACATTGTATTTAAAAGTATGAGATATACACAAGTGCACACACAAACTATTGTGAGGAGCAATAAGCAAAATGAAACCCAGAAGTGACCCGGTATTGGAGCTATCAGATAAGGAGCTTGAAAATATCACTGAATAGTATGTTAGAGATGGGGCGCCTGGGTGGCTCAGTGGGTTAAAGCCTCTGTCTTCAGCTCAGGTCATGGTCCCAGGGTCCTGGGATTGAGCCCCACATCGGTCTATCTGCTTAGCAGGGAGCCTGCTTCCTCCTCTCTCTTTCTGCCTGCCTCTCTACCTACTTGTGATCTCTGTCTGTCAAATAAATAAATAAAATATTTTTTTAAAATAGTACATTAGAGGATATTGTGGAAAAAGTATACAACATACATAAAGAGATGCGAATTTCAGCAGAGAGACAGAAACTATAAAAATGTAAAACTGAAATGCTAGAAATGATAAAACATGATATAAGAGATGAAGAAACTTTTTTTGTTAAGATTTCATATTTGGGGCACCTGGGTGGCACAGTCAGTTAAGTATCTCACTCCTGGTTTTGGCTCAGGTCAGGATCTTGTGGGTTCTGGGACTGATCCCCATGTTGGGCTGCAGGCTCAGCAGAAGGTCTGTTTGAAGATTCTCTTCTCCCCTTCCCCCACTCTCATGCATGTGTGTGCACGTGCTCTCTCTCTCAAATAAATAAATAAATCTTTTAAATAAAAGGTTTTATTTTTAAGTAATCTCTACCTCCCCAACATCGGACTCAGACTTACAGCCCCAAGATCAAGAGTCACATGCTCTCCAGGAGCCCCAAGATAAATAAGTTTTTTGATGGCTTATTAGAATGCTGGACACAGCTAAGGAAAAAATCTTTCAGTTGAAGGTAGGTTAGTAGAGATGATTCAAATAGAAACACAAAAAGAAAAGAAAAAAAGAGTGGGGAAAACCAAAACAGAGCATCCAAGAAATACAGAAAAAATATGTATTTGGTGTCCATAAAGGAGAGGAGATAGAAGCTGAAACAGAAGAACTATTTGAAGAGAAAATGGCTGAGAGTTTTTCAAAATTACTGAAACACAACAAACCACATATCCAAGAATCTCAGAGGACCCCAAGCAGGATAAACAGAAACCTACACTTAGATGAATTGTAGTTAACTATTGAAAATCAAAGACAGAATCTTGAAGGAAGCTAGAGAAAATGAAACTTTAAATACAGAAGAATAAAAGCTAGTAGTTACAGCAGATTTGTCATTAGAAACTATGCAAGTTAGAAGATATCAGAGAGATGGTTTTAAAGTGCTGGATGAAAAATTTCAAAACACCTTTGATGAAAGAAGACAAAGACTTTGTTTTTTTTTATAGGACAAACAAAAGTTGAAAGAATGCATTAGCAACAGACCTGCATAACAAGAAATGTTAAAAAAGTTTCAAACAGAAGAAAATAAAGATACATACAATGAAATAAAGATCATCATCAATGGTGACTACAAGCATACATATAAAAGACTTTTTCTTATTTTTAATTTTTAAAAAATATAATTGACCACCTAAACCAATAATAGTAACATATTGTGGGATATACAATAGGAGTAAGATGTGTGACAACCAAAGCACAGAAGATGGGGGAAGAAATGTAAGTATATTGTTATAAAGCATTTATACTATATATGAATTGGTGTGATATTATTTGAACATAGACCGTGATAAACTAAAGAGCTATATTACTTACCTTTGGGCAGCCAAGAGATGGAGGATGGGGACATGGGTGAATGGACAGGTAGACAAACATAATTAACCAGTCATTAGTGGAAATGAAATGGAATCATCAAAAAAGAAGAAAGAGAGAGGGGCACCTGGGTGGCTCGTGGGTTAAAGCCTCTGCTTTCAGCTCAGGTCATGATCCCAGGGTCCTGGGATTGAGCCCCACATTGGGCTCTCAGCTCAGCGGGGAGCCTGCTTCCCCCTCTCTCTCTGCCTGCCTCTCTGCCTACTTGTGATCTCTGTCAAATAAATAAATTAAAAAAAATGTTTTTTAAAGCAGAATGAGAGAGAAAAAAAGAAACAACAGATGGGACAATAAAAAAACAACAAGCAAGATGGTTCCAATTATGTAATGGTTACATTAAATGTAAATGGTCTGAACAATTAAAAGGAAGAGATTTTCAGATTAGATGAAAATGCAAGCCCTAATGTATGCTATCTTATAAGAAAACCATTTAAAATTAATATATAAGTTGACAAAAAGTAAAATTATATACCATGTAAACAATAATCAGAACAAAGCTAGGGTGATTATTACATCAGAGAGTAGAATTTAGAACAAGGAATATTTTCAAGCGATAAAGGGAGAAGTTACACTAGAAAGGATTCAATTAATCAACAAGGCACTGTAATTCTAAAAGTATATGTAGCTAATAGTAGAGCTTCTAAATGTCCAAAACAAAATGTATAGAAGAATTTATAACATTAAATGTGTATTAGGAAAAAAAAATTCAAATCCATGGTCTAAATTTCCAATTTAAGAAACTAGAAAAAGGACAAATTAAAGCCAAAGCAAGCAAAAGGAAGGGAATAATAAAGATCAGAACAAAAATCAATGAAATAGAAAAGAGATAAACAGAGAAAATCAGTGAAACTAAAAATGGATTCTTTGAAAAGATCCATAAAATTTGTAAACTATTAACAAGATTGAACAAGAATAAAAGAAAAGACATAAATTACCAACACCCAAGATGAGGAGATGGTACCATAGATTCATAAACATTAAAAGGCTTCAAGGGAGGGCACCGGGGTGGCTCAGTGGGTTAAAGCCTCTGCCTTTGGCTCAGGTCATGATATCAGGATCCTGGGATCAAGCCCTGCATCGGGCTCTCTGCTCAGCAGGGAGCCTGCTTCCTACTCTTTCTCTCTCTGCCTGCCTCTTTGCCTACTTGTGATCTCTATGTGTCAAGTAAATAAATAAGATCTTAAAAAAAAAAAAAGACTGTGAGGGGAGGGGTGTCTGGTTGGCTCAGTCAGTGGAGCATGTGACTCTTGATTTTGGGGTTGTGAGTTTGAGCGCCGCGTTGGGTGTAGAGATTACTTAAAAAATAAAATCTTTTTTTTTTTTTTTTTTTTAAGATTTTATTTATTTGAGAGAGAGAGTGAGCATAGAAATAGAAGCTGAAAGCTGGACATAGAACTTGATCTCAGGACCCTGAGATCATGACCTGAGCCAAAGGCAGACACTTAACCGACTGAGCCACTCAGGTACCCTAAAAAATAAAATCTTAAAAAAAAAAAGGGGGGATGCCTGGGTGGCTCAGTTGGTTAAGCGGCTGCCTTCGGCTCAGGTCATGATCGCAATGTCCTGGGATTGAGTCCCACATCGGGCTTCTTGCTCAGTGGGAGCCTGCTTCTCCATCTGCCTCTGCCTGCCACTCTGTCTGCCTGTGCTCACTCTGACAAATAAATAAATAAAATCTTTAAAAAAAAAGAAAAAAAAGGTGGTAAGGGAAAATTGTGACCAACTTTATGCCAATAAATGTGATCACTTAAAAAAAAATTCCCTGAAAGACACAAACTACTGAAGTTCACTGAAGAAGGAATAGGTAACCAAAATATTCTTGTGTCTATTAAAGAAATTTAATTGTAGTTAAAAGCCTTTCCATAAAGAAAACTACAGGTCAAGTTGACTTTATTGGTGAATTCTACCAAACATTAAAGGAAGAAATGACAGCAATACTATAAAAACTTCCAGAATACAGAAGAGGAGGAAAACATTCCCTAACTCATTTTATGAGACTGATATCTCTTATGAATATAGATGCAAATATCCTTAACAAAATATCAGCAAACCAAATCCAACAACATATAGAAAAGATTATACACCATGACTAAGCAAGATTCATTTCAGGAATGCAAGCTGACTTTACATGTGAAAATCAATTAATGTAATGTGTCAGTAGAATAAAAGACAAAACCCATATTATAATGATAATTTCAGTAGAGGTAGAGAAAGCATTTGACAAAATCCAGTACCATTTCTCGTGATAGGAATAGAAGTTCACATCTTCAACCTGATAGAAGGCACCTATGAAAAACCTACATCTAACAACATTTATAATAGTGAAAGACTGGATATTTCCCCCCTAAGATCAGGAGCAAGACAAGGATGTCTGCTCTCTCTACTTCTATCCAGTATTGTAGTAGAGGTTCTAACCAATGCAATTAGGCAAGATAAAGAAATAAAAGACATGTAGGTTGAAAAGGGAGAGGTTAGACTATCTCTGTCTGCAGATGGCATGGTCTTGTATATAGACGATCCTAAGGAATTCACACTTACAGACCCTATTTTAACTAGTAAATGATTTCAGCAAGATTATAGAATACAAGGTTGGTATAAAAACTACACCTTTTTTTCTCTACACTAACAACCTGAATATGGAATTAAGAAAACAATTTCGTTTATAATAGCATCAAAAGATGCAAATACTTGGGAATAATAAAAAGAAGTGCAAACCTTATACCTTGAAAAATACAAATCACTATTGAAAGAAATTAAAGAAAACCTAAATAGTGGTAAGACATCTCACTTTTATGGAGCAAAAGACTTAATTTGTTAAAATATATCTGTATCTACATCTATACTCTCTCCATGCACCCACACACATATATACATATAATAAATACAAGATTTATTTTTAACTAAGACAAGTGCCCATACCTTTAATGCCTCTGTGTAAAAAAACCACATTTTTCTGAAGTTGAGTGATTACTTTGGTCACATTTTAGTTTCTCCTGTTAAATTTAATTAAAATTAAATGTGATGGTTTCCATTTAAAACTGGCATACGAAACACAATCTCAGTTTTTGGAAAATGACTTTTACCTTTCTTTCCCTGATACGTATGTATAGAGATACCTGAATTATTGTTCAATAAATGTTACCTGGTTATTTCTGTGCGGTGGAATTTTGAGATGATTTTTAATTTTCTTTGCTGTACTGAACTGGCTTTGCTTTACAGTAATCACAGCATTTTTAAAAATTAAAAACTATTCTTGAAAGCAAATGAAGGCTAATTTTTTTAAAAGTTTAAGTATTGGGCCTCCAAGTGGAGATGACAAGGAAGCAGTTGAATGTATGAGTCTAGTGTTCCGAAGGAAAGTCTGCAGCAGAGAGGATAACTTTGGGAGCTGGCTTCAGAGATTTCTATGGGTGAGATCATCCTGAGAGAGACTTACAGGGGACCGCACTCTTTGCATATGCAGCCCTTGGAGGATGTGTTGGGGAGGAGCCTGCAGTAAAGCCCAAAATGACAGTTCGCAGGGGTAGGAGGAACACCTACTGCTTAGCACTCGTAGAGCCAAGTGCTAAGTCAGGAAGGAGCCAGGCAGTTTTGATAAGATGCTGGGATGTAGTTCAAATGCAAGGGTTGCCCACCTGGATTTCATCCCACAACATCTGTTCATTGTGCACTTTCTTTGCTGTTTCCCGAAGCTTAAAAGTTAGAGAACCAGCAATTGCTTCAACTCCACATGGAGAATAATTCTGAGACCTCTAGAGTGTCTGAGCTTTGGCTTACAGCTGGGTCTTTGAAGGGCTGCTGACTTTCAGCAGATGGGGACAACATGTTTGGAGAACACGTGTAGGGTTTTTAAATGGGCCGCAAGGAGCTTCTGTTTGATAAATGCTTTATTTCACTTGCCAGTATAAAGCGGGTAACCTCTAATAGTAGACATGTGTTTACACTTCTCTGTAACCCACTCGACTTGAAGGTCTTTCTCCTGATTCGTTGGCAGTCTTTCCTGTGGGGCTAAACATTTAGACCTTTACAAGCTCATCATCTGTTGACAAAAGATCAAGTTTTGGGAGAGAGAGAGCTTAGTTTGTTTTTCTCCGAGGTCCCCTTGAGAGTCCACAGGCCTTGGCTTTGAAGCGTAGAGAGTGCGCCCTCCCTGGGGAATTTCGGGGCCAGTGCCACTCACGGTGCTTCTCAGCTTAGCTTTCCTTGGGTTCATCAAGCTTACTTAGGGCTGGAGCCTTGGCCCACCTGTCTGTGACCTCGCCCATCGGTGGACGGTGACTCTTCGTGCCTGTTGCCAGGACCTGTTTCTTACTCACTCTGCCTTTCTGGCCACATCCTGGCACCTAGCAGAGCCCCTCCGCCTCAGTGCTTCCGCTAGCACTGTACACCCCTCAGCACCCTTCAGTCCTGAGCCCTCCGTGCCAGGAGAGCTGGGCACACCCTGGCTTTCCTAGTCTTCGTGCCCACCTCTGCACCAGTCCCCATGCTCCGATGCTGGTGTGAGGAAGCTGATCCGTCAGGTCGTGCGGCGCGTTTAGAGATGTGGTTTGAAAGGAGTAGGCTTGGATGTGGATCTGATTAGTTCTCCGATTTTCTCCCCTTCCAGGTAATACTTACCAATATTCAAAACAGAAGCCCTAAGCCTGGCCCTGCTCCCCACGATCAAGAACTAGGTTTTTTCCTAGAAACAGGACTTCAGAGAGCCCATGTCCTCTATTTCAAAAATGGGTAAGCCTTCTTCGTTTTTTAACTCAGGTTCCTAAAGGAGAAAAGTAGAAAGCCTCACCATGCTATCTCCGGTTTAGCTATTGTATCAGAGCAATTTTAAATATGAACTATGATTGGAAGAGTTTTTTAAAATCGTGAATGTAGGCTCTTTTGTCTCTTCTCCCCCAGCTCTCTCCCTTTGCCATGAGGTGTAAAGGTGGGAGAAGGGAGGAAGGAGGGCCCCTTCGTGAGTGGGAGTCATAGGTTGGAAGCACCAGCTGGGTGGGTGGGTCTCTGGGGAGTCAGCTTTATGCCACACCCCCTCTCCTGGGCAGTGGAGGCCAAGGCCAGCCCCTTTGGTTGGGGGAGGAGTCAGTGACCTGAAATCCCCACACGCACGGTCATCTCCGGTTGGCATCTCAGTTCAGAGATTGGGTCTGCCAAATCTCTAGCAGTTTTTAGGAAAGTGAGTGTGGTTCTGCTGTCACTCGGGCACACTTTTACCTTGAACTGCTTTTGAGAAGGGTTTAGGAAAGTTTATCAACGCGAACGTGAGGGATAGCTCTCCGATACATTTGACGTTTGTTTTCCTTTCTGTGTTGCTTTTATGAGAAATGCGATGATTGTCTTCCAAATCTCTTCAGCTGTCCCTTGTTTTGACCTTGTGCTGCAGGATAGATGTGCATGAAGACCCACAGTAGGTATCTGGCTTCTCCGTAGCTCCTCGTAGGCCTGTTCCCCTTCCTCTAGAAATAGCCCAGTAGTGCTTGGAACCACAGAGGGGACATGAGTCCCAGCCTTTGGATAAATGAACAGTGGAGTTGCTCCCTCTTCATTTTCAAGAGGTTTCAAGGTTCATCAAACCTTGGGGCGTAGCTCACGGAAGTGGCGTTTCTTCTGCCCAGTGGCTCAGAGACATGTGCAATCATTTCTCATTTGTTGCCGGTAAATGCTTTCCAAATCCCGTTAAATTGTTGGTTGGCTCCAAAGGCCATTGGTTCAGATCAACACAGCGCGTGAAGGGTCTCAGTAACACCCCAAGGTTTGGATTGGCCTGAGGCCTTGGTGGCCGAGAAGATGCTCTCGAGTTTGATCTCATCTGCCATGGATTGGGATCATGTGAGCAATAGTGCATGTCCTCTAAGCTGAATTTTTAGTTCTATTTCCTATGGTGTTGTAAATAGAGGGGGAAGGGAGTGAACGTGGAATTTTTTTTTTTTGAGTGATTTGTTTCTTCTCCCTATTGACAATAAATGGTTGTCGTCACAGAGGAACCCCAACCCTGCTCTCTCTTCCTCTAACCTCTAAGTGTTTTGTGCTCGACTCCCATAGGCAAGACCAGAGGCAGGAATGCATTCGCTTGGGGCTCTCAGGGGTGCCAAACCACTACTTCTATTGAAAATGCTTTGGATTTTAGGATTGGTAAAGGTGGGCTGGATAATTTATTTTCATCTGAAGCCTACTCATTGAAGAGGAAGAAGCTAGTCCTCTTGGGCTCTGACCTCCTGCCCTGAAATGTTGGCTGCCCACTGGAATCCAACTAAAAAATAATAATGATGACAGGTTTGCCCTAGAAGACTGATTACATGCCAGGAATTGCTTAGCGGCTCATTTCTCTTTTTATTTTACCCAAGTTCAAGGAGATTCCCATTGACGTAGCCAAAGTGAAGGGACTGCTTAACTTTGAAGACTTTTCTCCTTTTTTGTCCTCTCACTCTTTTTATGGCTTCAAAGACCAGTGATAGGATTGGCCAACTTCTCTAGAGGGTTCTTGCTAGCTACCACGTCCTTTGTAGCTGGAATGAGAGATTACTTTGAGGTAGATGGAGGCGAAGGCCAGTTTGGGGACCACAGACTATGGATGAAAGGAGAGAAAGCAGCAGGAGCTTTTGGGCATGTCCAGTGCTTCCAGGCTGTCTGACTTAGAGCAGTGGATTTCTCAGGGCCCAAGAGCCACGCCTGGGTCATTGTCAATGGACTTTCACAGCTGGGATCTCTGTGGAGTAGGTGGGGACATCTGGAGGTAGCTGCTGTCCATAAGCACCAGTGGCTTCCCACATCCGGTCTTCTGATGTGTTTGCTCCTTTTTGTTTTCCTGCACTTTATTTTTTAAATTATTTTTATTTTTATTTATTTTTTTTGGAGAGAGAGAGAGAGCACATGCGTAGCAGGAAGGGGGAGAGGGTGAGGGAGAGAGAGAATCTTAAGTGGACTCCATGCCCAGCACGGAGCCTGACATGGGGCTTGATCTTACAACCCTGAAATCATGACCTGAGCCAAAACCAAGAGTTGGACACTTAACAGACGGAGCCACCCAGGTGCCCCTCTGCACTTTAGAAATCTGCATCTGGAAGGGTATCTTGGACAGGGTTTGATTTGCAAGGATTAAGGAAATGGGCTATAGAAGAGCTTTGCAATAAGAGATGGGAATTGATAAAGCCCATCTTTGTCTTAAGAAATGTACTTCGGTATCTTCAGCTTCGCAGTTGTCATCCCTGAGGACTTACTGAGTTTTAGTAATTAATCTTATTCTTTTATCATCCTCCCATCTTTCCCAAGAGTACGTGCCAAACCAGTGAACTCGGGTCTCTTTCAGAAAGGACCCGAGTCCCAGACCAAGGCTCTTCCTTCACCATCCTTGATCTCCACAGCGTCGGCTCTCTCCCGGGCACTGGTGCCCTGCGAGGCTGGCGCCATGACTAGTGTTGTCCCCGTGTGCCCACGGTGACCTGGCTGCTAGGATCTGCCATCCGTCCTCCCAGCACTGCTCCACTCAGGGGAAAGGCTGTGTGTGCAGAGGCCGGGTCCGACCCTCTGACAGTGAGTGGTCTCTTCACCCTGCCTCACCGAGGCACTGGTGATGAAACCTTGCCAGGGGTGGTTCCCAGCCTGTGCTGTCGATTGGGGTTTTCTCCTCCCACTTTCCCTTGCATCTTATCCAGCACACGCCTCAGATCCTGTTTTCTTCTCGCTCCTCCCCTTTTCCTCTCCCCCCTCGCCCCCTGTAACCTCTTTCCTCCCGGAGGCACAGAATACCTGGTGCCACCCGAGCCCCACCAAGCCACTTCTGTTTCGTGTCTAGTTCTCCTGTCCCTCTGGATAGCAGGAATAAGTCTGCGAGGGATGAAGAAAACCCTCTTGCTCAGCTCTGCCGAGGGGGAAATGAGAGTGCATTAGCCTCAGAGGGTTGGGACACAAGCTCCAAGGGTTTCTGGACTTGCCCAGGCAGGCACTCAGAGGAAGAGCAGCAATTTGGAACCAGTCCTTCTCCTCACTGGGTCTCAGTTTCTTTATCTGTAAAATGGGTCTAACACCACCTCCCCCCACCCCATCACAGAGCTGAGGTGAGACACAAGTAAGACAACATGTGTGGAAGCACTTTGCAAGTCATCAGGCAGGTAGCGGGCACCCAGCTGGCGTTTCCAGGGAAGCGGATGCCTGGCCGACTTTCCAGCAGGACGGGACTGGGTGAAGGTTGGCCTCCAGTGGAAGTGGGAGTTTGCCAAGCACCCATCACTCACTTGATTGCTGAGCCTCCATGACACATTTTTCAGGGAAGGGCATTTATTTTCGACTGCTGGTTTAGGTGAGCTTGGCTCAAGATGTGTCCTGGTTGAGTGGCCTAGTGCTAATGACTGAAGACCTTGTCGTTGTGCCAGGGAAAGGAGGTGGGGTGACTGGTCTCATGTGGTAGGGAGGGGTGTCTGCTGGGCAGCACAGCTAGTGCCCAGAGATGGCTTCAGCCTGGGGGTCCCCTCAGCCTTGTTGTTTGGAGTTTTTTTAAAAGATTTTTAAAATTTTATTTTAAAATAATCTCTATACCCAGTGTGGGGCTTGAACTCACAACCCTGAGATCAAGAATCACATACTCCCCACTGAGCGAGCCAGGCACCCTCCTCCCCTCAGCCTTCGAAGGGGAAGAGAAATGATACTCCTCACTGGAGTCCTTATGGCCAGAATTTCCAGGAAGCTTGGATTTGGGGTACCAGTTATGGTCTGCGTGCTGGTTTAGTAATATTTGCCCAACTCTTATCAACAAAGGGTGGCAAAGGACATTTCAAGTATCTTTGCTTCTGGTCAGCCCTGTCAGACGCACTGGCTAGGCAAAATGCATGGCAGCCGGTGTTTTCCTTGGCTCTGAATTGGTTTTAATTCAGGGAGGGTGCAGATACATTAAAACAAAAAGGCCAATGCCCCGCACCTCCTGGGAGACATGCCCGTGGGTCATACTCTTTGCTGGGGTACATCACGGAGTTCTGCTCAGGAGACCCCTGGAGAAGACGACCTGGAGAAGGTGGGAAGTCGGGGTACCATGAAACTCCGGTGGCTCTATGATGCTTGGTGCCAGGCCAGGGAATAAAGTCATGTAGAGGGGAGTTTGGGGAGTTTTGTTATAGTGAATCCAACAGACCACTGATTACCACTGTGCACTGGCTTTAAAAATCCCCAGACTTCCTCGGTAATTTTGTTGACCTTCGTGACTCTTCAGCTCTGCTTGCTGTGGCCAAGAACTAGCAGGCCGAGAAAGTGTCCCAGCGGCTGCTGAGGAGGGCGCTTCCTATGTTTCCGTCCCAGAGACAGTAGCCGCAGCAGCCAGCCCACATGGTCATGGGGCGGGGGCCGGCCAGGAAGCGAGGGGGGCCTCCGTGCTGGCTCCCCAGGCTCCAGAGCAGCTTAGACTTGGCCTGTGCATTCTAGCATTCTGACTGTCTTCCCTTCCGCAGTGGTAAGTAGTGTTCACTTTTTAAACCGCACATGACTTTTTATAGCGTAAGTCAAATGCAATGAATAGAGAATTCAGACACGTTTCTGGGAAGCATTTAATATGCATCAACTTTCTGTCCATGAACAGTCTTTGAGAGAAATTCAGATATTAGAAGGAAATGGGCCTGCATTTTAGGAGACAGTCGGAGAGAAGGAAGGGTTTAGATGTAAATGTAGGTAATGCGGTTCTGTTGTATAAAGGAGTAAACCATGGGAGAACACCTGATCACTTTAACTGACCGAAGTGAGCTCGAGTTTCTAGGCCCATTTATTCCTTCATTCAGGAAGGTCATTTGTTCATCACGTAAGGAGGATGACTTGCCTGCATGTTAGGTACTGGACCCTATCCTAGGCAGCAGCAAGGAGGAGAAGCAACGTCCCTGCCTTGCTACAACGCACAGCCCCATGGGGAATTAAGGGTGCAAACGAGCAGTTTCAGGATAGTTTGTGTGTGCTGACCAGGTGAGTTCAGCTTGCCACAAAAGCAAATAAGGAAGCTGCCGTATGGGCACAGCTGCACGATCTGGAAAGGGCAGCAAAGCTGGAGTAAAGCTTCGGTGAAGGGTGCTCATCCCATCCATGCGAATTGATTGGGGAAGCCAGGGCCCCCTCCCAGACAGTGGGTAGATGTGTGCAGTTAGAGCCCTACTCAGCGTTGTATATATCCTGCAGGGTATGAGGAGACCAGTCTGGCTGCAGTGACGGTTTCTGTAGAGATCTATGGATTTTATATAAACCTCTCAGCAGAGCACCTGGCACGCGGTGGGTTTGACCAGTCACTGGACAAGTATTTATTGAATTCCCCTATGTGGCCGGTACTGTGCCTGGTGCTACGCTGGCAAGTAGAAGAGATGACACGGTCCAGGCTTTCAGGGAGGATGCCGTCTACTGAGGGAGACAGACAGGCAGCCAGGAAACTGACGATACTATTACAAATTAGAATGTGTGCCAGGGAATGAATGGGTGCAGGGCGTGCGGATCACAGAGGGGACCTGCTTAGGTAGGTGGTCAGGCTGGGCCCCCTGAGGAGGCGACCCAGAGCCCTGGACGTGACGGTGAGCAGGAGGTAACCCTGCTGAGAGCAGGAGGGTCTCCAAGTGGAGGGTCCAGCATGTGCAAGCTCTTGACCCAGGAAAGAGCTTGATGTGCTTCGGAATCTGAAAGGGGTCCAGGGTGGTAGAAGCCATTGTGAGGGAGGAGAGAGGCACGACTGGGTGTGGAAGACTCTGGTCAACCTCGTTCCTTGTGCTGAGCACATCCCGTGAATCATCTCACCACGGAGGAGAAGTTCCAGAATCGTTGAGCTGATGGTGGGGTACAGAATCTGTCAGAGCACGTTTGTTTCCATCACTGCCCTTTCTAGATGAGTAGTCTAAGATCCAGAGAAATCACATGCAGTATCGTTTCATAAATGTTTATCGAGAACCTTTACTAGGTTACTTACTAGAGCCAAACACTGTTTTCTAAGAGAACAAGTGAGACCCAGTCACTGCCCCATAGAGTTTACATTTTGGTTGGGACAACGGTCAGTAAATAAGGCCGCGTGATTTACTCAGGGCCACATAGCTGGTTGGTGGCAGAGCTGGGACCTGCACTGCCTCCTTCTGACTCCCAGTCCCATTTCTCACCACTTGGACCACATGGACCACGCCCAGGTTGTACCCTGTTCTTGAAAGTGGAGCACTGAGCCGCAGCGCTGGAACGAATATGCTACACTTAGAAAACCGGGACTTTTAAAAGCCAGTCTAGATGTAATTATTTATGTAACCAAAAGCATCAGCCAAATCTTCTCTGTTTGTTTAAGTGTAGACTAGGTCTGGCTAATCCCTTCAGAACTGTTAGTATGGAAACAAAGAAATCTTGGTCAATTTTAATTATGAAACTCCAAGGCCACTTTCAGTGATGAATTACGGGGCATGAATTCTAGGGAACAGGTAATTGCTTTCAGTGTACTAACAATGTGTTAGAGTTCTGTGTCGTCTGCAAGCTCTGTGAGCACAGGGTGGGCCATACCAGGCTTCCAGAGTGCTGAGGTGGGAGCGGGTGAAGGGGGAGGGACCAGTAAACTAACTAGTAGTTATCCCATCTCATAAAGGCCTTTCCCCACATGGTTTTGACCAGCCGTACACTGCCTCCTTTAGCCACCATTTCAAATTGGAATTCTCTGGAACGTGAACTGATACAGGAATTTATTTCAGTTCTTCACCAGAGATTTGTCTCGCGTAGTGATTTTCTCTTTTAACGGGGGCAAGGGGACAGGGAGAGATTCTTTATTTGTTTGTTCATCCACTTATGTATTCATCCCTCAAATATTCATGTGCTAAGAGCTAGGGTCAAGACAGCAAATGAGGGCGCCTGGGTGGCTCAGTGGGTTAAAGCCTCTGCCTTCGGCTCAGGTCATAGTCCCAGGGTCCTGGGATCGAGGCCCGCATCGGGCTCTCTGCTTGGCAGGGAGCCTGCTTCCTCCTCTCTCTCTGACTGCCTCTCTGCCTACTTGTGATCTCTCTGTCAAATAAATAAATAAAATCTTAAAAAAAAAAAAAAAGACAGCAAATGATCCCTATGGACTTTCTAAAAGTTCAGCAGCAAACTAATAACTACCAGTGGGTTAAGCCTTAGGAAAACAGGAAGAAGACAGTGCTAAGGTTTAAAATTTACCCTGTCACTTTGCAAGTTTTCCTAAATAGAGATAGTTTTACAATACAGTGTCTAACAATGAAAATTAACTTAATTTTTTTTTAATATTCCCAATACCTCTTGATATGACCGGAGATGGACTCCCTGGGAATTCCTGATAACAATGGCAATGTTTGCAGAGCACCTCTGGGGTCATGCTCTGGATGGGAGTAGCATGACTAGAACACCCAGGAACAGACAGTGTAGCAGTGTGCCGTGAGGGCTACTCCCAGCTCTGTTCGGTTTCAGGTATGTTGTGATATTCACTTGTTCCTCCAACATTTGTTCAGCTCCTGCTCTGTGCCAGACATTCTTCAGGTGCTGGGGATAAAATGGTGAGCAGCCGGACACGTGACTTGCTCTCAGAGAGACGTTAGATCATTTTATTCTTGGATGTATCGTGCTGAGATAGTGTTCAGCAAGCGAGGGACCCATTTCTGGGAGAGTCCATTTTAAAATGAAACTGACCTAGATTTGGTGATTAAGGGAGGTTTCCCCGAGGGAGTGACTGAGCAGAAAGAAGCCTGAAGACAAATCGGACAGATCAGGGTGTAAGTGCTAACTAGCAATGCCAAAGTGGGGCGGGAGGGATGCTTATTATTTAGACCTGAAGGGATCTTCAAAAGCATCTAGTCCAACTAACCGGTCCTTTTTCCCCGGCCTCACTTTTTTCCTTAACAATTAACCAGCATCAAACATAAAGTGTTAACCAGGGTCATCTTAGGTTCAGTTAAACATTCCAACTCAAGACTTCCATAGGCCACAGTGGACACCCATCTAAACAGAAAGATCTAGAACAGGATCATAAATTGCCAGCAGGGCAATGTCAGGGGTTTCTCTTCTATGTGAATCATGCCCTCAGCAGTCCATGTGGCCGCCCAGGAGCTGTTCTGTTTGCCCCTCCCCCCTCAAGTGACAGCTCAGCTGGTAGAGAATGAGCCTCACAATGAGTGAGTTTGGGATCTGTCCCAAGAATTCAGGGTTTCCCAAGGGATATGCTCAGTTTTAAGTCCTCACGTTAGGAAGGACTTAGGAAGTCCTCACGTTAGGAAGGACTTAGGAAGTCCTCACGTTAGGAATCCCAGGCTACGATGTCCCTATCAGATACGAATGGTCCTTCTAGTCCAAATGCAAGTTATCAATCAGGGGTCATTTTTAGCATAAACAGTGTTGCCTAGTAACATAATCGACATTTTATCTTTATTAGGTTTCCAGGGAAACAGAACTAGGAAGTTAACCTCAGGTCAAATTTTGGAGCAGAGAGGGAAAGGAATTTGTTAACCCTTTGCTCACATTGTATTTTTTTTTTTTTTCTTATCTAATTTGTCTGTCTCTCTTCGCTAGAATATAAGTTCCACTTGGGCAGAAATGTCTCTTTTGTTTGGGGAGGGATGTGTACCTTGAGCAATGTCTCGTATAAATTGTACATGAATGAACGAATGAGTGAATGAGCTTCTCATTCTCAGTTGATATGGCTGTGGCTCACAGATGCCTAATGGTTACATGCTTTCTTTAAAGTTAGGTAGCGTAGCATATATTTATTGAGAGCTAAGTAGAACTTACTGGCCCGATTCCTGCATCTTGGTGGTAGAAAGGGAGATGTGCTCTGCTCATCTAGGTCTTTCTGCATATGATGTCCTTCTGCTGAAGGAAGGTGGAGGGGGACAGGTATCAAACACCTTCCTTGACCTCAGTATGAAATAATACATTTTCTGAGTAAATCATAGGGCACTCTGCTTTCTCCCCTATCTCTGAGATTGGACAGTACTTAGAATAATGGTGTGTTAATTATAAGAAAATCCTTGGGGCACCTGGCTGGCTCAGTCGGTTAAGTGTCTGCCTTTGGCTTATGTCATGATCTCGGGGTCCTGGGATCGAGCCCCTCATCTGGCTCCCTGCTCAGCGGGGTGTCTGCTTCTCCCTCAGCCTCTCCCCCTCTCATGCTCTTTCTCTCTCTGTCTCTCAAAGAAATAAATAAAATCTTTAAAAAAAAAAAAAAGAAAAGAAAAGAAAGTCCTCAAGCAGGCTCTAACAGACTCTCATTCCTGAGATGCTCCTAGCTTAGCGGAATTTCGGTGATTAGAGGCCTCCTCACTTAAGCCTAGCGTATACACATCTGGATGGGAGTTCCAGAGTTCCCACAGCAGGAAAGAGAATTATTGTCTTCAGTGGTTTAGTTGATGAGAAAGTTTGCTCCCAGAACCTCCCAGACCAGCATTTTTAAAGTATCTCTTCAACTTGAAACTCTGTAGGGCCAAGTTGGACCCAGAAGCATGTGACAGTGTTTGTGGCCTTTGTACACAGCCCCTCAAGGGTAGACGGTTGAAATGACACATGTGTGTTGGGAAAGAGGAATTCTCATCCTGTCTGGTCAAGAAGGAAGGCAGATTTCACCATCTCTGAGCCTGTCAGACTGGGAACTTTCCTGGTAATTTGGTGACATCTGTGTCACAGAGTGGGTCCAGATGTGTCTGCCCTAGAAGGCGGGGTACATGGGAGAAGTTGGGGAGAACAGGCAGCACCCCTGTTCTGGCTCTTGGCCAGAGCAAACTCCTTAACCTGATCTTTTCCTTCCCTGGTTTGGGTGTCAAATGCATTAATATTTCACATGAGAGCAGGGTTGGAGGGCATAAGGGCGCCAGCTCTTTTCAAGGGATACTTCCTACCTATTTCTTTTTTAAATCATTGTTTTTCTCTCCATTCTTTTTTTCCCCAGAGGTATTTTTAGTCAACTCTTGTAGTTACAGAGAGAGATTGAGTTAAAGCCCAGAAAGTGACTGAGACATCTTTGCAGAATTTTTGACTTTTCTTAGGAAATACTAGAACCTTCTACTGAAAGTGAGAGGGGCTATAAATTCTCTTATAAGTATCTGCCTTTATGGGGCGCCTGGGTGGCTCAGCGGGTTAAGCCGCTGCCTTCGGCTCAGGTCATGATCTCAGGGTCCTGGGATCGAGCCCCGCATCGGGCTCTCTGCTCAGAAGCCTGCTTCTTCCTCTCTCTCTGCCGGCCTCTCTGCCTACTTGTGATCTCTCTCTGTCAAATGAATAAATAAAATCTTTAAAAAAAAAAATAAGTATCTGCCTTTATATTTTTATGGCAATGTCTACGGAGGTCTGTACATCAATAAAGAAATCCACAATATAATTGTATGTTTTCACAGCAAAATCCTGCATTAAATTGTAAGAGTTTAAAAAAATTAATGAATTTTTTTTCAACTGACATTTGATTTTTCCACCTTCCTCTCTATTTTAGGTTTGAAATTTTCTCGTTTTTTCACGTAAGTGACTTTGGTGGTAATTCTTTAGGCCTGGCACAGACCCATGGTACCTTCCGTCTGCTAGTTCTTGTTTCTCTGTCTTCTCTGTGCCGGCAGGTGCTTGGTTGAAGGGTACGGTAGCTGGTTCGCCTTTGAATCTCCCTGGCAAATTAGCAGCAATCTCTGCCTGTTGGGAATAAGCAGCTAAAATACCAGGAAGAATCAAATGCTGTGTTTCTTCTAAAGAATACCCCAGAAAAACTCATTAGCCGGCCTTGGTAAAACCTCTGAATTACAGATCTTTTTAAAAGATGCAATTATATTGCTTTCAAGTACACTTTGAGCAATTTTTGTTGTTGTTGTTGTTGTTGTTTTTTAAACCAACTATTGCCCACTCAATTCCATGCATGCTTATTGAGAGCTTGCTGGGCGCCAGTCACTAGGGTAAGCTCTGGGATATGAGATGAATAAAAAATGTTCTCTGAGCTCATGGGAAAGACAAGGATGTCAACGCATAATTGTAACACCTGGGGAAAAGCACTGTCATAGAGGGATGGGCTGGAGAATTGAAGGGAGGGGAAGAAGCAGCAGCCACCTGCCAATGTGAGTTCATCCGGTTTCTTAGAACTGACATTTGAACTTAGTCTTTGAAGGTGGGGTACAGTTTCCTATCTCAGGGAGGATTGAGGGGGACAGGGCTGTTAGTCATGAGTGAATGCTGATCTGGCAGGCAGGATAACTTCATATGCTCTTGATAGAGGCAGCATTGTTTAGTGAATAAAGAGCACGGACTCTGGATGTTATCAGAGACATTTGCTAGCATCGTGACCTTGGCAAGTTACTTACCTGTCTGTGTTTCGGTTAACCCTTTCATAACTGGGGACAGTAATGCACCTACATTATAGTGTTGTTGGGTGGGTTAAGTGAGTTAGTAACGGTAGTGTGCCTGACAGTGTCTGGCATGTAGTGAGCACTTACACCATGGACTGGTGTGTCACTTGCATTTGTGTGGGAGAAAGCAGTGGGCCATCTCATGGGCCCAAGAACAAGAGACCCTGAAATAGCCAACACAAGTATTTACTGGCCAATTGGAATTAGCCAAGTAAGATCCAAGGGGCTGGAGTGGTCTGGCCCCTGCGAAGACTTGAAAATAGACCACTGGGCTTTTTGCTGGGACTGCTCCCCACAGTGAGGGGAAACTGGGGAATATAGAATGGAAATTGACCAAGTCGTGGCACAAGGGACAAAAGAACTGAAAGGTAGAGGTAAACATGGGGGAGGGGCGGTAGGCAAGAATTAGCATAAAGCAAGCTGCTGAATATTTTTAGCAGCTCTGTTCAGGAGATATATATATATAATTCACCTGTTGTAATATATATATAAAATTCATGTGTTGTAAATACGCAGTTCAGTTCTCAATCAGTTTTCACAGCAGGGCAGCCCTTAGCATGCTTGAGCTTTAGAATATTTCCATCACCCTAAAAAGTTCTTCCCGCCTATTTTTCAGTTCCCATTCCCACACTCTGCCCCAAGCAACCACTGATCTGTTACCTGTCCCTATAGATTTGCCTCTTCTAAAAACTTCACATAAATAGAATCGAGGAGTAGGTAGACCTTTGTGTTCTGCCTCTTCCACTTTCCATGGTTTTCACGTTTCCCCCGCATTGTAGAGTATCTGCGTAGGTCACTCCCTTTTATTGCTAAATAAGTTATTCCATTGTATGGCTGTACTCTCTTTTGTTAACTCATTTACCAATTGATCAACATTTGGGTCGTTTAATTTCACTTTTTAGCTCTTATGTGTAATGCCGCTAATGAACATTCATGTGCAGATCTTTCTGAAGACGCATGTTTTCATTTCCCTCGGAGAGATTCGTAGGAGTGGCCTTGGTGGGTCAGATGACAAGTTCATGTTTAACTCTTTAAGAAAACTGATAAGCTGTTTTCCAAAGTGGTCGTGCCATTTTACATGCCTGCCAGCAATGTGTGAGTGTTCCAGCTTCTTTCCATTCTCTGCAACCCTTGGGGTTGCCGGTTTTTAAATGAAGCCAGTCTCTGGGTTCATAATGGTATCTCATTGTGATTTGAACGTGCATTTCTCTAGTGATTAAGGAGGTTCAGCAGTTTTTGTTTCCCTGTTAGCTATTCTTGTAGCTTCTGTGGTGAAACATCTATTTAAATTTTTTGACCTCTTTTCTATTCGGTGTCTTATTATCAAACTGTAGGAACTCTTTATATATTTTGGATACAAGTCTTTTACCAGATATATAATTTGCAAATATTTTCTGCCTGTCTGTGGCTTGTATTCATTTTTTAAATGACGTCACTTAAGGAGGAAAAGTTGATTTTGATGAAGTTCAGTTTATCAGTTTTTCTTTTTATGGATCCTCCTTTTGGTGTCCTGTCAAGAAAATTTTGCCTAATCTAAGACCGCAAAGATATTCTCCTATGTTTTATTCCAGAAATTTTATAGTCTTAGCTTTTACATGTAAGTCTCTAGTCTGTCTTTTGATATTTGTGTGTAGTGTGGGGTAAGGGTCAAAGTAAAATTTTTTTGTATCTAAGATACCCAGTTGTCCAACCACCATTTGTTGAGAAGTCTCTTTTCCCACTAAATTGCCTTGACACTATAGTAAAAAATTAGTTAACTGAAAATAAATCTAAAGGTTTATTTCTAGAGGCTCTATTTTGTTTCACTGATTTATATGTCTCCCGTTAAGCCAGTAACACACTGTGTTAAATATGTAACTTCACAGCAAATTTTGAAATTAGAGAGTGTAAGTTCTCTAACTTTGTTCTTTTTCAAAATTATTTTGGCTACTCTCAGTCCTTGACATTTCCATATACATTTTAGAATCAGCTTGTCAATTTCTACACAAAAAGCCTGCCAGGATTTTGATAAGTTTGGCAGTGAATCTCTAGATCAATTTAGGGAGAATTGCCATATAAATAATAGTGAATCTTCCAATCCAGTATCTCTCCGTTTATTTAGATTTTCTTTAATTTCTCTCAAAAATGTTTTGTAGTTTTATTATGCAAGTTTTGCAGTTTTTGTTAAATTTATCCTAAGTATTTTATTCGTTCTCATGTTCTTGTGAATGGAATTGTTTCCTTAATTTCACTTTCAGATTACTTTACTGTCATATGGATGTAACCATTGATTTTGTATGTTGTTGTTGTACCTTGAAACTTTGCCAAACTTATTAATTAGTTGGAATTTTTTAATAGGTTACTTAGAATTTTTATATATGGGATCATGTCATCAGTAAATAAAAACAGTTTTACTTCTCGTTTCCAAACTGTATGTCTTTTATTACCTTAGTGCCCTAGCAAGAATCTCCAATACAGAGTTGAAGAGAGGTGGCAAGAGCAGACATCTTTATCTTATTCCTGCCTGATCTTAAGAAGAAAGCATTTGGTCTTTCACCATGACCTGATAGCTGTAGGTTCTTCATAAATGCCTCCTTGTCTCTGGTAATGTTTCATCACTTAAGGACTGTCTTACTTGATCCTAATACAGCTACACCAGCTATCTTGTAGTTAGTTTACAGAGGTATATCTTCTTTATCTTTCTATTTTCAAACTATTTGTGTCTTTGGAACAAAATACCTCTCTTTTATATTTCTTACAGATAGCACATAAAAATATTTGCCTTTTGACTGGCATATTTAATCCATTCACATTTAATGGAACTATTGATATGATCAGATTTTTGTCTGCCATCTTGCTCTGTTTTCTGTATGTCTGGCATCTTTTTAAACAAATACTTTTTAGTATTACATTTTAATTCTTCTGTTGATTTTTTTAGCTGTCTTTTTTTTTAAATATTTACAGTGGTTTCTCTATGAATTATCACGTACATTTTAAATTATCGCAGAGTACTTCAGGTTCATACTGACTTAAATTTAGTAAAATATACAACTTGGCTTTAATAGAGCTTCATTTCCTCCCTTCATTGTGCTATTAATGTCTCTATATGTTATAAACACAATAGTGCAGAAAATATTCCCTCATAACAATCTTATTTTTTATAGAACTTGAAATGACTTAAAATGTATTTATACAATATTTTATATTTATCCACATATTTACATTTCTGATACTCTAACTAATTTTTTACTGTGGATTCAAATTACCCTCTGTTGTCATTTCCTTGCAGTCTGATAGTCTTCCTTTAAAATTTCATATTGGGCATGTCTGCTAGCTACGAATTCTTTCACCTGTTTGTTTATCTGGGAACATCTTTATTTGCCTTCATTCACTCATAATGACAGTTTTACTGTATATAGAATTCTTGGTGACAGTTTCTTTTCTTTGAGTACCTTGAGTGTATCTTCCTCTATATCTCATGAGAAGTTGCTGTCAATCTCATTATTGTTCCCTTGTATGTGATTAATCCGGTTGTTACTTTCAAGATTTTTTCTTTTGTCTTTTAGCAGTTTTATAATTATGTGTCTGTATTTCTTCAGTCCTTTTTCTCTCTGTTCTTTGGACTGGATAATTTTTATTTGTGTATCTTTAAGATCATTGTTTTTTCTGCCATCTCAGAGCTGCTGTTGAGCCCAGTTAGGGGATTTTTCATTGTACTTATACTTTTAATTCTAGAAATCTCCATTTGGCTAGTTTCTATCATTTCTATTTCATTATTGAGAGTCCCCATTTTTTGAATCATCGTCATCCGATCTTAAAAAAAATCTTTTATATAGTTTCTGTTAAATCTTTGATCATACTTTTATCTTCTTTGAAGTCTTTGCTAAATCCAACATGTGGGCCCATTTGAAGTGAGTTTTTATTGATTGTCCTCTTTTCTGACTGTGGGTCATGCTTTTCTGTTTTTTGTGTGTCTCATAACAGATAGAGTACAATCATACATTTAAAAATGGAAGGAGAATGCTGATAGCACATGCAGAAAATAAGTTTTTAACATTTTAGTAATCATAATGATGGTGGTATTATTAGCATTGCATTTCTGAAATGCTTTTATGTGACATTGTATAAAGCAAATGAATACTTATGGAATGTTCTAAGTATTATCCCCTGTGTCCTTGAGAAGCAGGATTCTTGGTGTGGGAGAAAGGCAAAATAGATTTAAGATAGAAGAAATGAGGATGCCTGGGTGGCCCAGTGGGTTAAGCCTCTGCCTTCCGCTCAGGTCATGATCTCAGGGTCCTGGGATGGAGCCCTGCATCGGGCTCTCTGCTCAGCAGGGAGCCTGCTTTCCTCCCTCTCTCTGCCTGCCTCTCTGCCTACTTGTGATCTCTCTCTCTCTCAAATAAATAAATAAAATCTTAAAAGAGATAGAAGAAATCAGAAACAAACTGTCAGTCCTGAATTCAAATGATTAAATTGGAAATACTGGAAACAATGGAAATCATGAGGTAATTGTGTGTGTTTGCATAGATACATGTGTGTGCATGTGTGTGTATGTGAACATATATACATGGGTGCATGGGAGAGAAGGAGGGAGGGAGGGACAGAGAGAGAGAGAGAGAGCGAGCTCCATCTCAGGGACTGACCCAATACCAATGAACATCCCTAGTGCCATGGCTGTGATCCTGAAGTATCATTTACCGATAAAAGAAACCTCATTCCAGTTCTTGAATAAGAGATGAATAAGATGAACTTGGAACATCTTTACATACCAGATAGCAAGGAAGCTCAAAAGATTTCTAGGATCATGGTAAAAGAATTCAGGCCAAATATGGGACAATTTGAATTTCAAGAAGGATAAAAATTGCAATAACCTCATCAAATATGTTTAAATTCATGAGTTCTAAATCAGTATCTAACAAAGTAAATAAAAAGAACTAGAGAACCAAATATTAGATGAAAGAAACCACCTTCCTGTAAGATTATTCCAGCTAATGAATGAAAACTACAGGGAGACATTCTACATTGAAATGTCACCATTTTGTAACTCGCAGTGAATTAATGTATCTAACCACTGAGCATCAAGGGCAACTGGCACACTGCCCCCTCCCCCCCTCAAAAAAAAGTGACAGCCAGAAATGATGAAGCTCCTGATAGAAGAACGTACCACTGGCAAAGTCTTGAGCAAAGGGACTGAACCTGGACTGGTCAAGCCTTGAAATCCAGCTGCCAGGTGAAAGAAACACAGAGGACAGAGGAATATATGAAACTATGATTTTTCTATCCAAAGGGAAATGCTACAGGTCAAGCAGTTCAGATTCTTTAACAGATAAATTGTAAGGAAAAGAAAGAGCTAGAAGGGGCACCTGCAGATGAAGAAATTTGAAAACCTCCTTGAGTAAGGATGAAAGTGGCCAAACTGAACTCTGGTGTCGGCATGTACATGTGAGTGATGAAGCCATAAGAAAATGGAATAAAGTGATTATTCCAAAAGTCAGGGGAGCAGTTACTTTCGGGTGGACAGAGGAGCCTGTTAATTGGGATGAGGATCTCGACAATTGTCTTTTTTTTTTTTTCTTTTTAAAGATTTTATTTATTTATTTGACAGAGAGAGATCACAAGTAGGCAGAGAGGCAGGCAGAGAGAGAGGAGGAAGCAGGCTCCCTGCTGAGCAGAGAGCCCGATGCGGGGCTCGATCCCAGGACCCTGAGATCATGACCTGAGCCGAAGGCAGTGGCTTAACCCACTGAGCCACCCAGGCGCCCCGACAATTGCCTTTTTTAAACCTGGGTGGTAGTTACAAGGGTGTTTGTCTCCTAAGAATTCCCCAGGTGATAGATTTGTTTGATGTGGCTTTCCATGTATGGGGGAGGGTGGGCAGTGAAAAATGAGGTAGAACACTGCCCAGCAGAGGCCAGGGGAGGGGTCCCCGTGCTGGGAATCAAGAGGCCGCTCCCTCACAGGGCCACTTGGCAAGCCTCTCCCTTTCTCTCTCAGGGACTCTGTTTCCCTCCCTGTCAGTGGAAGATACTGAAGTCCTGCGTGCCTCACTAGGTTGGTGGGAGAACCATTTGGAATAGCGGGTTGGAGGGTGGCATGGAACCAGTTAGTGTTGCCTCAGATGACAGTGATGGCTCACCTTCACTCATATTTACTGTCACCTCATGTTATCCTCACAGTGGCCCCGTGAGTAGCACATGTGCTGCTGGGTCTTTTACATGGGGCACATGAGGACCCACTCTCTGTCCTGAAGGAACCAAAATTCTTAGGGGGGCTTTCTTGATGAGGAAGTGAAATATGTTTTAGTGATCTTGCCAGTGGTTTGCTGATAAATGCCAGCTTTTCTGAATGGCTTCGAGGGGCTTCGGAATAGCTTATCTCCCCGAGCAAACTACATATGCTCCTCGTAGTGACACTTGTCCTGCTCTTGGCACTTGGCGAAGCTTGTTTTCTGTAGGTGGTCCAAACGTACAATTGAGCTTACCATCTGAGGTGATTGGTTGTGAATTCTGACTGGGAAGGGCCAGATACATGAGGCGCTGTAGGATGAAAGAATTGAATTTATAACGTAACGATCGTGGATAGACCCACTTCGGTATTGTCATCCTTTCATCACTGTGAGTCTCTTTGTCTGACACCGTCTTACTTAAGAGTTCTGTGTCTGCTCAGACCACTCAGCAGAAATTCTCTGCTGTTCCTTTGTCATCCGCCACCATGGGAGGGCCCTGAATCCCACCGCTTCTTCAGGGACAAGCGCATCCAGGTGGACACTTGATCTGGCCCTGTCTGCTCCCAGCCTTTCTGGCTCCTCTCTTGCCTCTGTTTTTGTGTCATGGGAAGTAGTCACAGTTTCCAGTTTGTCCCTGGCTCCCGCACCACAGGGGTCGTCTTCAGCTTTTGGAATCAAATTGAGCCTGAGTTCAAATCCCAGCTCTTCTGTCTGTGGGCTAGATGGTGACCATGGGCATGTTATCTAATATCCTAAGCCTGTTTCCCCACATATTAAACTCTAGAAGGTGCTAAATAAACACTTGTTGGTTGAAAAGATAATTTTGACAGGGTATAAAATGGTTATGATTTTGCAGCATTTTCTGCTAAACCAGAGCCACACAAACACACCACTGGCTGCTTTTGACTCTTGCCCAGTGAATGTTTCCCTGTAGAGTAGAGGGCCAGATAGTGGGAAGCCGTGAGGAGATAAGGGAATGGGAGGGTCGACATGATTCTGAGCACTGGGCCAGGAGCTTTCCAAGTGTCATCTTACTGGGGCATCAGGAGCGGGGACAGTCCCATTTCATAGATGAGGAAATAGGCCCAGCAGGGTGAAGCCCATTGCCCAAGTCCTTAGTTCTCTCCGTGCACGCCTAGCATCTGGAGTTGTCTTCCCTTCCATGTGGTTCCAGATGTCTCACATTCCATTCTCCCTTCCTCCTCTTCTTCTCATGATCACTCTCAACCTTTGCCCTTTTCTCTTTTCTGATTAGCCTCTCCCAGGCCCAAGCAAATTATCTGGCATGACTCACGAGAATGTACAAGAATCCCAAACAGCACCACGCTGCCTCAAGCCGAGCCATACTGCGGTGCTATATTCCCCCAAGAAAATATTGGAGGCTTTTATTTGCCGATGTAACGGCTGAGCCCCCTACTGAGTGCATGTGGCCTGGTTTTAGACAGGACTCCTTAGACTGGCCTTGGGCCTGAGCACGGTCCCCTGTCCCCTGGAGCTGCTGCTACTCCCTGGGCCCACACTGTCCCTTCCTACCCATGTTGCTGCCTGTTTGGCTCCTGGAGGCATTTGGACCAGTGACCCCTGTACATTTAAAGGTCTTTTTTTTTTTTTTAAACTGAGTCCCTTGGATTTTTTTCTCACTTGTCATAGCTTTTGAAATATTGTCCCCAGATGCTATTTTGGAAATGTAGTTCTGTTTTTTGCTAATTGAAATAGAAGTGAACATTGCACTCTGATCCTTGTACTTAACATTTAGCTCAAGTACTTTGGTACATTTGGAAGGACTGTCCTCCCCTTGATGTCGTTCCCGCCTTTTGCCCTCTCCAGAGCACAACTGATGGGGTGAAGAGGAGGTCAGAAATCCTTTTATCTATGTGACTTTGCCACTTAGTGTCGGTTAACTTTTGAAGTCATACTGTTAGCAGACCATCTCTACCTCTTAGATTGTCTTTCTGCTACCTTTATAGCGACTTATAAAATGAATAGTCAGTTGGCCTGATGCTCATCAGTGTCGCGTGCAGTTATGTCCCTTCTTAGGAAGCAAGTCATTTGGAGCCCTGGCCACTCCTGTTCTGTTCATGCTAAATGTGGATTCCTTCCAGCCTGGGCAGGATCCAGAGCAAACACTTCCCTCAGTGGAAGGAAATTATGTCAGTGCTAAGCTTCTGTCTGGTCAGCTTTGTGGTACACACTTACAAAACCTTAGTAGCTCAACCGCCCAAATTATCGGTTTGAGCCACTAAACTACCTTTTGTGGCTCAGCCGCCCAATAACAGTTTTGAGTTTGGCCTGACCCTTCCTTGTCAGTTGATTCCACAACAATCTCTGGAAGTTGGCTATATTAACGGAGTTAGAACAAGAAAGATTCAGTTCCTCAACTTCTCAGTGTTGCCTTTGTCCTGCCCCTCCCCTCTGGCCTTCGGTGGAGACTCTGTGCTCCTCTGTGGGGGCACCCGCCCTCTTAGGCGATGTCACCATCCTTTCCTGGGAGAGTAATCACAGAGCCCCAAAGAAGGAGCTTCTGTTACCCTCCTGTGACATCAACTGCTGTCTTTTGTCTTTGAGAACATGGCAGGCTTTCAGTAAATAATAAAGTCAATGAATGAATCAAACTGGGGAATACCTTTTTTTTTCCTCCAAAATTAAATGTCACCAAAGCAGTAAAACGGATTTTCATTCTGTAAATGGACTGGAAGGTAGATTCCAGAATTCCAAAACGGTTCAGAACAATGGCAGAGTTTTGAGGAGGATAGTAGTAATACTTAAAAGCACTTCATGCATTAACTCATTTAGTTCCTAGGACCAGTCTACGAGGGGGACGCATTTTATTTTACTTTATTTTATTTTATAGATTTTATTTATTTATTTGACAGAGAGAGAGATCACAAGTAGGCAGAGAGGCAGGCTCGGGTTGGGGGGAAGCAGGCTCCCTGCTGAGCAGAGAACCCGATGCGGGGCTTGATCCCAGGACCCTGAGATTATGACCTGAGCAGAGGCTTAACCCACTGGACCACCCCGGTGCTCTTGTCATCACCATTTTACAGATGAGGAAGCTGAGGCACAGGCCCTCGCCCAAGGTCAACAACTAGTGAGTGTGAAGATGGGGCTTGAGCCCATCCCATCTGGCTCCAGGGTCCACGTTCTGTTTTGTGTCTCCCAGTATTAAGTGTATAGATAAGTGTAGGGATCTCCAGGCCTTCCACGGCAGACAAGCTCTGGGTTGTCTGGTATAGGTGTCATCAGACCGAGCAGCCCAGCTCCGTGCTGGGTACTGTCTGGCTTCTGGGGTGACGTTGAGCGTGGTGATAGCCTGGCTCATGCTGGCTCATGACTGCACCCTCAGGACCCTTTCCTGGTGCACAGTAGGCCCTTTAGATAGTTTGCTGGAATGAGGATTGATATCCTTTGACCCGTTCCCAAAGGTTGGAGAGGAGGGACATGGGAGGTGGCAAGGCTTCCTGTACTCTGTTGTTTCCTCAGGGAGCTGGGGTCTGGACGAGTGTCAGGGACCAGGTCGTTGAGGGAGGCAGGGTGGTTCATTTTCGGAGTTGGGCATGCATCTGGGCCTCTAGCATGCCCCGTCGGAACGACCAGTCTGCATGTCCCTGTCCTGACACCAAGACAGCTCTGACTGCCTTGTTGGATTTGAACCTCTGCTGCCCAGGACATGGCCTGGTACACGGTGTCCTCTCAGCGTGTTGCTGGCTGCCTGGCCAGCTGACCAGAGTGTCTCCTCTGCTCTGCCTTTGTCACGGGGAATCCTCAGTTGCTGAGGTAGTCACAAAAAATGTTGTTAAGCCTAGTACAACTCTCATTAGGTTTGAAATGAGGCTTCCGGAAGCTTCGCCGGCTTGTTCACATCCCAGTGTGGAGAGTTGTCACACCCTCTGTCACCATATCTAGGCGGCAGCTGGCTTGCTCGGTTGACCAGATGGGGTCCTTTGCTATTGAGGCCAAGGTTGTGGGTTTGATCCCTGGCCTCTGACTCCAGCAGGCCATTTGTGTCCACAAATGCATGTCATTGGATACGAGGCGAAGAGCACATACAGAGGGAGAAGCTGGAGGCCCTTCTGGGAAAAACAGCTCCCTGAGCGCTGGCCAGAAGCGCCCTTTTGGACTGGGAAGGATGCCTTTTTCTTCTCCTACTTTCCAGATCTGGATCTCTGGTTTTGATTTCAGACTTTTTCCAAATAGGTGCCGCTGAGGTTATGTAAATGAAGGGGAAGCAGTTTTCCAGCCTGAGAACTCAGAGCAAGTGACCCGGAGCAGCACGGTTTATTTCTGGCTTTCTGGGGTCGTGCTGAAGTGGCTAGCATTCCACTGGGGTGGGTCTCATGAAGTAAGAAGTGTCTGCTTTAGGCATCCCGTTTGTAACTGAGAAAACTCTTCAGCAAGGAGGTGGGGAAGGAGACTTCAGAATATAAGATGGCCCTCGCTCTCGTCTCTCTTTGAGGGCACCAGCTTCCTAGGTATCACTGGGTGCCTGGTTGGCTCTGTGCAGCCCTTGGGACAAAGAGGGCCACTGCTCCCAAGGTGATCACCGTTTGGTGGGCTAACAGACATCAAAACAAATGAAAATCAGTGTGTTGCTCAAAATACGTGCAAGCTTGTTGGGAGCACCTAGGAAGCAGTACCTGTGTTTTCCTAGGGAAGCTGGGAAACCATTCCCTAGGGTGACCTTTGACCCGGGCCTGGAAGGGTCACTAACAGTCCCCTTCCCCCAGGCCACCTCAGACAGAAAGGAGCATGTAAAAAGACAGACGGGCAGGAAAGCTACCCTGAAATGTCTGGAAGGTTTTTAAAAAGGGCTTCAAAATCCTTATGATCCCTGCAGCCCTCTCCATGCTGTCAGGCAGGGCCTGCCCAGCTGTGTCACTTGGTCAGGCACGTGGGTCCCTGCCCCCACAGGACCCATGCTGCGGTGCCCCTGAGGGCACGTGACATGTTCTGCTTTGCCAGGCTGCCCAATCCAGTACAGTGAGAACGAGGACAAGGAACAGGTAGAAAATGTGCCCCCTTGTTGGTCTTGGTTATTTCCACTCACTGTCATTCTGAAATCCATTCAACGAGTATATGTTGAGCGCTTGCTGTATGCCAGGCTCTGTTGGAGGAGCTTGGGATATGTTGATGAGCAAAACACAGATCTTGGTCCACATGGTGCCTATGTTTTTATGGGGGTGAAGGGTGTGAAGCTCTCCGGGCTCCCTGAGGTGGGATGGTGTCCTTTGTTCACCAGCATGTCCTCGCGGATGAGCCTGGAACCCGATGTACAATAGCCCTTAGTAACTGTTGAAATGACCTGATGCTTAAGAGCTTCAGAGTGCTTGTTGGCGCGAAGGGACCTGGGAAATGCCACACAATTTCTAGGCTCTGAGACATCTATGGTGTTGACTCATTTTGTAACTGATCTTTTTTTTTTTTTTTTTAATAATAATGTTTTTTATTAAGTCCCTGTGTCCTGAGGCATCAGTGTTGAAAACATAATACTGTTCTCAAAGTTCCACATGAAGATATCAAGGCTGATACCTTACATATAGTCACCTTTCAATTTATCCAAGACTTAGACCTACTTGACGAAGCCCTTTCCCAACTCAGCAGTGTCCTTTAAAAATCTTTTGGTGGTTCTTCTGTCAGTCACATCACATTTATAGATCAGATGGCCAGTAGTAGTGGTAAACTTGCCCATATCTGCAGGTCCAATGATGATGTGCTAAATCTTTTCCTTTCCCATTATGGCTTAGGTTTAGTAGTGGTTTTTGTGACTCCTGTGTTCTGGTAGCAAACCTTGCAGAAAGTGGTTGATTTTCTGTTTCTGGAATTGCTGTTCTTCTTCTCTTCAATCTCCCGTTGGATTTGTAGGTGTTTGCAATCTTTAGATAAGCTATTTAGCTGATCTCCCGCTACCCGAAGTAGTCTCAGCCTGCTACTTCTCCGCCATCTTGACCTTCTGCTCTGTAACTGATCTTTTCTAAGTATAATTTCTAAACCACTGGGAAGGAGAAAAAAATGCCTTGTCCTCGCTATCCAGAGTTTGACAAACATTTTATTCACCTCTGACATTCGAGTTAGCATGGCAGTGATGGTTGATATTGAATTTAAGTGCGTTGGTGGCCTAGGCCACACTCCGAGGTCAGAAAATAATCTGGGAGGACAAGTTAAGGAGAAGAGTTATCTCTTCCCAGCCTAGTCCCAGGAAATGAAAGGAGAAATGACAACCAAAAAAGTGGATTGAGCCGAGTAGCCACCCATCACGAGGCGAAATGGTTCTCTAAGTCTCCGAGTTTCTCCCAGTCCCAGTTTTCCATTTTGATTCTGTTTTGGAGCTCTGGCCTCCCTCCTGATACAGCTTCCCATTGGTTTGGTGGTACAGAGTCACAGGTGACAGTGTTAAAGAGCTCTGAATGTGGTTCAGAGTCACAGAACAGGCCCCACCCTGGACTCGACCGGCCTTCAGAAATCCTGCTTACAGGGCCTCCCCGTCAGGAGGGAGGCCAAGTGCTACCAAGTCGGCCTCCCTCTGTGTCCTCAGGAAGTCATGCTTTTGCCCTGACCTAAGGGCCAGCAGATGAGACCTGGAAGGAGGAAGGAAGATGATGAAACCTGATGAAAAAGGAGGAGGGAAGAAGAAAAAGTGCAGATAGGTCACCAGGAGTCAAATGTGTCCCTGTGAAAAGTGGGTGGGCTTTCCTGTTAAGACAGAGCAGTAGATGGCCTGAGTTGGAACACGAGCAAAGCGGTGGGATTGGCCTGAGCTCCCGCTGCAGGGTAGGGGACAGAAAGGGGTGCTGGCAAAGGAAAACAGGGCTGTGCCTGCTCATCAGACTGGACAGGCAGCTGGTGCTCAAGGGCCCTTCCTTTCTCCCTGGTAATAGCTGAGCCGTTGGGAACCATTCCACACGGAAGGACACGCACCCGGCTCGGGAATCTTACCCAAGCAAGATGCGGGAGGTGAGCCCCATGTTCTGACAGCCTGCCAAAGTGCCCGCTGTTCATAGGCTGGCAGGAACATTCGTTTTTGAGAATAGTTTGCCATAATGAATTCTGACATCATTGCGCTCTCTCAGTCAGGAATGTTGAAATGGAATAAATGACCTAATGTGAAGGGTTTGTGGAAACCCTCAAAACCGAGGAGAGTCCCTGGCTCCCTTGTCTTCATTTTGAAGTGGAGATTTTAAGCGACAGTTCATTTGGATATTTAACGACCTCAACGTTTTAGGAATGAACTAATAGTTTAGAGACATGAAAGCAATCATGTGGCTTTTATTTCCCTCAAATTGGAGTCTTCCATAGCACTTAGAATATAATTCTTATACGTTAATTTCCCGATTTTGTTACTTTCTATCATGATTATCTGTCCAGCTTTTTTTTTTTTTTAAGGTTTGATTTATTCATTTAACAGAGAGGGAGAGTACAAGCAGAGAAAGCAGCAGGCAAGAGTGGGAGGGAGAAGCAGGCTCTCTGCTGAGCCGGGAGCCGGATGTGGGACTCGATCCCAGGACCCTGGGATCACGACCTGAGCTGAAGGCAGCTGCTTAACGAACTGAGCCACCCAGGCATCCCTATCTGTCCAGCTTTAAATTTTTTTTTTTCTGTTCTCATGGCAATAGTAGAAATGATTGACTGAATAAAATTAGGTGATTAAAAAAATGTATGAATGGTATAGGAGTTGCTGAAAATGAGATGTTTTTGCATTTGGGAAACTTCCTTCCTTTTCTTTCTAATATTTAAAATCTTCCCCCTCCAGCAGCTTTTTGCTGCTGTCAGACTGATCTGTGGTGGTTCCTGAAGGCTCCCTGTTGTTTGCTTGGCAAGGTGTCAGCCCCTGGGGGTTACTGTTTACAAGCAGGACCTCCCAGAGCTTGAGGAAGAATTTGATTCTGAATCCTAGGCTCTCTACAGAATAATCTGGAAACAGTTGCGAAAAACAATATTTGCTTCAAGGCCACTGCCCGTCCTTGGGAATAAGCCCCCAGTGGCTGACCACCTCCTCCCTCGCGGCGCCCCCGTGAGTCCGGGCACTTCCTCCAGTCGTCCAGCAGGGGGCCTCGGTCCCGCGCGGGAGAGCCACCCGGCCCTCAGAGGGGAGTTGATTTCTCCAGCCATCCTTTCTCTTCTAAGGCAGCTGAGGCAGGACCCTCGACACCGGACTGCTTCACCTGGACCAATGGGTTTTCTTTCCAATTTTGAGCCACTTCCTGGGAGCATCTCATTAGCTGTGATCACTAGAACGCATAAAATGTGTTTTAGGTATATATGAGGTAATTTGCATATAAATGATTAAGTCAGAGACCTGAGCTCTTGTAATCGAATTTTGTTCCTTCTTCTAGAGCTGGCACTTCAGTTTTAGAGCCAGTTTCTCTTGCCCAGGAAGGCGACAGAATCTAGTAGAAAGCTTCCAGCTCACTCTCTAACTGGGTTGGTGAACTGAGCAAGGCATTCCACTTGTGTCATAAGAAGCTAGCTTGCATTGGCTCTTGTGGATAGCTAGAAAATTCTGGGCTTTCGTAACTGGATCAGTATCTCATTCTGCCAGAAGGGCGCGAGAGACAGTGCGAATGACCAGCTCCTATCTTGTAGCCGACCCCGGCTTATCCTATTTAGATTCCATGCTGCCTTTTCAGAGCTGATCGCCACCTGGTGAATCAGTCCCATGAACCCGGGTCTCCAGTTACATTCCCTCAGTCCCTCCCACCCCGGTGTCATACAGTCAAGACTGCTGTTCCGTGTCACAGGGTAGGAGCTTAGTCCGCGGTTCTGGAACGAAATTAGACCACTGTGTCCACGCCCCCCCCACCCCCCGGATGAGTTAGAGCTGTTTCCTTACCCCCATCACTTAGGAGAGCTGAGCTTCCATCCAGAGCAAACGTACTTTGTTGCCCATGAGCATGGATATCCCATTAAAAACAAACGAAAGGGAAAACGGAGTGCTCGCGTGTCCTGGGGCCCATGACCTAATTTGCATTCACGGCTCTGTTAGAGTCCCTGTAGCACCGCTTGGAGTCCCGAGCACCAGCGTCTTTTTATGCCACTGTGAAGCTTCTGATCTGATACCATCTGAAATGTGTGGGTGAGAGGAACACAGGAGAACTGATGGGCTCTCGCCAGTAAACTGTTATCTTAAAGTTCCGGGGCTGTTCTTGTGAACGAGAGTCCTGGGATGCCGTGTAGGGAGAAGATACAAATTAATAGCCCTTGTGGGTGCTTGTAGCATACAGAACCCACGTTCAGTTTGATTAAATACCTTTGTGCGATTGAAAATGTGGATCCAAGAAGAGAGCCAAATGCCTAGAGCGCCTGCCACAGCCCACAGAGGCTGGCTGACAGGTCCGCACCGGCTGACCCGCTCTGCGGCTTTTTGGAAAGATGAGATGTGTTCTAATGAGCAAGTTATAAATATCACCGAGTTATGTCATAGGTAGTGGCAGCGCTCAATGTAAAGGGACTGGCTGGGAAGTGTTCCCAGCCGAATGGGCCGGGCACAGCTTTGCAGGGAGGACTGCAAGTGGGGCTGGATACAGTGACCAGGGTGTCACTAAATAATTACCTGCCCTTGATGGAAACGTGTCACCAAACGTGTCTCGGTGAAGTGTGGGGCAGTGAGAGGAGACGTGTTCCCATTGGAGTCGGGCCGCTCAGGGCTCCGGTCCTCATGCGTTTGCTCGCAGAAGGGGCCTTGACCATTGCTGCTTCTTGTCCCCACAGAGTGGGGAGGGGCAGCGTTGGCTTGGTGGCTTTTTTGGGGCAGTAATTTAGGTTTTCAGAGATGCAGAGTGATTGCATGGTGGAGCCCCTCAGTTTTCATGCCTGTTATCTTTGTCCTGACCATAAAAATGGCAAGTTACAGGAAGGCTTTAGCACACCGCATTCTGTGCCTTGTGGATATTCCCGCACTCTCTCGCCGTCCACCTTTTAAGTGAAAACAGATTTCAGCCCCTCTCAGTAGAGCAGGAAAACTATGGAGCCATTGGGAGGTTGAGGGTAGACTCTGCTAGATGCCTTACATCTATCTATCTCTCTTCCTTTCCCCCTCCCTTGCCTTCCCCTCCCTTGCCTTCCCCTTCCTTGCCTTCCCCTCTCCCCTTCCCTTCTCTTTCCCCTTTCCTTCTCTTCCTTTACCTTCTCTTTCCTTCCCTTCCCTCCTCTCCCCTTCCCCTTTCCCTTCCCCCTTCCCTTTTCCCTTCCTTCCTTCCTTCCTCCCTTCCTTTTTTCCTTTTTCCTCCCTTCTTTCTTTTTCTTTCTTTCTCTTTCTCTCCTTTCTTCCTTCCTTCCTTGGCTTCAGAATTGATGTTCAGATTTTTTTTTTCCTTGAGAAAATTTGATTGTGGGAGCACAAAAGACCAGCAATCCCAGGCCAAATTTTTCAGAGTCAAGCAAAGATGGACAGACATGTGCAGAATAATTGTTTGCTTAAAATCTAGCCAACAGCTTTTATGTAGACAAAATGCACTGAAATATGTGTATAAAATATTTAATATTAATGCATGCCAGATGGAAACCCTGTCAAACTCTGTGTGCACACAGGAACTTGACGAGAGGAGTGGGGAGATTCAGAGAGATCCTCAGAGCAGTAGAAACAAGAACAACACAAAACCTGCGAATGGTGAGTGTGATGGGTAATTTGACTGAGGCCGGAAGGGCACTTTAGGCATCCTCTCTCCTCCCCTCCCTCTCCCTCCCTCCTTCCTCTCCCCCTTCACATACGTGTATGTATGTGTGTGTGTGTGTGTGTATATACATATATGTGTGTGTGTGTATATATATACTTTGTTGAGATACAATTTCCATACCACACAGTTCACCCTTTTAAAGTCTGTGGTTTTTAGTGTACTAACCACATTGTTCAGTCATCACTAATATTTAATTTCAGAACATTCTCATCCCCAAAAAGAAACCCCATACCTCTTAGTAGTCACTCCCCATTCTCCCCTTTACCCTCAGCCTCTGGCAACTGCTCATCTATGTTTTGCTTTTATGGATTTGCCTATTTTGGACATTTCATATACATGGAATTATATACTAGGTGGTCTTGTTGTGACCGACCTGCTTTACCTAGCGTGGTATTTTCAAGGTTCACCCGCGTTGGAGCATGGATCGGCATGTCACTCCTTTTTTGTGACCAGATACTATCCCACTGCAGGGACAGGACACATTTTTTGCATTTGTTCCTCAGTTGATGGACACGTGGATTGTTCCCACTTGTTGGCTATTGTAAATAATGCTGCTATGGACTATTCTTACGTAAGTTTTTAAGTGGACACATGGACAAGTTTTAGGTGGACAGGCTGTACGTTCAACATTTGGAGGAAGCGCCAGACGATTCTCCAAAGCAGCTGTACCAGTGTGTATCCCCACCAGCAGTTAGGAGGGCTCCGGTTTCTCCATATTCTTTTTTTTTTTTTTTTTTAAGATTATTTATTTATTTATTTGACAGAGATCACAAGTAGGCAGAGAGGCAGGCAGAGAGAGAGAGGGAAGCAGGCTCCCTGCTGAGCAGAGATCTCGATGTGGGGCTCGATCCCAGGATCCTGGGACCATGAGCTGAGCTGAAGGCAGACGCTTTAACCCACTGAGCCACCCAGGCGCTCCTAATTTCTCCGTATTCTTGACGACACTTGTTATTGTCTGTCTTTTCGGTCTTGCCCTCCTAGTATATATGAAGTGCTATCTCATTGTGGTTTTAATTAGATTTCCCTAATGACTACTGACATTGAACATCTTTTTATGTACTGATTGGTCGTACTACCTCTTGAAACAAAAGAACTGCATCCCGCATGGCAGGGAGAGTAGAAGCCCTTCCAGTTGCCAGGGTGGTGAAGGGGTTGACTGTACGCTAGTGATTTCACACCAAAACCCAGCCAGAGCAGAGCAGATTGGATCCTGAAGAGTACCTAGTTGTTTGACTAAGTATAGTGATGCTAAAACTTAGAGGAGAAACAAAAGCTAGCTAGAGAACGTGGCTCATCAGCAGTTTGGCTGTGTTGTTGGCATAAGTTCTCTCTTGCCTTTTGAAACCCTTGAACTTGCCTGGCTGGAGAGGTGATTGCTGATCCCTCTATGGCTGTTCTGCCAAGGGCTGTCTGGGTGAAGGCCTGGTGCTCACCAGAGATGAAGCAAATACCACGTGTCACAACTGACACAACAGCCCCACGGAAGAGTCCACCTTCTTGGGTCTTGTCCCCAAGCACCATCGTCCTCCCATTGTCATGACCCCTTTCAATGTTGCCAGAGAATTTAAAGCTGGGCCAGGCTCAGTGACTCCTATTGTGGGAAGTGAGGCTGTATCTTCATTTTGGTGTCTTCAGGGTTTGGGGATGCAGATATCCGACTCATGGGGCCAGATGATGAATCAATAGGCTTTCCTGGAACTCATGGGGGCGAGACAAAGGAGCAACTTTACATTCCCCCACCCTTCCCCCAAGACCTCACTTGGTCTTCGGTATTTATTTATATACTGATATGATTGGGTGTGCCCTAAGAAATTCAAACCAGACATTTTGATTTGTGGAGTTCTTTAAGGCAAAAAACCTCTGAAAAAATATGGGTAAAAATTGTTGCCAAGTGTCTTTTCTCTCAAATTGACCTACTCCCCAACATTTCATGATACTTCTTGTCTGGTCAGCATGAACAGCTCCTTTTAAGACTTTGAAGCACAATTAAAGTAATCGATGATATTAGCTAGTGTTCTTATCATTGTTTTAAAAGCTAATTAAAAAGCCAGTCTTTCAAAATTGCTTAAATGTGGAGCATTTGTCCATATTGTTGATTCAAAAGCATATATATTTTATTAAAGTGATTAATGGTTTTTGCCCTGTTAGAAAGTGTGAGTGCATTGACTACTCTGTGGGCCATCTGCCTGCTGCTTACGTCAACACTACTCTTCACAGAATTAGAGAATATCTTCCATTATTGCCTAAGGTTTCTGTTATTTGGATCACTGTACGTTAATTTCTAAAAATCCTGTGAGGGGAGATTCTGAATAAAGACATGTCAGGAAGTGAGATAAGTTTCTTCAATTATTATTTTCTTTTTTCTGAGACATGCTGTGAGGAGGCTTCTGAAGAAGGCTGGGTAGACTGGAGTTCCCCCTGCACATTTTCAGCTGTTAACTGGTTGGTGTTGACTTGAGGGGAGTCACTTCCTCTCTCTGTTGGACTTGCGGTGCAAGTAAGTAGGCCTTTGGTCTTGGTTGATGAGTCTCAGGTGACCTAGGTTGAACTGCTTACAATTCCTTGTGTGCTCAGCAAAAGGTGTGCATCAGAATTATCTGAGGAACTTTGAACAAATGCACATCCCTTTTCCTGACCTCAGAAATGCCAGCTGAGTAGGTTTGGGGCAGAACCCAAGAATCTTCTCTTCTCGTTTCCATGGGGAATTGTTTGCCTTCCCTAGCTGGGAAGTACTTCATGGGCCTTATTCACTGGTATCTTGGTCTACAGTAGCCATCAGAAAGCTTGTCAAGTTAATGCTGCTCACAACTCTATGATTCCTTCGAGATTAGTTGATCTTTGCAAATTTATGATGCTCTTATGAAGTGAAAAATTTACCTTGTAAACTCTGTCAGGGGGTGAGACCATAGCTGAGAAGGATTTATTTACAAGTCCATTTATAGCAACCCCACTCTTAGACAAATACTTCAACGAACTGAAATGTTAGAAACAAACATTGTACATGAATGTCTGTAGCGGCACTGTTTATGCTAGCCAGAAGATGGAAACATTCCGAATTTCTATCAGTTGATGACGAAATAAAATGTGGTATGTCCACACAATAGAGTATTATTCAGCCACAAAAAGGAATGACGCACTGACCCAGGCTACTACATGGGTCAACCTTGACCTCGTGATGCTAAGTGAAAAAGCCAGTCACAAAAAGGCCCCGTATTATAGGATTCCGTTGATAGGAAATGTCCCCAATGGGCAAATCTGCAGAGATAGAAAGCAGGTTAGTTGTTCCCGGGGTCTGGAAGGAGGGAGTGGAAAATGACCACTGAAGAGTACAGGGCTTCCTCTTGGGGTGATGTTCTGGAACCAGGGAGAGGTGATGGTTGCCTAGTACTGTGAATGTACTAAGTGCCATTGGGTTATACATTAAGATGGTTAAAATGGTGAATTTTAGTTTAGGTGAATTTTACCACAATTAAGAAAATACATACAAAACGGATTTAATGACCAAGTTTATACATTAAAGTTTGACTTCTTTCTGGCTCCCTTCCTTCCCTTCCTTTCCTTCTGATTTTATCTGTTGCCAACAATTTGTAAGCATTTCAATGGCAAGCATATAAAACCCGAGTATAAGAAGTAAAAGGTCTGATCACTATTGGTGATCGTGCTGGTCATTTCTCATATTTATCTCCTGTTCTGAACTTCATGTGAGCTGTCCGTGCACACAACCAGACAGCCTTGCTAGTCGGTTAGTGCAGTGGTAGAGTGACACATTTAAAATATGCAGTCACATCAAAACCTCATTTTAAAAGTCTCTCTGGAAGGTTAATACCTGGAAGTAAAGTGAGATCTAGCACGAGCTGTTGCATAGTGGACAAGCAGACTGTGGAGGGCAGAGATTTTTGTAACTTTAGAATCCCTCCATGGCAGGTATATTCAGAAAATGAAGCTCCTTGTTCATTTTTTTCCCTTTGACATTTTTTTTTTCTCGGCTATAGTGAGTCGAGGTTATTTTTGCCCATTGATGCTTCCAGCAGAAGTCATTAGCTTATGTGACTGCAGGGAGATCGAAATGAAACTATAATGGAAGGTTTAAGAAAACAGTGCATGAACTGTTTAGGTTCTGAAAATTGTATTCTTTTGAGATCTTTACAGATGGCTCAGTTGGGGATGATAGGAGTGCACTTAATTTCACATTTTTATAGACACTAAAGCCAGTGGGTCTTACTTGGGAATAATCAGGAAAATTTGCCTTTACCCAGTGGTTATCAGAAGCCATTAAGCTAGTGATTTGGTTGCATTTAAGTTTCCTGGTGGTGTTTTAGGCGATTCACGTGGATGAAAACCTAGCAAAGTTCTCTTCTGGAACATATTTATTTAAAAAGTCTCACTCTCAGGAAAGATCAGCATTCTTTGCCTGCGTGTTTCCAAAGAACATGAAAACCTTGTAGAAAAACCTGATAGTTGAAGTTTTATTTTGCCACCTTTGGCTGATCGTGGGGTAGCATGGGCCACGTTGAGGTGCACCTGCTTCTGTTCTGAGGGAGATTTTGTGGGGGTTTTGTTTATCTGTTTGTTTTTATTTCTCTTCTTTATCACTGGAAGATTATGAGGTAAGTGAATTGATACGCATTAGCTAACAAAATATTTCTTAGTAGATGTCACATACCCGCTCCTCCCATTCATCAGACGGGGCACTATTCTACTTCAGAGAGCTCAAAAAGCATAGTAGTCCTTGTCTAACTTAGGATGACAAGATCCAGATATGTCTGGGTTTTCTCAGGGAGGAAAGAGATACCTGTGCAGCATTGCAAAGAGGTCTTTCTTGATCAGTAGCCATACTTGCCACTTTGCTTTCTCTTTTGCACAGGCCAGCAGTAGCCTTTGGGCTGGAAGGCCCAGGGTCACTGAGAACAGGGCGCTGAGTCCCAGGACGGGGCCACCATGGGACTGGCCCTTGGCACTTCAAAGAGGGAAGGCCTTTCCGAAATCTACACTGGATACCATCTTATCAGCAATGAAGAGCTTCCCCCCCCCCTTCAGGAGTAACGTCATCTAGGTTGAGCACTGGCTTTGTGCCAAGTTTGGGTTGTAGCAGGGATCTGTTGGGAGGTGATGAGACATTTTACAATTAACCTATGATAAGAGCTTTTGGAAAAGAGCTAAACTAAAAATTTCGGTTGTTTCAGAATTTCACAGAGACAGGATGGCTCGAAGGGCATAGACTTTTTTTTTTTTTTTAATGGTTCAAATACCTTAGTGTATTTTCTCTCCTTTTTTGTAGTAAAATGTTCATCGGAGAAGTAAAAATCTTCAGTCATGAGTCTTGGAATAGTGCCTAGCACAAAGTGATGACTGGAAAATATTGACCAAATGAGCGAACGAGTGAAGGAATGATACAGAATGGACTCACGGCTATGCCTTTGCTCCTTTGTGTTCCCAGACAATAGCCAGGCAGTTGGCGGAGATCTTGTTGCGGGGTATGTGTGAACAGAGCTACTGGAACCCTCTGGAGGATCCGCCCTGCCAGTCACCTCTGGACGACCCTCTCCGGAAAGGAGCAAACACAAAAACCTACACCCTCACTCGGAAAGCCCGCGTCTACTCAGGAGAGAAGTATGGCCCTTGATGTCCTCATTCGTAGGTTAGGGGATTGGAGGAAAACTCAAGGATGAGTAAAGTTTGGGACAGATTCTTCCCCTAAAGAGAGCCAGACAAACAAGTCTCATTTGCCAATTTAATGGAGATACTCCATTCCTTTTAGTAACCTCAGTAGATATCTGTGCACCAGTGGGTACATTTTAAGTAGGAAAATTCTCTCCTCTCAGTCCTTGGCTACTATTCTTGGCTATCACTACTGGTCTTTCGGATTCTCATTCTGTTTCTTCTAAGAACCCTAGCATTAGCCAGTAATCAGTGACAAAGCTGTTTGTAAGCCAGAGTTAGCCTTTTTTGTTTTCTTCAGCAATTCCTTGATCCTTTTGTTTATAAATTTGTTTTAAACCAAATTAGCTATAAGAAGAAAGAGAACTAAACAATTTGTAAGTGACTGGAAGGCGACGTCTCTTTTGAACTTTTTAATTTTTTAAAATTTTAAATCTGGGATGGGGCGCCTGGGTGGCTCAGTGGGTTAAGCCTCTGCCTTCGGCTCAGGTCATGATCCCAGGGTCCTGGGATCAAGCCCCGCATCGGGCTCCCTGCTCAGCGGGGAGCCTGCTACCCCCCCCCCCCACTCTCTCTGCCTTCTTCTCTGCCTACTTGTGATCTCTGTCTGTCAAATAAATACATAAAATCTTTAAAAAAAAAAAATAAATCTGGGACTTGGCCACCTTGGAGGAAGGTGGATTAGGGAACCTCTGCAGCCTCCATGCGGCATTCCCCAGGTTGGGAAGCGGGAGGTGGCAGGCATTGACCATGAGAGGGGCCAGGAGACAGGAGATCGTTGACTCACTCTTGATTCCTCCCCTTAGAGTCTCACCCTTCCATCTTTGCTGGTTCCTGCAAGGAGGAGGCATGATGGCTCTTCAGAATCTCTCCGTGAGGGGAAGGGGGCGTGTATGAATAAGTATGGAAACCTTCCACAATGGTTATCAAATTGGAGAAATGGCAGAGAGACTGCAGGCGGCTGCTTCTGAGGCTCTAGAGCTGGGGCGGGGGGGGGGGGGGGGTTGACTAGATGCTTACTGCATGTGCGACTTCCGGAAATGATTGTCGCATTTTCAAAAGGGACAACGCTTCTCTGGCAGGCAGCCTCCTCTTAATCCCCTTACGTTGACCCTGGCATTTCTCTCCCTCATCCTCCTCTTGTTCAGACTGCATTTCTTACATGGATTCAGAGAAGCAAGCATATTCTTTTTTTTTTTTTTTTAAGATTTTATTTATTTATTTGACAGACAGAGATCACAAGCAGGCAGAGAGGCAGGCAGAGAGAGAGAGAGGAGGAAGCAGGCTCTGAGCCCGAGGTGGGGCTCAATCCCAGGATCCTGGGATCATGACCTGAGCCGAAGGCAGAGGCTTAACCCACTGAGCCACCCAGGCGCCCCAAGCGAGCATATTCTTAACTTTTTCCCTAGGTTTATTTTAGTTTGCGTTTAATCCCTCTTTTAATTTAACCCCCCTTTTTGTGGCCTTGTTGAACCATGAGTTTGCTCAATTCATAGTCTGTGTTACTCCTTAGTCCTTATCTGAATTCACGGAACATCTGTTCTAGCAATTCCCAAACTCTCACTTTAAAAATGCTGAACCCTCAGTATGAAGTATTTAGAAGCAGTTTTGGGGCTCATCTTGAAAGTGAAATTTATATCCTAAAAAAATTTGTTTGTTTGTTTTCTGCTTTCTATGCTGCTTAGTAGATGGATATATAAGGTGCCAGGTATATTGAGAAACTCAGCTCCTGCTCCTTCCCCTGATCAAGCTGGAAACATGGGTAGAGCTCTGTGTTTCTTTGGGTGTTATTCCAATGTGGCCTCATCCCTTGAAGGCAGAAAAGCTCAGGATGCTGGCCATTTCTCCTTTATTTTGTGAACCACTCATACTTTGTTACCCTCCTGATGTCAACATCCCCACCTGTCCAAGGAGAATTATGGAGGCAACATGAAGATCTAGAAAATGCAATGACTATTAAAGGGAGATTCCCATACCAGGACTGGTTGCTGAGTCACAGTTTCATTCCACACAGATACAGTCAGGTTTTGTTTTTGTTTTTGTTTTGTTTTGTTTAGTTTTGTTTCATTTTTGTTTGTTTGTTTGTTTTGTTTTGTTTTTACCATTTTATTGAGATATGATTCACATACTATACAGTTCACTCATTTAAAGTATACAGTTCAGGGGGCACCTGACTAACTTAGTCAGAAGAGCATGTGCCTCTTGATCTTGGGGACATGAGTTCAAGCCCCACATGAGATGTAGAGATCGCTTAAATAAATAAAAAAACCTTAAAAAAAATACAGTTCAGTGGCTTTTAATATAGTCACATAATTGTGCTTCTGTCACCATAATCAACTTTGAAACATTTTTATTACCCTGAAAATAAACCTAGTGCCTCTAAGCTGTCACCCCATCATCCCCAATCCCTTGGATTTTCATATGAATTTTAGTATCAGTTTGTCCATTTCTGAAAAAAAAAAGAAGAAAGAAAGAAAAGAAAACAAAAGAAAAGAAAAAAGAAAAAGCAGCTAGGATTTTGATGGGAATTGCACTGAATCCATAGATCAATTTGGAGGAGTATCGCCATCTTAACAATACTGAGTCTTCTGATCCATGAATATGGGATGTCTTTCATTTATTTAGGTCTTTTTAAATTTCTTTCAACAGTGATTTGTTGTTTTCAGAGTATACGTTTTTTACTTATTTCTTGAAACTTACTGTGTGTGTGCATGCTATTCTTTTGGATACTGTCATAAGTGGAATTGTTTTCTTAATTTCATTTTTGGTTTGTTCATTTCAGGTATAGAGAAATACAGTTGATTTTCTGTATTGATGTTATATACTGCAATCTTGCTGAACTTGTTTATTTGTTCAAATAGTGTTTTAGATTCCTTAGGATTTTCCACATACCAGAATATGTCATCTGCAAATAGAGGTAGTCTTATTTCTTCCTTTCTAACTTAGATGGCTTTTATTTTATTTTCTTCTGTAATTGCTTTGGCCAGAACCTCCAGTACAATGTTAAATAGAAATGGCAAGGACTGGTGGACATCCTTGTCTTATACCTGATGTTAGGAGGGAAAAAGCATCCAGTGTTCCACCATTAAGTATGAAATTAGTTGTGGGTTTTCTTTTTTCTTTTTTTTTTTTTTAAGATTTTATTTATTTGACAGAGAGAGATCACAAGTGGGCAGAGAGGCAAGCAGAGAGAGAGAGAGAAGGAAGCAGACTCCCTGCAGAGCAGAGAGCCCGATGTGGGACTCGATCCCAGGACCCTGAGATCATGACCTGAGCTGAAGGCAGAGGCTTAACCCACTGAGCCACCCAGGTGCCCCAGTTGTGGGTTTTCATAAATACCTTTCATCAGGATGAAAAAGTTCTTTCTATTACTAGTTTGTGGAGTACTCTTTATCTTGAAAGGGTATTTAATTTTGTCAAGTGCTTTTTTTGCATCTATTGAGAAAATCATGTACGTTTGTTATTCTGTTGATGTAATGTATTACATTAATAGATTTTCAGATGCTAAGCCAATCTTTGACAAATTTCATTGATCTTTTTCAAGAACCAACTTTGGTTTTGTTCATTTTTTGTTCATTTGTTCATTTTTTTCTATTGTGTCTCTATTCACTAAAATTTTATTAAGTTCCACACTGATCCTTTTTCTTTCAGTTATCACCATCAGTTCTGAGCTTTCTAGTTTTGTTTGTTCACAATGATAATTCTGGTTTATTAGGTAAGAGAGAAAGAAAGCCTGTTGGGATTATATTTGTCTTGGGGCTCCCTGATCACCAGGACTCTCTAATTAGGCAAAAAGGATATTAAAACCAATTCAGTTATGCTGCTTGACAGGTAAAAAAAGGAATCCACAGATAATGATTAAACCCCATCTTGGTCAGTAGTCTCAAACGCTTCCCCTCCTTAGTCCCTTATGAGAAATATGAGCACACAGCCTTCCAGATCCAGCAGATCACAAGGACCATTCAGAATAGCTGGTCATAATGGAATACAGCAGAAAAGTGAGCGCTGTCAGAAAACTCCACTCCTTGTCACTGTGGCCTGGACCTGGAGTGGAAACAGGGTGCTCATTCTCTTGACAATCCTAGATAGGAAAGGGATCACATGCCATGGACCTCTTTACTTTCTTCCTTCTAGGTCTTTCTGTGAGGAATTTTTTTGACCTTTGCTCATTTATTTATTAAAGATTTATTTATTTATTTTGGGGGGAACAGAAAGAGAGGGAGAGAGACTCCTTGCCAAGCACAGAGCCCAACGCAGGGTTCAATCCCAGGCCCTGAGATCATGACTTGAGTGGAAACCAAGAGTCGGACGCTTAACTGACTGTGCCGTGCGGGCACCCCGCTTATTTATTTTTTAAGTAAGCTTTTTATTGACACATAACACATACTGGAAGAAATACACGAACCAAAAGTGTAAAACTTGATAAATTTTTACCAAATGAACACATCCATGTAATTAGCACCTGATCAAGAAACAGACATTGCCAGAACCCTTGAGGCCCTCTTTGTACCCTTCCCTGATTACTGCCCCTACCCAAGGGTAACCATCCTGAGTCCTAGCCCAATCATTAGTATAGGCCATTTTTGAAATTTATATGAATGGAATAATATATTAAAAACTCGTCTGTTTAAAAATTTAAAGTTTAAAAATTTAAAAATTCTGTCTGATACTATGTTTGAGAGACTCATCCGTGTTTCTGCATGCAGCCGGAGTTTGTTTCAGTTATTATGAAGTTTTCCGTGTATACTCCAATATATTGATACATTCTACTCGTGATGGTTGCTAGAGTCGTTTCGCATATGGAGCTGCTTCCATCTCATTCAGGCCCAGGCCCAAATAGCTTGACCGTTACCTTCTCAGAAAGGTATTCCCCAGTCACCTTATCTAATTGTCCTTCTTTCCGAGCATTTCCTATCACATGAGCTCATTTATTTTTCATCATAGCATCTAAAATACAGATTTTTTGGGTTTATCCTTCTTCTAGAATGTGCTGCAGTGAACATTTTCACACATGTTCCTTAGTGCACATACATCAGGGATGTCTTCCTGCTGTTGTGTTCCTCCTTGTAAAAAACACTTGAGATGGCTTAGATCATTAAATGCATGTTAGACTTCATGATTAGCACAAAGTAAGAAAGGGGATTAAAAACTACTCTTGTGCCAGAAAGTGGGTGATGAAAACATTTACCGAAAGCTGGGAGCCAGATGTGGTGCTCAGCTCCTCTGTAGGCCCCGCAGGAGAGGGTTACTATTGTGGACTCTAAATACAGGTCTGAACCTCCCTGAGCCAGGGCACAGCGTTTGGGGAAGGATGACGACACTGTTGAAAGTGTGAAGATGAGGGCACTGAAGGGTCAGGAAAAGCACCAGTGGCCTCCCCGTAGGCTTTGTGGGATTCACCCAGTCCACTCCAGAGCATGGCTGAGTGGACTTGATCCGAACGGAGGACCCTTCTTTATTGTCACAATGGGGTGTTGGCCTGTCTGAAATTGTGTGCCAGGGTGATCCTCAGGTCGGACTAGCTGATCCCTCATAACCAACAGGTACTCTCAATGACTAATTTAAGTCCTTTTCCTTTCTTGGAACTTTTGTCCTTCCACACAGACCTGAGACTGAGGTACTTTCTGCCTCAGCACGTTTAACGGTGTAATTCAGGGACGAAGCAGAGCTGCAGCCACTGTGGGCTTTGACTCTTTTTAGCTCTTATCCACTGGCTGTGGTTCAGAGGCTGTATTTCTCTGGGAATTCTCTAGGGGTTTCACAACTGGGCCAGACATATTAAAACTAGAAAGGCAGGGGCGCCTGGGTGGTCCAATGAATGGAGCATCCAACTCTTGATTTCAGCTCAGGTCATGATCTCATGATCATGGGCTTGAGCCCAGAGTTGGATTCCCTGCTTGGTGGGAAGTCTGCTTTAGATTCTCTCCCACCTTTCCCTCTGCCCCTCCCCCCGCTCATTCTCTCTCTCTAAAAATAAGTAAATAAATCTTTAAAAAAAAACTAGAAAGACACTATTGCTGGGCCTTGGAGTTAATGTTGTCATTTACACATAACTTCCTTGTGAGTTGGAGGTGTTCTCCTTGGAGAACAGTCAGAGCCCTCCTTGCACGTACTTGGAGTCTGCATTGACACCTCGGTGGTGCCATTGACTTTCAGACATCCAGCTCGTCATTGGTTGTGTAATAGCTAAAGATGACAGAAAGATGAACTGCATTTGGATAAAATTGGATTAATTTCTTTTGTAGGATGGTTTCTACCACATACAGTGACATTTTTCACCCATCTGGGGAAATTTTTAGAAAGGGCTGTGATCTGGCAGCCTTGGCAAGGTCATGATCACTATCCATAAGTGAAGCTTCTTGCCGTTGTTCCTTTTGTGTAGAGTCAGACAATGAGTAGATAAATTCATCCAAATAAGAAAATGAGCAACTTGCCTGAAGGTCAGCCCAGGAGTTAGTAAGGTGGCTGGGCCTGGGCCAGTTATCACCATCAGTTCTGAGCTTTGTCAGCAGCACTGTGCTCCCACCAGCAGCTTGTCCTCACTGTCTGTGAGCCCTGTGTGCTCCCTGTCCCTTCTTATCCTGCACCCTGCCCTTCCGTCAATGTCCTGTTGGTCTAGGCCCCCAGTTTTTCCACTCCACAAGGCTGAGGCCTGGGCACCCAGGGCTCTCCCCTGATGTTCTTGGGCCCACAGAGGAGATTGTCACAAAAGAGCCCAGTGTTTTCAACCATCTACCGTGAGCTCTATATCTCCTTCAACAGAGAACAGGGGAGGAATGGCCAGAGAGGGGGTCCAGAGAATCCACACGTAGTGGAAGGGGCGTTCTGGTGTATAGTTTTTCAGCATGTCTCTTAAAACTGCCGTTCCTCCTCCTCTCACTGCCCATTTCTTCCTGCCAGCTCTGAGAGTTTGCCGCACTCCTGAGTCCCATCTCGCCTGCCTCAAAAGGAAGGGTAGAGGAAGTGGAATTAGAATCAGTTAATGTGCTACTTGTTAGCAGCTCTGGTAAAAATAACACAACTTAGCATTTAAGCAGGCTGGATGGCTCAGATGGAATTTGGGGATTATCCATGGACTGAATTGGCTGGTGTTAAGTCACAATTAGCATGGGCTCTCTTCTTTTCAATTAGTCTAGACCATGTAGAACTGGCTAGCTGCCGTGGAAAAAATGGTTAATGTTACTGCTCGATTGGTAAGGTCCCAATGGTATGGAAGCACAGCCAGGATGGCAGGAAACGATTGCTGGGTGGACACACACACACACACACACACACACACACGAGCACTCTTCATTCAAAGCCTGTAGGCTCTATTTCTGAATTGAAGGGGAAAGAAGAGTTCTGTCATCGAAAACCCCAGCTCCCCTCAAGCTACCTGTTTAAAGAAGTTCTCTGCAAATCCCAGAATCCTGCTCTCCACTTACAGGCCAGACTTTTCACCAAATTTTAGCCCTGCGAGGGCAATGGGAACCACTCCACAGGTGGTCTCCTTACCCCTATGGACGTCAGAGGTACAGAAAGAGAACCAGGCCCTGTGCTTTTTCTGTCTTGCTCTTCCTGGTCCTTTGATGCCATACAAAAGTTGCCAGCACTTCAAAGAGAACAAGTATTTATAATGATGATATGGAAGACTTTTTTTTTTTTTTTTTTTGGCCATTTTGAGGGGTGGGGAGGATCATCCCATCTCTTAAATTAAATAACTGTGATGTTAGCACTGGGAAGATGTAAATTTAGTCTTTATTTGATCATCTCTAAAACATCCAGGAATTTTTTTTAAACCAAGTTCATTTTTATTGCTCTCTTCTTTCATTCCGTGAAAAAGAATCGAGTTTGGCTCAATTGGTGATAACACTCTCAATTCTACTCAAAGGATTCTAGAGCTTTTAGAACAGAGGGAAAAAATGCTGCAAGTCTCTAAAAATCCTCAAAGCACCAAAAAAGTAGGCTCTAAAGGATGGAGGTTGGGGTCAGGCTTGGGGCTCTTTGTTGTTATTGTTGTTCTCTAATCTTGAGCAATATTGAGTTTAAAAAGCTTTTTCTTTTAATCCCAGATGTCAGAGCTCGGCCAACGTCCATAAAATAGATTAATAAGACAACTAGCACTTGCATGACACCCCATAATAGACCGTGTGTGTTTAATTAAGGTGACTTGCCCAAGTTCTTACAGTATTCTAGAAATGATTCAAAGTCTAAAATTGCTTCCAATCTCTTATTTCATCTGAAGGACAGTATAAGATACGGCAGTTAGCAAGTGAGAGGTAAGAAGCGGACTGCTTAGTGAGGTGTCTACAGTCTATACCCCCAAAATGGGTTTAGGAGAAAGTTTTATCACTGAGATTATGTCAGTTTGTAGCAATCTCAATTTCTGCTCTATAACAGGCATATATGTTCTTTGGGCTTTTACTGTGGTTTTTATAGCTTGACTTCACTCTGCTGCCTGCTCTTAAAATGCATAGTTAAAATGTATAAATTCCATAGATTACCATAGAAATAAGCAAATTAATTCAAGTGTCAGATGATACAGTATATTTTGTGGTTCTACATAAAAATCTAGCTTTTAATATTCAGTGCTATTCATCGTCGTGTATTTCATATGATCTTGAAATTGCCATATATAAAATTCAATTTTCTTTACACAGCATTTTTTGTCCTCAAGAAAATACTGAAGAAGCCCTGTTGTTACTGCTGATTAGTGAATCGATGGTAAGTAGAATGTGCTTTCAAATTCTTCTCCACCCCCTTTTCCTACAGTCCTGTGGGTTTTTTTTTTAAAGATTTTATTTATTTATTTATTTGACAGAGCGAGATCACAAGTAGACAGAGAGGCAGGCAGAGAGAGAGAGAGGGTAGCAGAGCAGAGCAGAGAGCCCTGCTGAGCAGAGAGCCCGATGTGGGACTTGATCCCAGGACCCTGAGATCATGACCTGAGCCGAAGGCAGCGGCTTAACCCACTGAGCCACCCAGGCACCCTACAGTCCTGTTTTTGATATGGTCACTCCATCAGTACAGTGGCTATTTGAAAAGAATACTTTCTAGAAGGGATACCTGGGTTGGGGGAGGGAAGGAACAACAGGGATTTAAGAAGAGGGATGTTTCTTTTTTTTTTTTTTTTTAAGATTTTTATTTATTTGTTTGACAGAGGTCACAAATAGGCAGAGAGGCAGGCAGAGAGAGAGAGAGGAGGAAGCAGGCTCTGAGCCCAAGGTGGGGCTCAATCCCAGGACCCTGGGATCATGACCTGAGCCAAAGGCAGAGGCTTTAACCCACTGAGCCACCCAGGCGCCCCAAAGAAGAGAGATGTTTCTTAATTCTTGGGCTAGTTAGAGGTGTCCCTTGTAGGTTAATCTCAGCCTGGAGCATGGAGCTTCTCTTCGGCAAGCCGTTATAGGCATCTGAGTTCATTCATTTGCCCACTGATTACTGATAGGACACAAACACGATTGCGGATAGGTAAACTATAGCTGAAAGGAAGACCAGAGGAATCCTGAGAAGGGAAGGAAGTCCCCCCAGGGTAACCTTTCCAAGCCACCTCAACTTGCCTGGGGTGGGGGGAGGGAGAGTTTAGGGATAAATCAGTGGGTGGTGGCTGTAAACCTCTGGTTTTGGTAGCAGGAGCCTGAGAAGCAGCTTCAACCTCCTGGGTAGGCCTCCCGCTTGCCCCCAGGCAGTCCGGAATACCCCACTGTGAGAGGGAGCTCCTGTTCCCTGGCTCTGCTGTCTTGAGGGAGTCTTTGCAAGGCCATCGGATTCCCTTGAAATGTTTTGTTAATGTCTGGCCAGGCTATCAAAGTTTACGTCTAGAATTTCATTCCTCACCATTTATTGGGTTTCTGCTCTGCGTCGTGCTAGGCATGACTGCCCAGGCTTGAAGCTGTGGGAGGCAATCTGTGTCACAGTAGTCAGTCCCTTGGCATGTAAGTGGTGTTTGCTGAGCACCTGGACAGGACGGCGAGGCTCCTGGAACTGGGAAGGACCTAGATGTCCTCATACCCATTCCCTCATACAATGAGTAGGGAACCTGAGGACCAGAGCAGGCAAAACGGATGCATCCTGCAGTGGTCTGTTGCTCTTTCTAGATCACACTGCCTCCTCCCATGTCTCCCACCTCACCAGGCAGGCAGGAGGAGAAGGAGGAGGAACAGGAATCGTGACCAAAGCAAGAGGAGGTATTTGCCTTCTTCCCCAAGCAGGTGGTTTCAGTGGAGGCATGAAACACACCCAGCTGAAGTGGATTTAGAAATGGAGCCCAAGAAGAATGCCGATGGGCTGAGTGAAGGAGGGATCTGGAGAGGCTGGGATTAGTCAGGGAGGCTTGCATTCTTGCCTTAATTTCAAGCCTTGCGTTTTCTTGTTCTGCAAAATGGCCCAGAGATGTTTACAAGAGCAAGACTGCTTGAGTTACCACTGCTTTTTTATTTGGAACCTCTTTGACGTCATTGGCCTTACTTCCTCTGAAGGAAACAGGTTGCCCCCCTTGATTCATCTTTCCTTGACTGTCAGCTGGTAACTCAGAACGGTGTCATTTGCATTCTCTACTTTGCCTTGGCACGGCCGGGGAAGGCATATATGTGAACAGGCTGGCACCTGGTGGCATTTGGTAACTGTTTTTTGAATGAGCCGGTCTCACCATGCTTTGCCATCAGTTCTTCGGTGGGGGCGACCCCCTCATGTTGGCCCCCTAGCTCATGTTCCCTCATTCTGAGGGGGACTCCTCACAGCTTGGCAGTGAGTTTCCTTCGGGCACACCTGGTTGGTTATGTTGGGAAAGTTAGGAAGGAGTAGCGACCACACATTTTTTATTTCTTGGACAATTCTAATCGAAAATATTGTGTTCCGTTGTCAGATCACGTGTTTCCATTTAGAATTTGGAAAACAGAGCCACATCTCTAAAATGCTTGCTCCAAGTGTAGATGTCTTGGGAATGTCTCCACCTTTCCTGCTCCTTAATTGAAATGATAGAAACTAATAATACTCAAAATTGAGATCCCTTTGAGACCATCAGATGTAGCTCTGTGGTATTTAATTTCTGGAAACTCTCTTCAGAGGATGGTGAAACCCAATGACATCATCAGTAAATATGAAGGTCTGGGTTTCCAACCAAAATGATTATGTTCTCCCTGTAAATTGTTCCATAATTATGTAGGTAGAAGTCTAAACTAAGTTCCTTTTGGAAGCCTCTTTTATGTTTCTTGACTTGTTGATTTTTCAGTTTTTAGACAGAAAATGGATGTGCTCAATTTCAGAACCAAATGAGAATTACTGTGTTTTTTTGTTGTCTGAGAAAATTGTTTTCTTCGTTGGTTCTGACTTTAACTTAGAAACATCTGTCTGTCCATAATCTCTCCACCTGTAAGATATGGTTTGGCATTGTACTGCTTTCTCACCTCAAATCAAATGCATTTTCCCCAGGAGAAAGGGCTTATCAGAACTACATTTGCACAACTACCTCTGAGACAGTGTTCTGAGATATTTCTTATTTGTGGATCTGTTTGAGGTTCGAATCAAAAGACACCAATTTTTTAAAAATGTACTTGGCGTAACTCAGAAATCTCTCTTAAGTAGTATTTTGTTTTGTTTTGTTCTCTTCCAGGCCTTGGTCCTAATACGGAACATTTATAGCAAGTAAATAAAATGAGGCTCCTTACAGCAGCCCCTGTTTCCCTTAGAGCTTCCTTTGTTGGCTCAAAGTCGCTCCTCACAAGAAAGCCTTAGAATGAAATCTTCAAAAGCAGGCTTGTATCTGTAAGAGATGACTCACTTGGTAGGAAGTGGCCTGTCATATATTCTTATTTGTCTTTGACATTTTAGAGCAAGGAGTTTTAAAGTGAGTAAGTACGGATAGATGGCTAAAAGTGAGTGGCTTGGACTCACACACACAGAGAAGGCATTTCGTCTCATTAGTGAGGGAGAAGGTGTGTAGGCATGTCAGCCATCACCCTGCCTGGACCAGGGACCCTGGTGCCTCACCACTTGCACAGGAAAAACTGAGGGGCCCTTTCTCTCCTCCTAGGAATGGATGATTCTGGAAGCTTCTGGTAGTGAGCAGGGGGAGGAAAGACAGGCAAACTCTAACTTAATTGATTCTGAACTCCCTAGCAGGGAAGGATGGAAAATGGTTAGAGTTGTTTAGTGGCCCTAATACATGTGATATGTCTGGAGACTCCCTAGAGAAATTAAATTTCAAAAAGCAATGAAAGCACGTTGTTGTAAAGAGCATTTGATTTCTAGATAGATGAGATTAATAAGCTCGAATGTGCCTGCTGTATTTCTGCAGCAAGCTGTGGAGATATGCAAGAGGCAAGGTGTTCTCCTGAGTCCTCTGGTAATATCTTTTAAAACAAAACTCAGTCTGCTTCTTGCTTTCTCTTCTACAGCTGTTCTGTGCTTCCCTAAACAGGATTGCATTAGTCTTTGTAGTCTGTTCCAATGAAGGTGCCATAGAGGGATCTGAATGTTGCTTTCATGACAGAGAAAAAGTACAACACGTCCCTGCAGGACTGAGGGAACTTAATGGCACCGTTTGATGGTGGGAGTATGGGGCTAGGGATGTTCCCTCCGCTGTGTAACGCAGAGCAGGAGCTGCACCGACAGGCAAGACACGACAGCTCCCCTGCCCCGGTGTGTGAGTCTGCCACCCCAGAGCACTGGCGGTGTCTGCAGCAGAGCTGGCTGGTGGGCCCGAGCCTAGGAGCCATCACCGTGCTTGCATCAGCTCCTAAAGCCCCCTGCAACCGCCAGCTGACAGGTCCCGAGGGTCCTCCGGCTCCACACCTCCAGGCCTTTGTGTTTGGCTAATACCTCGTACTGCGTGCTGTGGGGCTCTGGGCATTCTGAGTAAACAAGCCAAGGTGACAAGCCCCTTACTTGCTCCTGCCCTTGTCTCCAGGCCCTTGGCAAGCCAAGAGGGGCAGGAGGGCCTAGATGGCTTCTCTATGCATGATAGCTGTGTGCATGGACTGACTCACCAGCTGCTCCTCTCGTCTTCTGTGTTGTTTTCAGGCCAACCGGGACGCTGTGCTGAGCAGAACACCCGAGCACAAGAGTGACCGTCTCATCAGCTTGCAGAGTGCCTCGGTGGTCTATGACCTACTGACCATTGCCCTTGGAAGAAGAGGCCAGTATGAGATGCTGTCGGAGGTAGAGCCCTTGAGTCTGGTACTTCCCAGTTGGGGGGGGGGGGTTGCTAGCCAAAGCAACACTGAGAAGAGCTGTGAGACCAGGTCCTGACCCCTCTGTCCCTGGCAGCCATGTGACCTTGGCCCGGCTCTTAACTCTGTGAAATGGGAATTGGGTTAAATGATTGGATCATGGAATTCACTGGTGGCGACTTCCTAGCAGTGGCCCCCAAACCCACTGAGTTTGTGTGTGAGGGAAGGCAAGCGTTTTTCAAGCGGCTTCTCTTGCAGGGTAATTTCTACCATCACCCCAAATCTCCCATCTGTGATCCTAATTTCCTTAGAAAGCCGGTTTTACTCTGTTTAAAACATGGATGTGTAACTCTAGGTGAAATGGCCCTATTAGGCACGTGATTGTCAAGTGAGTGGGTGTCGTCTCTCGTGTCAAGAAACACAGTTTTCATTTAAAGACTTTTGCTTGTTCAGAAGAGACCCGAGTTGATTACAGATCTTGTGCAAGGTCCTGTCATTTTGTTCCTTCAGCTTCTGGAGAACATTGAGAATGGAAGCTTGACTGTTAACACAGTTTTCAGAAGAAGCTAGTTAACCTCGGGCTGCGGTCATGTGTTACTGAGCAATAGCCCAGAAGTTCAGATTCCACCTGGGCAAGGACTGAATGAGTGCCACGATCGGCTTATTCTTTCTTTAGTGGAGAAGGAAGGAAGGAAGAGAGAGAGAGAGAATGAGGAAGGAAGGAAGGAAGGAAGGAAGGAAACAGGGAAACAACTCATTTTGTTAAAGTGGACTTTTCCATGTTATTTTACTTTTTCTTTCTAAATTTATACACACCGCAGCAGCCTCCGGGCCTGGGGACAGGGATTGAAACATAGTAACACATTGGCTGGAATCAGATGAGCGCCAGGCTCACCCCCTAGCCTGCTGTTGTGACGCTGCCACACAAGGCAGGAGCCTTGGAGGACAGATGAGCCTGCATGGCTCGGGTCTTTTTTTAGTCTTTGGTTTGGTGACTGTACAGGGCAGTGGTTACTCAGGCTTCAAAAAAAGCCCCTTGCAGTCTGGCTAGATAAAGCAGTGTGCCCAATGCTCCTGTCACATGCGGCTCATCCCCTGGGACCCTGCCCGGATTCTTCCCCGCTCCATGTGCTCCGGTTTCCCGGGACCCTCCCCTCCCAGCCAACTTAGTGCCTGTCTGCTGTGTCCACTGTGGAGCCCCTCCGTGGGGACAGTGCCACCCAGCTCCCAGTTGAGTCCTTTTCCGGTGAACTTTTTTTCCTCCAGACAAACCACTAAAGAAAGCATCTCCCTGGGTCCGAGGCTGGTTGTGGTTGGCATGTCTCCTTTCATCCCATCATGTAGCAATCTGGCCTTTCCTCAGCTTGAACTTCACCGACGTCAGGAACAGGTGTGAGGAGGTTGGGGTGGCTGGCGTGGTTGGCTGGCTGGATGGCTCCTGCCCACAGGCTTCTCGTCATGCCATGAATGGCTGTAGGGGGACGGCTGTCACCTTAGCAGCATTCCTCTGCAAGCCTGTCGCACGCCTCCTTCCAGCACCAAATACTGGGGCCTCATTTTCACTCCGGTGACTTTTGTCTTGGTATCACACATAGCTTCCATCTTGTGGCAATGACCTGATGCTCGAGTCACTAGGTGGTCCGATCCGGTTGCCAGAGCTTTGGCGATTCAGAATTTCACCGCGCTGGTTACATTTAAAGCAATGAGGACAGGGCCAGAGGGTGCCTCATCAGTGAGGGAGTACAAGGGTGGGAGAAAGGGAAATTTACCACTGTATGTTCCTTGAAGGATTTTATACCATATGTGTGTATTATCTATTAAATATATAAATCAGTTGATAAGATAGAGACAATGGAGGACATTGATTTCCGTAATACACATATATGGGGTCCCCTGTACTGAGCCAGAGGCTGTGATTAAGGCCGGGATTCAGCCATGTGCGAGGCACGGTCCCTGCCCATGAGCACCCCCCACCCCACCCCCCATGCAGCGGGAGGCAGCCAGGCCGAGGCAGCTGTCGTCTGATGTTTCTGGTGCTGGGGAGAGCAGGGCCTGCTTCCAGTAGTGAGGCCTTTGAATACACGGCTCCAGCCTTTCTTGCTGTTTCTACTTAGCTTTGCAGTTGGAGCCGCCCCCAGCAAACATTTGATGGCCATGTCGTCTCAGGTCTTTTAACTAAAACAGGCCCTATCTAGGAGAAAGCACCTGACATCTGGGTGTTCAGTTTCGGAAGGTCCAGCCTTGGCTGAGCACAGACCCTCTCTCCCCTGGCCCCAGGCCTAGGATCCCGCTTCCTTCATTTCCTGGGATTTTCATCTTCTTCTCTTTTCTTCTCATCTGCCCTTCCATCTTCTCAGGGCTCTAGGCTAAAAGGCTAACTGTATTGTTTCTTAATTGGGGTAAATTCCCGTAACATAAAGGTAACCATTTAAAAGTGTATAATTCAATGGCATTTGGTACATTCACTGCTATGCCGGCCTCACTTCTATCAAGTCCTAGAAGGAAACCCATCCCGAGTTAGCAGTTATCCTCCATCCTGCTCCCCCAGTCCCTGTCCACTACCAATCTTTTTTCTGACTATGGATTTACTCATCTGGGGTATTTCCTATAACTGGAACCATCCAGTAAGGGACCTTGGATATCTGGCTTTTCTCAGAGTAATGTTTTCAAGGTCACCCATGCTGTAGCCTGTATCAGAACTTCATTCCTTCTTGCAGTTGAACAATATCCCGTTGTGTAGATCTAGCACGATATGTTCACCCGGTTATCCAGTGGTGGGCATTTGACTCTGGTGAGTCGTGCTGCTATAGGGGCAGCTGGATTTTAAACTTCCTGTACTACTTCTGGGGACCCCGTGAGTGTTAGTGATTACCGCTGCTGTCATTCATCGTGGTAGTATGGTCTGTGTCTTCTTCACCTCCTACATTGTCGCCAAAGCAACCTTTCTAAGACACAGTAGTGTCATGCCACCCTTCTGTGCAGAAACATTTGATGGCTCTTCCCATCCCCCCCGCTTTTTACTTCGTTTGTCTTGTATTCCTTTTCCTCCCATCAGGAAAGTGACTTCCTCAATTATCTTTTTTGCAATATGCAGCACCTTGCAGATTCCTTGAAGCATCAAACAACACAGATAAGTATGGAAAAGGAAATAAAAGTCACTTAGAGTCCTGCCCTCCTGAGATTGACCACCCATTGACATTGTAGAGACCGTCTTTTCTTGTATCTCTTTATGAGTAAATGCATGTACATTTATGTAAGTTTCAAGGAATGGGATAGTGTCACATATGTATTATTGTAGGTGTTCCCACCCATTCTTCTCCCCTCCATTGGCACTCCACCCTAACTCTGTCTCCTTAGACCCCAGACCCAGGTCAGCAACCTCGTATGTCCTGGGCCCAGGCCTTTGTGTCTGGAAGGTTGGGTTTGGGTCCTGGGTCTGCCATTCCCAGATTACAGTTGGGTGATCCTGGCAAGTCATTAATCCCTTATGCCTTGGTTTTTCCTTCTGTAAAATGGGGACAGTAACCATACCTACCTCAGATCATTGTGAGGCTATTTATTAAACCATGTAAGGTGCTCAGAGCAGAGCCCCGCACCTACTACATGATAATAAGTGGAGTTTATTAAATGGTAGCTGTGTGTTGCTGCGCTGTTCCCACCACCGTATGCCCAGGAGTGGCCAGGCATAGGAGAAGTAACAGTGTGTATAGAAAAAGGTCTTTTGGTTTTCTAGAAACTTCGAGTCTAGTTAAGGAGATCAAACAGAAAGACACAAAAAGACAACTGATCAGAGAAGACTGGTAAGTCCAAGGCATGTTCCTTGCTGGTGAGCGGACTGGGTGGGTTGCAGCCATGTTTGGAGGTGGGGGTGCCCGTGAGAGAGTAGGAACAGCTGGTACATCAAGGGCTGATAGGAATTTAAAAAGTCTCAGAGCAGAGAGACTCATCCTCAAGACTGTGGGGGTAAAGGGCATGAGGCCTGAGGATCCAGGAGCCAAGAGCTTGCTCTCGTGGAGGAGAAATAGGACAGGACACCGAACCGAAAGTGCGGGGCCAGGTTGTCAGCCCCCCAACATCTTGGGACAGACTGCTTGTGCCCCTTACTGACAGGCTCCTGCCATATCCCCCTTTGTCTGGTCCGCGAGCAGGTCCTCCCAGCCTCAGTGACGCTACACAGATCTTTTATACCAGCTGGAAATTTTTATAAACAGAATTTAACAACAACTAGGCTATTGGGAGAGAAGACCCCTTACCTCCTCCCCCTGCCTCAGACTTTCCTGCCTTCTCTTGTCCCCAACCACCAACGCTCCACATCAGACACGGCCCATTCTCCTTCTGCTGGCTCGCCTCGCCAGCTGAGCTGAGCCCCTCAGCACTCCCACACTGACAGGGGAAAGGACGGGGTGCTTCTGCCGCTTTGCCCAGCCTGTCTTGTCATCTGCTTTCCCCCTTTCGCTGACACTTCTGGTCTGTCCTGCGGCATGGTGCAGACCCAGCCTTTCAAGAACTGTGCCTTTGCAGGGGAGCAGAGCCATTCTCGCGAGAAAACTGTCCCCTCTGTCTGTTTCTTCAGTTGTATTTATTCCAGATAGACAGTTCCTCTCCCAGCCCAAGCTTGGCTGCCCTCGTGGGTGCCCACAGAACACCTTTCTTCTTTTCAGGGCACTGCGCGGCCAGATACTGGGCCAGGACCATAGTACAAAGGAAATACAAACCAGAGGTTATCACATCCTTATTCTGACAGGTTTAAATATAAGCACGATGTTTACCACATCTCCAGTGCGATGAGTTTTCGTGTTTTTAAAAGACTAATTGTGAGCCTCGCTGAAAGGTCTGTGTAGGAAGGAACACTTCTTTCTTCCCCCTTCAATTTAAACAGCAGCACTAGTTGGCATGACAACCCGTGCTATTAAAAGTAAAGCAACAAGCCTTGCTTCCTCTGTTTTTCAGAATGAACCCAAACTGCTAAGTAGGTTTGTTTCTTGAATTTGACTATTAATGGCTCCATTTCGACAGAATGTTATGGGGTCCCTCTAGAAGGGTGTATGTGTCCCCTCTACATAGCTATGGCAGCTTGGGAGACAGAAATGATATTTTTATCTTCCCTGTTGAACTCATATTCATTTGTTTATGGTAAATCTCAACAACATTATAGTTCTGTGGGTAGAACTGTCTGGCTTAGTGCTTGTACCAAAGGGACAATTTACACATTCCTAACCCAAACACTTATTTAATCAGGGAGTATTGTGAAAAACACTTGAACGTCTAAGTCTGTTCACAGGCCTACCATTTGTCAGTTTCTATTAGAGTTTGGTGTTTCGTTCAGCCCCACTTGGACTGCAGAAGCCCAGCCTTGACCTGGGCGCCAAGCTCCCTAGGCTGTGTCGGTGTGACCTGACCAATAGGGCTGAAGACTTCTGAGAGATGAAGGCAGAATGTTTAGTTCATGGTAGGTGTTCAGTAAAAACCTGCTGAATAAACCAGTGCTTCAAAGCCAATGTACCTTCTCATCCCATTCCCTTTCCTTTGATTTTTGAGATAAATTTTCCCTGGATAAATAATCAGTCGGTCTTCCCCAGGTGGGCCCAAAGGGTAAAGGTCATGTAGCTGGGAAATAGTAACAGAGGAAGAGCTGGGCCCAAAGTGGGACAGAGCATCGTACAGATCCCAGCTCTGGTCCAGCTTCAGGGGTCACCCAGACCAGGACCCTGCATGACAGGCCTGCCCCGAAGCATCCCAGCTACCGACATGGCCGCCAGCACCTACTTTTCCACCATTATGGAAGCATTTCTTGACTTATGTGTCATTGCTCTCTTCTTATGGCCCTTAGTGAATTTTACCATGCCATTTTAACCTTCATAAAAGGTGTACAATTCAGTGGCATTAATTATATTCACAATATTGTGCAGCCTTCATGACTATTTCCAAATTTTCCATCACTGCAAACAGAAACTCTTTACACATCAAACAATTGCTCCCTATTCCCTCCTGTCATCTACTACTACATCTACTACATCTACTTTCAGTCTCTGTGAGTCCGCATCATGTAAATGGAAGCATGCAGTTCTTGGGTCTTATGTCTGATTTCACCTAGCCTCATGTTTTTGCGGTCCCATTCTGTTGTTATAACGCATCTGGTAGCATGTATCCGACTTTGTTCCTTTTTTGGCCGAATAATACTCCCGTGTATGTATATGCCACATTTTGTTTATCCATTCATCTGTGGGTGGACATGTGTAATGTTTCCACCTTTTGAGTATCGTGAATAGTGCTGTGATGAGCATTGGTGTACACATTAGAGTTTCTGTTTTCAGTTCTTTTAAGTATGCATCCAAGAGTGGAACTGCCAGCTCATATAATAATTCTATGCTTAACTTTTCAAAGAACTACCAAACTATTTTTCACCGCAGCTGTGCCATTTTCCATAACCAGCAGCGAGGCACAGGAGTTCCGAGTTCTCCACATCTTAGCCAATACTCATTACTTCTGTTTTGTTTTGTCATAGCCATCTTAGTAGGTGTGAAATGGTGTTTCATTGTGGGTTCGATTTGTGTTTCCCTAAGGACTAATGATGCTGAATAGCTCTTCACGTGCTTTTTGGCCACTTACGTGTCTTGTTTGGAGGAATATCTCTTCAAGACTGTCACCCACTTTAATTTGGGTTGTTTGTCTTTCTGTTGTTGAGTTAGGGGAGTTCTTCATTTATTGTGGATAATAAACCCTTAACAGTTATGATTTCTAAATATTTCTCTGATTTTGTAGGCTGTGTTTCCATTTTCTTGATAATGTCCTTTGATCCACAAAAGCTTTTAATTCTGATGAGGTCTGTTATGTCAGTTTCTTTCTTTTGTTGCTCACGCCTTTGGTGTCATATCTAAGAATCCATTGCCAAATCCGAGGTCCTGAAGATTTACTCCTGTATTTTCCTGTAAGAATTTTATGGGTTTTGCTCTTATATATAGCATGTTGATCCATTTTGAGTTAATTTCTGTATTTTAAGTAGGGAGCCAACTTCATTCCTTGCATTTGGAAATCCAGTTGTCCTAACAACATTTGTTGAGAGGCCGTTCTTTCTCCTTTGAATGGACTGGGCACCCTGGTCAAAAATTGATTGACCATATATGTGTGCATTGGATTCTGGGATTTCAGTTCTATTCCATTGGTCTGTTGTTTCTCCTTAGGCCAGTACCACGTGGTTTTGATTACTATAGTTTTGTTACAAGTTGAAATCAAGAAGTGTGAATCCTCTGTCTTTGTTCTTTTTCAAGATTGTTTCCCCCTGTTCAGGACCCCTTCCAAGTCTACATGAATTTGAAGATTGGCTTTTCCATTCCTGCAGAGAAGACTGTTAGAATTTTCATAGAGATTGTGTTGACTCTGTGGATCGTTTGGATAGTGTTACCCTCCTAACAGTATCTCATGTTTTGATATCAGATCTCCATCTGAATCTCATTTCTGCTGCTTTATATGCTGGGTAAGAACTTGGGCAGATTCCTGTACTTATCTAAACCTATCCCCCAAGGGGAAAAATTCAGATAATGATAGGACCTGCCTCTGAGGGTTATTGTAAGGATTGAGGAGAGAGTGTATGCAAAGTGCGCATTACTGTTCTTATCAGTGGTGTTGGTAGTCTGCTTTCTCAAGGAAATGGCCCTCTGTAATTACCTTGGCAGATAATGCTTGACCCTTAGTAGGGTCCTTCATTGAATAGTGGAAAAAAGACAGCCTTCGAGTCAAAGCACATCTGAGTTCCAATCCTGGCACTACTCTTTTCTAGCTCATGATTATGGGAAGGGTTCGCCACTCTGGGCTTCCACCTCAGAGATAGTTAGGAGGCGTGCTGGGACAATAGGTGTAAAATAGCCAGCACAGCCCTGGGTGTGTAATACATACCTTCCATTCCTCTCTGGCTGTTAGAAAGAATAGAGTTGAAGATTGTCTCCTGTAACCCTCCATCTAGTCTGTCTCTTTGGAACAATAGGGCAAGGCCACTTCTGCCTCAGTCACAACCCATCAGACTGAAAGCAACTGTTCTGTTGTCTTCTTCCCTTGAGCACAGAGTGTCCCATTCCTTTAGTTTCGGGGTTGGCAAACTTTTTCTATAAAGAGAGCCAGACACTAAATATTTTAGGCTTTGACAACCAAGAGGCAAAATCAAGGATACTGTGTAGGTATGACAAGAGAGGAAACAAATTTCCACAGATTTTTCTCTTGATTAAATTCAAAATACAATAGTGAGTACAACTTTCTATAATACGGGTCCACTAATGAGAAGAATGGGATGGTTTTGGAAGACAACAGTTCACTTAATCGGGACTCAAAGTTAGTATTTCCTCTCATCAAATTGCTGGCAAATGTTCATCTATGAAACGACTCTTAGCTGTTGGGCTCTATCACAACAAGCAGCGGGTCGGATCTGGTCTCGGGCCACGCACATTGACCTTAGATTCTCAGCATTTTGTGGGTCTTCTTCCCAAGTGCTCTCTTGTTTGGTTGGCCCCCTTAAAGGATATCCGGAAGAACAGGTCCTCACTCGAGGCAGTTTTATCCCTTCATTCAGGCATTCACTGAGCACCTGCTTTGTGTATGACACGCCCCTGGGCTACTATTACCGCATCGTTTAAGGGCTGACACCCAGGGCCCCCAGCCAGGGCAGGAGGACTGAGAACAGATGAAGACCCGAGGTGAGAGGCAGTGGAGGAGGAGGCGGTAGACGAATGAAACACCCGTTTCTTGAATTTAGTGATTGATTTTGCAAGTAACCAGCAGCAGCAACAGCAGCACAGCGGCAGATGGAACAGTGTTTGAGTAGGACCCTGGAGACCCGTCACTCGCTAGGCAAACTCGATCGAGTTGCTTCATAGAGTTGAGCAGAGAGTGTGCCAGAGGATGGCATCCAACATTCAAATTCTATAATAAAGTCCATGACCTCTGAAAAACAGCCCACTCTCTACTCCTCCCACCATGGCCAGAGGCAGTGGTATCCTTTAATTTCAGCATTTGCCAAAGCAATAAAGCTTTGAGAAACCTCTGCTTGGAGCAGTATTGGTGTTATAAAGCAAGAAGATAAATGGATGGGGGCACAGATGGGGGGTTTGCTCTGTTTTATTTCCCATTTCAGAAAGAAATCTTATTAAGCAAGATTTGATGGGCATCACCTGTTTCCTGAAAACCTGGGCAGGGGGGACTTTTCTTTCTAGCCAAGAGTCTCATAAGCATGACTTTTAGAAGCTTTTCCTGGACCCTGACTCTTGTGGAGTAGATCTCTCAAACTCCACTGTCGTGTGTACTTTTTTTGTAATTAATTTAGAAATAGGGGCTCAGAACTGAGCACCAGAGCTCTGATTTCAGTGGCCCTGGGCAGATCCTGTCTTCCCTCTGCGTCTCAGTTTCCCTATCTGTAAAGGAAGAATGAGGCCAGACACTCTCCTAAAGATAGTAGTCCAAGGGGCGCCTGGGTGGCTCAGTGGGTTAAAGCCTCTGCCTTCGGCTCAGGTCATGATCCCAGGGTCCTAAGATCGAGCCCCGCATCGGGCTTTCTGCTCAGCACAAGAACCTGCTTCCTCCTGTCTCTCTCTGCCTACTTGTGATCTCTGTCTGTCAAATAAATAAATAAAATCTTTAAAAAAAAAAAAAAAAGATAGTAGTCCAAAATGTCCCAATTGCTTAGGTAGTTTTTCACTGCTGCAAGTGAAGACATGAAGTATTATCTATGTGCTGTGTTAAAGTTTAAAAAAAAAAAAAGCCACAGTTTCACACAACTGCAAAGGATTACATTTATCAACTAACTCATTAAGGATATATGATGTACAAAAGAAAATTTTCCTCAGCTGCGGAAGGATCTCTGTGACTAGAACTTTCAGGACACAGCCAGCCTGCCCACAGAGGTGAGTAATGAAGACGGTTCGCTGGGTTATTTGTTCTATTTTAACACTGGTGGATTTTAGACATAAGCTGCAAGCTAAATTTGAGGGGTATCTGATTGTTTTATTCCTGCCCCCTCCCCCCTGGGTGTTGGCTGTTGAATCTCGCTCTCGAATTCCAAAAATAGGCTTTGGCTTTTCCTTGCTTGTGGTTAGTGTCCAGCTGTCACTGCCACGCACCCAGTTCATGTCACTGGGATTTGGGTACTAGGAAGGTAATTGCTAAATCCCTTCCTTGTGCCAGAAGAGCTTCTCATTCCTGGATCCCCCTCAGAGGTAGCTGGTCTAGGAAAAGCCAAAATGAGAGACTGGAAAGGAGGAGCTCTTGCTCCCAAAAGGAAACATTTTCGCAAGTGGCATTTTGACGACCTCACTCAAATGATCAGGATGCCATTTAGAGTCTAATTATTGTCCTACCAAATATCTGTGGTATTACATGAACGTTATCTGGGATTTAGTGAGGTGGCAGAAGTGTGATGATGGCGAATGGGCCTGTCTTTCCTGGTAGAAATAACACCACTGCCACAGCCCCCTTCCTTCCTTGCAAGGGAGGTGGCTCGGGGATGTCACCTGCCGCCTGGTGCACCCGACCCAGGCACCTGCCCCATGTCCCCCTGCCCAGGCCACACTGCTGCCTCTCCACTGGACACTGCGAGTGCGAAAGGGCCAGAATCTTGCTGTCGTGTCTCCCTTTCCATATGTCCTTTGTCACCCACCGGCACCTCCGCACCATTCCCAGGGCTCCTCTCTTCCCCCTTCATTCCCCCTCGGGTCAAACCCCGAGCTCCTCAGCATCTGCTGCTGCTTTTTTTTCATAAAAGCAGCATCAACAGTAATATGTTTATAGCATTGGCTCTGGGGCAGATACTCTGCTAAGCATCTGACACGTGTTCCTTCACTCTACCCTGCAACAGCCTATGGCTGGTGAGTAGGGAGTTTGGATGAAGCCTGGGCCGTGGGCCAGGGCCAGCACCTTCACCATGTGACTGCTCTCGCCTGGCCCCATGCCACTGCTGTCCCCTTCCCAGCCACTAGCCATGCAGGGCTGGGGGACAGAAGCAGCCCCTTACCTGCCCCCAGTCCACCTTATACCCACGTGTTCTCAGAAGTCTGTTTCCTTGGTCCTTCTTTCAGACTGGAGCCATTACAGAAATGTGAATGTTTCTATTTTATTTTATTTCATTTTACAGCATATATTCTGATTGCAATCTCCGCCACTATATTAAAACCGGAAATTTTTCTTTTGTTGTGTACAGAGATGATTAGGGTGTTTAAAAGGGGTAGTCAGAACTGGGTGAGCAAACACACCACCTCAGGAGGCGAGGCTGTGGGTAGCAAATGCCTCCAGGGTCAACCCAAGTGCCTTTTATTCTCAGATGTGTTCACGGGGAGAGGGCTTCCTTTTGTTCCTGAGGTATGTTGGCCTGAGCTACTGAGGGACTATGTACTCGTGATGTTTACGGGAACACAGGGGAGGACGTGCTATTATATCCATGTGGTATGCTTGGCATTGGGCTTCCAGAACCACCTGGAGCTCTCTGGGCACTTTCTCAGAGCCAGCGAGTCATCACTATATATAAGATGCCAAGAGCCCTGGGAGGACAGGGCCGTCAGCTGTGATGCTAGAGCTCAGACACCTCAGAATTGGGGGTGAAGGGCTAATTTGTAGTCGCTGGCCTGTATTTCTGGACTCTGTTTATGACACACCGGTGACTTTCTGTGGGCTATGGGTTGTTTTAGTTATGGGGAAGAGGTCCAAATGGTGAAAGACGAGGCAGCAGAGGGGAAGTGCCTGACTGATACAACTTTGGTGCCTTTGATATCAGCTGTGGTGCTGGTGGGTTTCATGGGGTCTGTGAGGTTTCTCAAAAATTCTGCAACCTAGGAAGGCCTCAGTGCTTTGTAGCCTCAAGGATCCCAAAGAGGCTATGCCCCATTAGCAGTAAAAAATATTACTGAATCTTCAAAATAGTTCAAGGAACATGTGGCATTTTTAGGGGCCTTTTAGTTAGCTATACTTTGCTTTACACAGCACAAGTGGGCCTGATAAGTTCAGCGAGAGTGGCATGTCTGTAATTAAAGTCGCAGAGGCAGCAGAATGCTGTGGTTCAGAGCTCTAACTGTGGAACCACACTGCCCGGATTCAGGTCCTGCTCTTCCACCAATACACTGAGACCCCACATAGTCATGCGGGGGACTCCAGACTGTAGTCTGTGCTCAGTTTCCCCATCTGTAAATAGGAGGACCATAACAGTGCCTACTTGTCCTTGTAGAGTTGTTAGGATGAGCAATGGGGCTGTTGTTGTAAAGCAATTAAAATGACTCCTGGTGGGTCGCCTGGGTGGCTCAGTCAGTTGAGCGTTTGCTTTCAGCTCAGATCATGATCCCAGGGACGGACCCCTTGATCCTGGGATTAAGCCCTGTGTGGGGCTCAGCGGGGAGTCTGCTTCTCCCCCGCCCTCTGACCCTTCCCCCTGCTCAGTTTCTCTCACTCTTTCTCAAATGAATAAATAAGAAAGAAAAAAAAGAAAGATAGTTCCTGTCCCTGGCTTCATAGTGTTATCCAAAGGCTTGTTGTCTTAGTCCATTCAGACAGCTATGACAAAACAGTACGACTACTTGGGGGCTAGGAGGCAGGAGCTGATTATAAGAGCCTGAAGTATAGGCTTGGGGGTACCTTCAGGGCCTTGGCTGTAGGTAGCAGAACACGACTCGCTCACTCAAGCAGAAAAGGCATTCATCCATGTGTACTGCTCACAGGATCCACAGAAGGCTGAAGAATGGGCGTGGGCAGAAATTAAGAAGGCAAGGTCCCTGGCCCAGTTTGGGAGGACATGCATGGCTCAAGGGCCTCCACCCACCCTGGTGCTCTTCGGGCCTCCAGGCCTTGCCACAGGGAATGACATCCCAGTCCCCGCCCCTCCTGGCTCCCGGGTGCAGAGCTCTGGCAGGAGCGTCTGATTGGCTGTGCTTGGGTCACGTGACACCCTCCTGCTTCCTTCAAGGCTTCATTACTGGCAAGTGGAGAGGCTGCTTTCCTTCTATCTAGGGCATACCCCCCACCACTCCCCGACTTCCAGTACAAAAAGTTCAGAAGAGTTTTGAGGTGAGAGGAAGCCAAAATGACAAATGTCCTTTCTTTTGGGGACCTCAGTTGGGTGTTTCTTAAGTTCTCTCATATCCCCAAGATTCTCTGGATCTGCTCTTCAGGAGAGCGGCTGTTTTTCTGGTACCGTGGCTGATAGAACGTGGAACAGAGCTCTATAACAATTAGGCTTCCAGTGTTTTTCAGTGACTGTGTAATGAGTATGTTAGCCTTTGGCACAAAAGAAAATAAGGGTGCACACTCATTTGTAACATCTAGCTTTCTGATTCAGGACAGGCTATTTCAGCGACTGAGCTCCTTCTGTTTATTGGGAAAACAGTTGATATTTGTCATTCCTTCTAGCAACAAGAAGAAGAAAAGCATTTAAACATTTAAATGTTTCTGTGTATATAGTTTAAGTACTTAGTGGTTCTATTGCAGTGAGCTGGTTATGTAGAGCTGTTAGGACAAACCTCATTTTTGATGTCCTCTGCGTCCTTCTCCACACACTGGTTCCTTTGCCTGATTCCAGCAACGTGATCCGGATTCCTGGTTTCTCCTCCCCCCCCCACCCCTCATCCCCCGACTCAGTTTCCAAGTACTGTTGGCTTTTCATCACTTGAGGCTCTCTCTGTAGCACGTGTCCTCCCCCACGTCTTGCCAGCCCATCCCACCCCACACCTAGATCAGGTCTCCCCTCTGCCCATCTTGCCTACTTGATCTTTTCAACAAGAAGCTTTAGTTTTCTCTCCCAAGGTGCTTCTTAAAGGCACAGTGAGGGCTTCTTAAGGGCTTCCTGTTCTTATCAGTATAGTAGAGCTGTTAAAAGGGCTCTGGGGTCAAGTCCAGATCCCAGCTCTGCTGTTTGGTGCCTGTGTTAGTGAGAGGTGTAGACAGATGTAATTAACAAAATCAACTCTCAGTGACTTAACCAGGTAGGAGTAAATTTCTCCCCCATGACAGCAAGTCTGGCGAGAGGCTGCAGTCACAGCCACAGCACATCACGGCCCCAGGGACCCAGTGCTTTCTCTCCTGCTTAGCCATTCTACAGAGTGGGTTCCATCCTCATGCTCCCACCATTACTGGCGTCCCCACCTCCAGCACCAAATGTGTGTCCTGGGTGGGAGGGCCAGGGCTGAGGGCAGGTGTGTGCCAGCTGAGACCATCCTCCTCTTAGACACCCCTGCTGAAGGCTCACCCAGCGGCTTCTGCTGACATCACATCGCCCACAGTGAAGTTACATGTCCACAGATTTGGGCTAAGCACATTGCCAGTGTGATCAAAGTGAGGCTCCAAGTGTTCGTCTTGCATGGGATCTACAGATGCCTGTCCTGTACCATCACTAGGCATATAGGTGGTACGTGTTAAATGCTAATTACTTCACTTTTTAATATATTTCTGTTAGGGCAGGTTTCCCCAGTAAACCAGCTAGCATACAATTTGAGGGAACCTTCTAGGTAAATACCATCCCAAATCCTCTCCTACCTCCTCAATCCACCTTCATCATTTCCTACAGTCTGTCACCCTCTCTGTGGCTCCTATGTCCCCCAGCCCCCTGCCCCTCCCTGTGTGTCTGTCCATTAATCCTGAGACTTCCATTTTCACTCCTTGCCCGGGGCCGGCCACAGAGCATCATGGGGAGAACTGGCAGCCCCGTGCTGCAGACACCAGTGCCCGACACCCCAGTCCCCAAGGTGACCCTGATGACTGCATTCTGTCCCCTGAGGGAGTTGTTGTTTAAAGCTTTTCTGAAAACCCCCAGCTCTATTCCGTTTCTCTGCTCCTACCCCCACTTCATCCCATCTTTGCTGGGAAGACAGTGGCTGGGTTGGACATCTAGGACAGGACTCTTCTCTTCATCTTCTAGAGCCTTCTGAAGGGGGGGGCCTTTTCTGCTCCTTCGCTTCAGGTTGCCTCCATGGTAAGTCTCTGATCTTCCTTCCACAGGTGTGTGCTTCACCACTCACCCTTCTTTCCTCTGCTCCTCGGGACGCCCTCCAGCACACCCCAGAACTACGCTCCCAGAGCTGGGCCACCCACTGCCTGGTCCAGGGCCTCTGGGCCTCCAGCACCCTGACCCTCTCATCATCTCCACCCTGAAACCCCACCTGCGTCTCCTTTCCTGGCCCTGAAGTTGAGATGCTTCCTGAGGTCCCGCCTCAGCTGCCCTCCCTGCGAGCACTCCTCTCACATCCTCCAACGTCTTCCAAGGGTGTCAGCTGTTTTCTCAAATGTACTTTTTCCCCAGTTATTTTTCTTGTGGTAAAATACATATCTCACCACCTTCACCGTTTTCAAGTGTGCAGTTCGATGACCTTGAAGACCCCCTCAGTATGGTGCAGTCCTCAGCACCGTCCATCCCTAGAACGCTTTCCATCTTGTAAAGCTGGAACTCTGTCCCCATGAAATGCTTACTCCCCCACCCCGGCACTGCCCCCCCCCCCACCAAATCCTGCTGTCTGTCTCTTGATTTTGACTGCTCTAAGTACCTCATACAAGTGGAATCACAACATTTGTCTTTTTGTGACTGACTTACTTCACTGAGCATCACCTACTTAAGGTCTGTCCATGTTGTAGCCTATGTCAGAATTTCCTTCCTTTTCAATTTAAGGCTAGATAGAGGCGCCTGGGTGGCTCAGCTGGTCAAACATCTGACTCTTGGTTTTGGCTCAGGTCATGATCTTGGGGTCCTGGGATCGAGCCTTGCATCATGCCCACCGCTCAGTGGGGAATGTGCTTGTCTCCCCTTGCCCCACTCGCGTGTGTTCTCTTTCTCTCTCTAAAATAAATGAATCAATCTTTAAAAAAATAAATAAGTCGATTTAAGGCTAGATAATATTCTATTGTGTGTTAACATCACAGTTTGTGTATCTGTTTATCCTTTGATGGACACTTAGGTCCCTTCCATGTGTTAGCTGCTATGAATAATGCAGCTACGAATACCGATACACAGATCCCTGTTTGGGCCCCTGCTTTGCATTCTTTGGGGTCTGTCTTTATGCCAGTACCATGCTGTTTTGATTGTTGTAGCTTTGTAGTAAGCTCTGGAATGAGGAAGTGTGAGTCCTCCCGCTCTGTTCTTTTTGAAGATTATTTTGGCCATTTGGAGTTCCTTGAGATTCTATGAACTTTAGGACAGGTTTTTCTATTTCTGTAAAAAAAAAAAATATATATATATATATATATGCCATTGGGATTTTGATAGGGATTGATTGTGTTGAATACATAGACCTCTTTGAGTAGTACTGATGTGTTTCCATTTATTTATGCCTTTACTTTCTCTCAGCTAAAGGTATGTCTTTTGTTAGATCTTCTCTGAAGTCCCCAGATTGTCTCTAATTATCTCTAGTAAGTCACCCACTTGACACCTCAAGCCCACCATGTTCCTTACCAAGCTCATTAATTAAAAAAATCCTTTCTTCCGCATTCTCCTTTTATTCTAAAAATTTTCTCTTTTGGGTGCCTGGGTGGCTCAGTTGGTTAAGAGACTGCCTTCAGCTCAGATCATGATCTTGGAGTCCCTGGATCAAGTCCCACATCAGGCTCCCTGCTCAGCAGGGATTCTACTTCTCCCGCTGACCTCTCTCCTCTCATGCTCTCTCTTTCTCATTCTCTCTCTCTCAAATAAATAAATAAAATCTTTAAAAAAAAATTTATTTCTCATAAACACACACATACGCACACGTGCATACACAAGGGTCTTTTCTGCCAGGAGTTTGGTCCCAGAGACTTTGGAGGCCTCCTTCAGTCCCTACACCTCACCAGCTACCCCTTCCTTGGGTGGCCTATCTTTGCTGCTTCTAACTCAGATACATTTCTTGGTTCTTAGGTCCCTGGACCATTCTATGTACCTTATTCCTGGTGTGTCTCCATTCTGATAGCACAGCCCTCCCCTGCCATGCAGTGAACTTCCTAAGCTCTGGTGTTATCATCATCACTCTGTGCCGAAGCCAGAAGCTCCTCACTGACAGAGAGGGAGTGTGTTTGTGGATTACCGTCCCCCACCCCCAGCATGGAGGGGACAGATAAGTCAGGATTTCTGCCCTTGACCGTTCCTCATGGTGGGATATGACTGGACTGGGGCAGGAAGAGTGAGGACAGTGACATTAATGTACAGTTAAAGGCTTGAGGAACACAGAGGAAAGAGAACCGGAGATGGGATATCCTTGAAACGGAGCTGCCATGTCAGACTCAGTGACGTGGGCCCAGCTCACACACCGCTTGCAGCCTGATTCCACCCATTCCTGCCCATGTGCCCTAAGCTAGGTTCATACTGGACCACCTGCCGTCGTCAAGTCAGAGCATACCCCGTCACCTCCACGTGTCTGTTCATAACCCCCCCCCTTCTAAATCATAGCTGCATTTTTTTTTTTCTTTCTCATTAATCAAGGCCCAGCTCAAGGAGCATTTTTCCAGGATGCCATTTCTGAATCCTGTGATTACTTTCCCATGCTTGGGGCACTTGTCCCTCTAGGCCTTGTGTTTGAGTTGTTTGTGTCCCTGCCTCCTTCTTTGTCCTGGATGAGAAACCACATGAGACCCAGGATTATGTTCTAGTCAACTGTGGATGGTCCTGGAAGATTCTGTTTTAAGCTTCCAAGGGAATGCTTAGGTTTTGTAAGACTTAATGTGCAGAGACGCAAACCCATACTCATCCACTTGTGACCCTGGCGGTTCTCAGGTGTCTGCCTTTGTTCTTCTCTCCCACCAGTGCTTGGAAAGAGCCATGAAGTTTGCCTTCGAGGAGTTCCAGCTCTGGTACCAGTTTGCTCTGTCTCTCATGGCTGCGGGAAAAGTGAGTCGCCCCCTGGGAAGCGCCATCCTCCCTGTCCGTGTTCACGTCCCGGAATTCCAAGGGGTGATATGAGGCCTTGGAGAAGTCTAAACCAGCTATCGGAAGCTGTCCTGTGGTCATTTACAAAAGAGTGATCAAATTTAGTGATTTGGGAGCCAGCATGGACATGCCATAGAGAAGAAAAAAATCAGACATATTTGCCTTTTTCTGGCCCTGGTAACTTTGTCTTATGAAGACAGGCTTAAACCAAGGCTGGTTCTTCACACAGACCCTTTCACTTATTTGAGAGCATAAATGTATTCCCGGAGGAGGAGGCCATTAGTGATCATTAGCAACATATCACATCAGGTAGCATATGATACTGGTTGGAAGCCCATGCTCTGGAGTCAAGCTGCTGGAGTTTTGGCTTTGACCTAGGCCAGGTCACTGGCCTCCAGGTCCTCTCGGCAAAGTGGAGACATCCCAGCACCTCCCTCATAGAACCATTCTAGGTAAATGAGGTAATACACATAACACGTGAGGAAAAGGGTCCCCCACGTAGTACACACACAATTAAGGGAGGAGCCATTGTACTTCTTGTTAATTCGGACCGTTTAGTGACTTATTAAGTCTGAGGTAGGAGATTATTTGGGCCAAGTGGAGGCAGAAATTTAGTATAGAGTGCTCTAAAATTATATAGTCTATGTTTCATAGTAACTTAAGCCTTCCCTGTCTTTTTTTTTTCTTCTGATTTTTACAATGGCTACACAAGTAAGGAAGAAAATGAGGGTGATTCCAGGGAAGCACCTCTGCTTGTTCTAACCACAGTTCACTCCCCAGTCCCTCAAGAGCCCCATGCCCTGGTTGTCTCCATCCTCAGCTTGGGCTCAAGGTTGAAAAACCTCATTAACAGGTTTTCTAACCAGAACCCCTCAGGGAAGGCCTTAGTGTTTGGTTCCATCAAAAACTTCTGAGTTTCACCGAAATAATCTCCTTTTGCCAAGTCTGCACGGGCCGTGAAGGTGCTGAAAGAGTGTATCCGTCTGAAGCCCGACGACGCCACCATCCCGCTCCTTGCCGCGAAGTTGTGCATGGGCTCCCTTCACTGGGTGAGTAGGGCTAGGGCCCTGCGCTCACAGGCAGGACTGCCAGCCTTTCCCACCTCAAGGCACTGGGAGAAAATAGCAATCATTCAGCTACATAAAAACAAGGCTGGGGCGCCTGGGTGGCTCAGTGGGTTAAAGCCTCTGCCTTCGGCTCAGGTCATAATCTCAGGGTCCTGGGATCAGGAGCCTGCTTCCTCCTCTCTCTCTCTGCCTGCCTCTCTGCCTACTTGTGATCTGTCTATCAAATAAATAAATAAATAAAAATCTTTAAAAAAAAAACAAGGCTGTTCAGAGGCAAGGCCCCCAGACCCCCTCAGGCCTCCCCAACCCACCCTAAGACTGACAGGAATCATGTTCCTGGGATCCCCATGGGAATGTGCTTCAAAAGTTGAATTGATAAAGTAGAATTGGAATTCATACTCACGTAAGTCTTGCTGTAGACGCAGGGGGTGCGGGACTGAAAAGGTTTATGTCACTAAATGATTCACTCTTAGCAAGGCTGAGTTCTTCTATAAAGCAGTCACCTGCTCCTTCAGCTCCTGTGTAAGCCAACCATGCTCATTCCTCTTCCTTCATGTAGGCTTTCCTCTTCAGATAGTCTTGTTCAGATACGAACTGGGGGCTAGTCTGGTTTGTAACAGTTCCAGTACCTCAGAAATGCACCATTGAAGAAGAAAATAGAAAAGCCTTCACTAACCGCTGAGGTGGTGGTACACATAATTACCACATGCAATCCAGTTTTAATTTCTTTTCTTTAACTTCACATCAAGATTAATTACAAGGAGAAAAAAAAAGATTAATTACAAGAAGAATTTGCTCAAAAGACCGCAGTGCCTTGCTAAGGGTCTTCACCATTACGGTCCTTGCTGCCTGTTTTTTTTCCACTTTTCCTCACCCAGCAAGACAAAAGTAAGCCTTGTGAGAAAGTGTTCTACTTCTGCTCAGTTGGACTGGGAGAAATGTAGAAGGAAAAAGACATTTTGAAAGAGCAGGTTCTCACCTGACTCTCACAGCTGTGAAGGTGTCGTGTGGTCCGTGCAGGATTCGAACATTTGGTGCCACTGGCGAGGGAACAATGCAGGCGGGCTCCAGCCGCAGGCCGGGGAGCGGGCCAGACCCTGCAGCTTTGAAAATGCCAGTTTCCAGCCATGAACTTTGTCGCGCCCCTTCCAGCTATGGCATTATTCATGACTGTCACATAGATCTCTCTAAGACCAAAAATAAACTCCTTTTTTTTTTTTTAAAGATGAGCCTAACAGATTTTTTCTGTTTATCTATTTTACATTTTTATTACTAAAATTTCCAAACTCTACCAAAGTAAAGAGTATATAACGAACTCCCGGATACTCTCACCCAGCTTCAGGGACCTTAATGTTGGCCATATTTTGAAGGAATGAATCTTATTATTTTGGCTTCTAATGAATTATGCGGAAGGTCTTATTGTGGATGTAGTTTACAGGTGCACATTTTCTCATTGGAATCTGCTGGCACGAGGTCCATGTGATGTGCATTGTAAAATAAATAGACAGGAGTTCTAAACATGTTAACAGCTTGTAGGAAAGAGAATCCAAGCCTAAATATATTCTTTTTGTCGTTTAAAAAAAAAAAAAAAGGAAGGACCCAGACACAAAATTTTCAAGGACTTTATTTTAAATATATATAAAATTCACTGAATACCTAACACAAAATCAATTAGTAAAAAAATAGAGATAAAAAAGATAGGAACCCCCCCACCCCACCAAGATTGAAAATGACTTTGGAAAAGAAGGTAAAAAAGCAGTAAGGAAAACGTTAAAGAAAAAAGGCAAGGTGGGAACCCTGAGGACCGTCGGAGAGACTCAAATAAAGAAAACGGAATCGCCGCAGTGGAGTCGGAAGATTTGGGAGTGATTTTCACAGTGACTCATCAGAAATCTGTTTTTGGCAGCAGACGCTTATGGGAACTCATGTTAGAAATTCTGCAGGTCGTTGTTGTTTTTTAACTTGTCTGGTTTTTCAGTTGGAAGAGGCTGAGAAGTTTGCCAAAACTGTCGTAGATGCGGGAGAGAAAACGTCAGAGTTCAAGGCCAAAGGCTACTTAGCTCTGGGGCTCACGTACAGTCTGCAGGCCACTGACGGTGAGAGACGTCCCCCCTGCCCCCGCTGGGATCTGGGAGCTTAAGTCTGCACTGCAGGGTTCCCACAGTCCCCAGAGAGGACTGTCGCAGGAGGCCACGTATTTTGGGTCACTCAGGCATGCCATCATGTGGGAACCTGTGGCTGCTGTCCTTTCTGCTCAAACTGGCTGGAGAGTCGGCGGGCAGAGACGAAGGTCCTGGGGGCCAAGGTGCATGTGCTGGCGGTGCACAGTGCCCAACTTGGAGGTGCAGGGCATCTGCCATGAGGTGAAGGTGAGGGGGCCTTTGAGAGATGGTTCCCCCCACCCAGCCTGCACCTGCGTCCACCCCGGCACTTGGTGGGGCTGTCCCTACATGAGGAGATATTGGATCTCAGGCACTGGAATGTGGAAGAGTTTAGGGCCAGCCTCCTCCAGGCAGCTTCCCTTGATTGCTCAGGATGCCCCTTCTCTATGGGTACATTTAAATTCACAGATGTTTACACATGCTATGTGGCAACTTACCAAACACCCATGCGGTGACATGCAGTTGGGATGTACATAGACCTTGCGGACTCTGGCTATTTTTTAAAAATCTTAATTATGCTTTGTATCCTTAATGAAGTTTTCCATTATGTGTTTGCAGGAAGTATAAATTAATTATTTTCCTGAACTCTTAATATTTCTTCAGCATTCCATTGTTAAATATAATATGAATACAAAAAAATTTTCAAAAACCCATGTATAATTAATGAATTAGGATACAGCAAATATCTTTGTAATCTCCACCCTGCTCAGGAGGTGGAAGCCTGCCAGCCCCATGGGGAACTTTGCCTGTGCCCCCTGCCAGTCACAGGACTCCTAAGAGAAAATGCTCTCCTGATTTTTATAGTATTCATTTTCTTTTTCTTTTTTTATGGTTTTGCTATAGTTAATTTTACAGATTACCCCAAAGCCTTCTTTCATCTGCCCTAAAATAATCCGAGAACTTAAAGAGATTTCGCGTATCAGTTGATTCTCAGTAATGGCATTTTGGCTAATTTTTCATGCATACGTGGTACACTAGCAGACACCTGCCAGCACCTTGCTTTAACTGTAGTAGACTTTCAGTGAAGCGGGAGTGTAATGCCCTGTGTTTATCCCTATCAATTCCAAGTTTGGACCCACCTCATGCGCCCTGTAGCTCAGCCTAGTTGATCCTCATCTGGCATTCGTGGCTCAGTAGGGTCACCTGAGTTTCCCCTCTAGCTTCGTCCCTGTTATTCTGAGTTCGCTGTGGTGATAGCCACATCTGGCACTTGGGGACAGCTGTCCTCCGTTCCCAGTGCAGTGGCAGGAAGGGATCTGGCCCGTGATGATGTTCAAAGGGGCCTCTTCAGTTCCACCCACAAGCAGTTTCTCCAGGACTTCTGCTCTTGCCCCAGTAAAAAGTACCTTCCCCTGACAGACTCGAAGGGCGCCATCTTTCACGTGCTCCCTACAGGGAACATGTGGGCTCAAGGCAAGATGGCCTCACACTTTCCAGCTGATTTTCTAGTGTCAGTGTTGGCTTTGCCTGGTCTCTCCTTTGTGTTTACATTAAGGTATTAAAGGTCCTGACCATTGTCCAGTGTGACTTAAACGGGCCTTTTATAGCATCAGGCTAGTTCCGTTGGCTCAGTGTCATAGCTTCTCAGTGCCAGAAGGACCTCTGAAGGCCATCTCTAGTCAACACCGTTGGTGCTGGAATCTTCCGTACCACCCCATAGAGGCAGCCCTTACCCAGAAGCCACACGCCTGCGCCCTCTGGAGTTCCCAGCTGGCCTTCTGACAACAGCGTCCCATGCCTCAGGCATCAAGGTCACCCGCCAACTCACACTCTCCCCTCGGCATGGCTCCACAGTGGTGCCCATCGAGTGCGTGTGTCTGGGGTTGGCCTGGGCTTCATTGCCCGGTGCCTGCACCTCTACAGGCACGCAGGGGCCACAAACGTGTTGCTTTTGTTCCAGTTGAATGTATAGGTTTTATGATGAGCTTCGTGTTTGTCAAAAACTCCCTGATCTTCCATGCCACTGACTAATTGAACCCTTTTCTTAGCTTCTTTGCGAGGGATGCAGGAGGTCCTACAGAGAAAGGCGCTTCTTGCATTTCAGAGGTGAGTGGGAGTTCATCTTTTCACTCGGCTGTTCATAATGACACCAAAGTATGATAAGTATAAAAAGAAGAGATATTTATAAAGATTATGTAAACAGTGTTTTCCCCCCAGGAGTCTTTCATCTTGTGCACTGAACATACAGTATCAAAACTTGTTGCCTGACTTGTTGCCGTGTAATCCGCACTCTTGCTCTGTTTTACCTACATTTGGGCACGTGTTGTTCATTCCTAATCAAATGATTTCAGCTCTAAGAAGATGGGTACTCTGGATGTCTAGGGAGCTGATTCCGTTTCTTAAAGGCAACTGTCCTCGCCCAGAAGAGGGATCGTTCTTTGCTAGCTTTTGTTTTACATGTCATGCTGCAGATTTTTATATGACAGAATGAAAAAAGCCAGATCTTAGGACAGTTTCTGAAATGCTATATTATTAGTTTCTAAAACACTGGATAATCTTTCTAAAATACTGGTTAATGGCAGGCGAGCAAATCTCAGGACCCTGAACGCCCACCGTGCTCCATAAACCTTGTGATTGTCTCCGTCATTATGATCTTCAGGAAATTAGGAGAGGGCTTTATAATTAGAGAGTGCCTGAGGGCTCTTTCCCACTCCTTCTCAAGCCTGATCCTTGGGCCAGTTAACACAGACAGAACAAGTGGTGCGTCTTCTGCAGGTAAGGGACCGAGACGCGCAGGACGGAAAAACAGTTACCAGAGTCACACAGCTATTGAGGTCAGGATAGAATCATGGTCTCCTGACTCCCACTCAAGCTTTCCTTGTCCCTACTATACCATGCCGCCCTAATTTTGTTTCTTACTGCAGGTGTAATAAATCACCCAACAAATCATTGCCTGCAAGTATAACCCCATGATGTCAAATCTTGAATGGGTATTGATCCTGCCACCTTGAATATATCTGAGTCGCACTGACTTCTTGGAGTTGTATTAGAAACTTAGTTACTTACCTAAAACTTTCGTGAGGCCCTCTCCATACCTAATAACCTTCATTCGATTTCTTTCCTTCGAACGGGGATTGCCTGCACATTTGTCACCATGCACACCTCCCTTTTCTCATGAAATCATCATCACTTGGCTTCAGTGACTGGAAGACTCTCGTCTCTGTTTCATTTTGTTTCCTAGCAGGCTTGCTGATGGCTTCTTCACTTTGCCAGTCCCGCCCCAACTGGCTAATGGCACAAAGTACCAGTTGACATCTGCCAACAGACCTTCTGTCTCTGGGCTAAGCTTTTGTTAATGTTCTTCAGCATGGAGTGTAGAAGCATTTCCATTTCAAATGATTTGGAGTTTTATGTCCTCTAGTCCTAGTTTGTCAAACCCACACATGGATGCCTACAAAAGTGGTCATCACATCTGTTTCACTTTTCTTAAATCAGCACATCTTACCAGCTCTCTAAAAACAGCCATGGTGGTGGTCTGCCTTGAGCTGCCAGAATTCGTAACTTCATGTTACATAACAGCATTCCATTGGCCTGAAATTCCTTTCTGTTCCTTTTTTACTTAGGTTTCAATTCATAGAGGTTTTTAAAAAAATATTAGTTCGTGGGAATAAAGAGTAATGAAATCCTGCTTACCTACATGACCATCTTGAGGAAGGCTAACCTAAATTAGTATTTGTGGGAAATAAATAATATTTTTCAAAGGAATAAAATTATTTTGTTTCAAATACATTCATTAACTGGAACTATTCTGGTACACTGTAGACGTAAATCTGTAACGGAATGATTTGAAGTAAGTAAGAATGATCTGTATTATTTCTTAAATGTAAGCAGGTATTTAAAAACCACTTGGCGGAGAAGTACTTATTTGCTATGCATTGTAAATCTTCTCCCCACAATTCTATTAGGTCTACTATTGTTTGACTATTTTTTGTTTAAAGAGAAAGCGGTGTGACTCAGAAAGAATGAGGTGGGGGTCCCTGGCTGGCTCAGTCTGGGGGGCATGAGACTCTTGATCTTGGAGCCCCACATTGGGCATGAAGCCTGCTTTAAAAAGGGAAAGGGATGGGGTTATAGTTACAGCACGTGAAAATTAACTCAATTATCACTGAAGTCAGAACTCGGAAAGATTTGCTCTCTAGTGGACCCAAAGAGGCGATTTTTGAAAACATACCAGATGCATGACTGTGTCTTAACCCTGAGACCCCCAGCTGTGCACTGACTCATCACTCAGCCCAGCAACTGAACCAGCTCATTTGCCTGGTACAGAAGTGTCACGAAGAAAAACTGCTGTCTGCAAAGCTTTCTGAAGGTGTACAGCTGATCTGAAGGGCTCTCACATCCTCCAGAGAAAAACAAGCCTGCAAAGAGTAGAAAGCATGTTTCAGGAACTCCACCCCCCTCGCCTGACCATGTGCAGAAATCTAGGTTGCTCCACAAAGAGGAGGGGACATGGTGTCATTCGTGTTTGCCATACAAAGTGGCCCAGCGTGTCCAATCTCATTCTTTTTTCTCTCTCCCTCTGAGCTTAAGTTTAAGTAATGTGGTATGTTTTGTGGGTGTGGAGTGACCAACTATCCCGGTTTGCCAGGAACTGGGCAGTTTCCCAGAATGTGGGCCTTTCCATGCTAAAACCAGGACAGTCCTAGGCAAACTGGGACAAGTTGGTCATCTTATGTGTGTAACTCCTGAGTAATAGCTTTCATCAGGTTTATATATTTTTTTTCTTAATAATACACTGATGTCATGCCCACTAGAATCAGGACTAAAGGGACCTCAAAAACTGACTGAACAAGACAGCAGAGTGATGTGGTAGGGAGGCCAGGCCTCCGGATTTCACTTCTGGCTTTACCTCTTCAGCTGGATGCTCTTAGACAGGATGGTTAATAGTAGATGCTTTATAAACTGTAGTTATTACTGTTACAAGGTATGTGTTTTATGGGCCAGGATCAAATTGGCCAGTCTTCTCTATATTCTTGGTTCAGTTCTAGAGGATGTTGGAACCAGAGTCTAGAGAAGCACTGGTGTGACCTGAGTGCATGTCGAGTTTTAGCTGGGTGGTCTGGGAGGCCAGTCCATGCTTTTCAATAACAGCCTGGCATACCTCTCTCAGGGCGTGTTCCCACTGCACTGTAATGATCACTTTGGGTCTCCCCATCTGTGGGATGGGGGGAGCTCCTGAAGGAAGGGCACTTGAATTATTCTTTCATCTTCAGCCTCCCCAGTGGCTGGAGAAAGTACTGGCATCACAGTACGTACTGCATAATGTGTTGGTTGGATGGATGGGTAGATGAATGCATGACTAGGGTGGATGGTTGGATTAGTGGTAGGTGGATGGATAGATGGTTGGGTGGATGGTTGAGTGGATGGATAGGTGGATGAGTGGATGGATGGATGGATGGATGGATTGTTGGATGAGTAGATGGATGGATGGATGGGTGACTTGGGCAGGTGGATAGATGAATAGATGGGTGGGCAGATGGTTGGATGGTGAATAAGTGGATGGATGAGTGCCTAGAGTAGATAGATGGATGAAGAATGAATGGACAGATGGATAGATGGATGGAGGGATAGATGGATGGATGGGTTACTTGGGTAGGTGAATGAATGGGAGTAAGTGGATGGATAGATGGGCAACGTCAGCGAGCCAGCAATCTAATAATTCTTTCTTTCCTTATAGAAGAGAAATTGACTTAATGGATATGGAGGTGCTTTGACAAGGGAAGTGCTTTTGTGAGTGTCCCTGTGGTGCCATTTTTAGGTCTCTGGCTTTCTCCTAGCAGGTCCTCACTGTATGGGAATAGGCTTTATGAGGCTGCTTCAAATGCATGTGCAGAGGGGCACTAGGGTGCCTCAGTCTGTTCGACATCCAACTCTTGATCTCAGTTCAGGTCTGGATCTCAAGGTCATGAGTTCAAGTCCCCAGGGGGCTCCATGCTTGGTTTAGAGCCTACATTTAAAAAAAAAAAAAAAAAATCCATGTGCAGAGTCCAGCAGGCTTGTAGTTTTCAAGATTACTAATGTCCTTCCTCTTGCCTGCATCAACATGCCGATTTCTGCTGAGCGGATTTCTGGGGACATGGCTTTGCCACGGGAAGCATGGCTGCTGAAGCTGTTCTGCCTGACTGAAGCAAATTTTCTGGAGTCTACATGACCTCATCACTGTGCACTTTTTCTTGCTTTCTTGGACATTCTCCTTTATGTCTTTGTTGTTCTCATAGGCTAAAGTGGTCAGTTTAATTCATTAGCCAAATTACTGAAGTGAAATTTTTCAAATGTGAATGTTTAAGTTGTGTCTCCTAGAAACTTGGCAGTTGGATATCCATTATTAGTCAAGTTGGCAGTTCTTCAGTTTGTGCTGATGCACCATGGAAGGCTGAGATTTCTATTCCTTCTGGTTTGTTCCTTTCAGTGCTGTGGCTAGCAGTTAGTCTTTATTTGATGAGGCCAGAGTGGGGCCTTTGGTTAGGACTATCTTCGCCCACTCCCTGAACTCACTGGGCCATTGCCAGCTTCTCCCTTGGTTGGTGTTGGGCAGAGGCAGCCATGATTTGACTTAACTTCTTTTGTGACAACTCTAGACTGGGCTGAGAAAATTATAGCTCTGAGGATTTTTTTTTTTTTTTTGAAGTGGTAGAAACCTGGCTTTATCAATTGTGAAAGAAGATAAGATAAATAATGCTAAATAATTCAGAGTCTCTTCATAATTAATTTTGTAGTCATTTTTCCTGAGTAATCGGGAGAGACAGAAACCATGATATTCCAATCTCACTTTTTATGAATACTGAAAAAAAAATTCTTTGATGTATAAATTCATGGAAAACCAATACTTGTAAAATAAAAAAAGAAAAACTGGAGCCCACAGAGCAGACCTCACATAGCAATAAGACATTTAAAAAGGCGACACAGGCAACTACTCAGTCACCACCTCTTAAACTAAGATTGTGTCCTGAGGCAAGGTCACCACTGAAGACTCCCCAGGAATGGGAGTTTAGGTGCTTTGCTGTTGAGATTAACAAAAGGACAGAGCCCGCACCCCCCCCCCCCGCCACCCTGGGCCCCACCATGACACTTTTCCCCACAATTTGGTAGCATGGAGCTACCACATTTGCCTAAGCAATGCCCTAATTATTGAACTTTGTGTATTTTCTGGAAGCCAAATACCTGGAAGACTTTTGAGCCTCTCCATAGCAGGATGGACGGTTTCAGTAAAAGGCTTTATTACTACAGAAAAACCATCCTTGGCATGTTTAATGCAGTTGAATCCATAATGATTTGGCTTCCTTTTTTATCTCAAATTTGTTTTCTGCTGGTGGAAGATCCTCCTTAGTCACCGAGTGTTGACAGAAGACCATGAAGGGTTGTTTACCATCTGCCCCCCATTGGTAATTAGTCTGCCCCATAGTGCCTTTTAAAGAAAGTAAAAGGTCGTTTTTCTCTTCCTCCCCAATTTTTAAATGCAGAATTATGTCTTGTACATAGTCACATGTTGAGTTACTCCGGGTGGAGTATAGTCGACTTCCACATAAAAGCGAGGATGACTGTTTGCTGTCAGGTAGGAGGCCGGTACAGCCTCTCCCCATCCATTGTCAGAGGCCAATTAATAAAACCATGCCTGGTGCCCGGCCACAGAGCCCTGCATATCACAGTTACACAGTCTACATTAGTAAACTGCGTGGAACTTAGTAAAAGCTTCAAAAGACTGAATGAGAACCCTTCTTTTCTTCCCTTGGTTCATCAAAAACCAAAACCTTATTTTACAAGCAAAGCCAGGTCTTTGATTTTCATATGGTTTCTCTGAAATCCAGGCATTTGGATGAAGTAGCGTTAAGGCCAACCCAAAACTTAACCAAAGCAGCCGTCGCTTTGCCAAGGACACTCGTAACCTCCCCATGTCCCAGCATGACACATGGGCCTCTCCTGCTCGGCCCAAGGGGAGGCGTCTGCTGGGGGTGGGGGGGTCAGACCCCAGCGCCCGGAGGTCCTTCCCCTCGGGTTCCTCCTCGGAGCCAACAATCACGGGCTGCCACTTCAGATGCCGGAGAAGACACAGAAGCACACTCCTGTGTCCTACCTGCCCACAGTCCTGACAGGGAACATGAGTTACATTTGTGGGTGGACCAGAGAGAAGAGTTTAAGTGAAACATCATGTAGCTAAATACGTGGCTTTGGTGTGAAACAGCAACTGTGAATACCCATTGGCTAGGAAAGGCAGGATGGCCTCTCCCGTGTACTAATGGCCACCAATACTTTTTCAGGGCCCACAGCCTGTCACCTACAGATCACCAAGCAGCTTTCTACCTGGCTCTGCAGCTGGCCATCTCCAGACAGGTCAGTTTCTCCCACGTTCCCTAAACCCGGGGCACGCTCTGTCTCCATACAGTTCCTTCAGCACCTCCGTGTGAGGCCGTAGCTGGTCTCTCGTTCACCTGAGGCGGACTTGGAGCCGGGGTCTCTTCTGAGAGGATGCTGACCCCTCACAGCACAGCCACGGGTGTTTCGGTCAGTTTGAGCCCCTGCTGGAAAGACGCAGGTGTCGCAGGCTCTGCTTTGGGAGAGGAAGTCCCAGCTCTGGAGGGTTCGGAGGGCAGCACGGGATGCAGTTCATGGCATGTGCCCTGAGCCCAGGAGTTACCAAGGAGCCTTTGTTGCTTGCTGGCAGGCCCAGCACTGAGCTGCCTGGTGGGGAATGAGCCACTGGCTGTCACGACGAAGATGCCAGCCGGCAGGGGCGAGAGTTACCTGCTTCCTTTATAACATGTAGAAGATAGGGACAATCACAGTAGCTCCCTCCTCCAAATGTGGGACTCGGAAGCATGCTTCTTGCTGGAGAGGCAAGCTCTGCTGGCCTTCATCTTCTCAATGGCAGCTTCTAGAAGCTGCCTTGGCCACGCTCACCCCCTCCTGTCCCCTCCCAGCTGCTCTGAGGCTCTGGCCTCATGCCTGCCTGCCCACCAGGTGCAGGACACTGGTGGTAACCCCAGCACATTCCTGAGTGCTGACTGGAGGGTGAAGCAAAGGTCAGTTCCCCAGACATGCCATTCCCGGGGCAGGCCTGGGCTGTAGGCATGCCTCTGACTCCCCGCACGCCTGGGAATGGTGTGGAGGAATGGCTTCCAGTGGTGACCAAGATGACTCCTCCATACAGGCCCTGTCGCCTGGTGTGGTGGGGCTCACAGCTGTACCGATGGGGAGCTGCTAGGCAGCAGCTGGGCGCTGGTCCCCCCCTCCCCTGGGAGCTCTTCTCACCTGTGCAAAGCCTCTTTCCAGTGGCCTGCACTTCTCCCTCCTCCTGCTCAGCTCTTCTGTTCGGGATCTGTCCTCCTCCCCAGACTAGGTTCCATGAGAGCAGAGGCCCTTGTCCGTCATCCTCATCGCTTTACCCCAGCAGCTGGAACACTGCCCGACATGTGTTAGGCACCCAGTAATGCTCGTCCCGTGAAGGAACCAGCTTTGAGTTCCTTCAAGTCATCTAGCCCTCAAGGGCATCATGTTGTACCATAAAGCAGTTTGCCCCTGCTTGTTCTGGTCATACCTGCAAATCACCACCATGAGTAGACCTGCCTTTCCGCCCTCCTTGTAAGCGCAGGCTGGGTGCCGTCCACACGTTGGGTGTTCGCCCTGAGGAGAGGATAAGTGGATGAGGCCTCGTGGGTGCAGCTGCCACCTTTGTGGTCCCACACCCTAAGGCCCACACTCTGTGGGACGGTGTCCCTGCTGGACAGGGGCCCAGGGCTGTAGCCCTCTTGTCTTTAGAGCCAATGCCATTTGAGCAGGAGGAGAGGACAGGAGGGGAATCGGAAGGTCTGGTGCCACTCTTGTCCTAGTCAGTCAGTAGCTAAATGGCAGCGCTCAAGCCATGTCACCTCCCTGGACTGGGCTCCGTCCCTGTAAATGAAGGGCTGGGCTGGGACAGCCCTGAGGCTGTGGCTCGGTGGTAGAAAGGCTCTGTAGCCAGCATTTATAACTTAAATCCGTCAAAAATAGGATATCAGAGAGGAAAGTGAAGAGGTTTGGGAAGCCGTGGCTTCTTCCTGTAGGAGTGAGGAGACCGAGGACTGAGAAGAGGCAGGAGAGCTGAGAAGAGGTCCGGCATGGACTGGAGCTGGAGGAGAGGGGCAGACAGGAAGAAGTCCCTGGGGAGGTTGTGTAAGAATGCTTCAGTCCCGAGCTCTATTTCGAAATCCAGTGTCAGGTTCTAATTCTTCCTGGTCACTGTTAAACCTGCATGGAATCTCGGGTGTTCAAATATCCATTATGTATGCATTTTATCTACCCTGGTGCTTAGGTGATTTTGAAGGAAGTCTTGAACAGCTCTTGCATTTTTCAAGGTTAAGCCCGTCTCCCGTCCGATTTGAATTTGGATACATCTGCTTTGTATGTGGCATTGCAATTTGTTTCTCAGATGGAGCTGTTTGGGGTTGTAGTTTGGAAAGGTGTGGGGTTTTTGTTTGTTTGTTTGTTTGCATATTTCCTTGATATCTAATGGAGGTGTCCTGGACTAAGGAACTTGGAAAGACTCACAGGTGTCTGATCGTCTGGAAAACTCTGTTTAAGTTTTGCAACTCACTGTGTACTTCAGTTGGGTGAGACCTTAAAAAACGAGAACGGTTCAGCTAAGGTAGTTTAATTCCACTAAGAACCTCTGGCAACTTGTATGTCTGTCCACTGAGAGTGAAATTATCTTGGGCACAATCAAGAGTACATCACCTTTGCAGAAAAGAGAAATTGTGTTTTAGGGAGAAACAAAAGATTTGGGACTGGCAGTCTTACAGAGAAACAGAGCCTCTTGCCTCACTCCCTGGGTCACACCATCGCTTCAAGAGGACATCTGCTTGCATGTCTGTGGTTAATATCCCAGGGCGATCACAGAGATTAGAATCTGAGTGTGGCACAGGGTGAAGCAACTTTTGATATTTACAGAGAGTCAGATATTGAAGTGGCAGCTTCGTGTGTCTGTGTGTGTGCGCGTGCGCACATACACGCGTGTTTTAAAATTCTTTTTGATTTTGTTTTAACCAGATCCCAGAGGCTCTGGGGTACGTCCGCCAAGCTCTTCAACTTCAAGGTGATGACGCCAACTCCCTGCACCTCCTTGCCCTCCTCCTATCTGCACAAAAGCATTACCACGATGCTCTGAATATCATTGACATGGCCCTCAGTGAATATCCGGAGAATTTTATGTAAGTGCTCCTGGCCTTTCGTTTTCCCATACTCAGAAAGTTACTCACTTTCACTCCTCCCCCCTTCCTTCATTCTATTTCATTTAAGTCCTTCGTGGATATCCTGAGGATAAATAGTACAAACTTCCCTTATTCTTATTTCTCCATGATATTTGGAAACAGGCATAGCCTGTTAGGTCACCCTTATTTATTATCTATTTAGTTAATCTTATTTAGTTTAAAAATACCTTATTGGGTCTTTTCTAGTGTGTACCTTTGGTGCACGCAAGATGATTTTAGGTGGATGGTGGATGAACATTTTTACTGTAATCGTTTTACATTTTTAAGTAGAAAAAAAATCTACTGCCTATCAAAGTGTGATTTCACAGAAATTATTGGTCAGGGGGAGATGACAGATCTTTTAAATGAGTCGTCTTAAAGTCAGTTTGAAGAAAATAGTGAGTAAATGCTACTGCAGATATGCCCAGCTGCGGTAGCAGTTAGACCGAACAGGCCCAAAGACAAGCCTGGGAAACACGCTCCGTGGCTGGTTTGTCCTCATTACCAGCACCTTCTGCTAATTCCAGGGGCTGTCATATTTTAGGCAACTTCCACCAAGGTACCTGACCTCTCTATGCCTTGGTTCATTCTCTAGGAACTAGAATTCCTTAAATAAATCAGTTCATCTCTGTACCCAACTGAAGAATTGCCATCATAAGCTGCCATAGGCATGACTGTCTGCTTATCTTCCCGACATTCCTCCAAATCCCTGAATCCAGGCCTGTCGGGGAGGCTTTGTGGAGAAGGGCATTGTCATGTGGGCGCTCAGTTCCCATTTTATCCGCAGTGGAGTAGCCTGGTAACCAGGACACAGCAGCCAGAAACAGTAAACACCGCGCACACTGGCAGATTCTAATTGTCTAAGTGGCAGGGTCAGTGGTGGCTGGGGGGCGGCGGGGGCGGGGGGGGGGGTTGTGGGCGGGGGCTCGGGGCAGCTCTCATCACTTGGGGAAATCAGTGCCATCAGCACCATGGCGAATTTTAAGTGGATCGACTTTGGCTTTATTTCTCTGCCTCATCACCTCACTGTCTTTAATCAGTGTGTTTCAGCAGCTCGCCTTGGAAAATTGGTTCACACATTTCCATTACAGACATTTCTTGGTCTTCAAGTGAAAAGGGCACTTCTCTTCTCCCCATCGAGAAAATTCTCATTATAATCCAGGCATCCTCTGACTAGAGATTTCTTTTGTAGGTTCAGCTATCTGCACCAAGTGCACTAAAGAGCCTTGTTTCAGGGTTTTGCTTCGTGCTAGCCTCACACTTGCTCTGTTGCACACCGAGTGTGTTTCTGAGTTTCCTGCAAAGCTGATTAGCCCCAGGGATCTTCAGGCAGTCAGTGCACTTTAAAGAGTACTCAGTCCTTTCCCCATCAGTAAGGGACAACCTTGATGCAACTGAAGTCAGTTTCTCTCATCAGTATTTATAAAGCGGCGTTCCCTGCCTCCCACCCCTAACACCTCCAGCATGCATCTCCTGTGTAGACAGCCCAGGGTGTCATCCGAGAGGAGGCTTATTAAACTAATAGCCACACCATGCAGTGAGCAGTAAACAGTGGTGGCTAATATGGTAATGCTTCCAAGTGACAGCAGCTGACAGCCTTTTCAAGTAGAATAAGTAAGGAACAGCAGTAGAGATATTTGAGGAATGCGAGCCTGTTATTTTAATGTTAAGCTGTAAGCTCAAAAAAGCAAAGCATATGGCAGCAGGTCTGAGAGCAGCCGATGACTTGTTTGCTTTTTAAATATTTGTATTTCTTCCTATGTGATGGGAAACTTCTTCCCAAGAATACTTTATTAAAAGTTGGGGCCAGATGTAGTTGGTGGATCCCGTGGTTTCCTTCCAAACCCAGGGTAAAACATTTCAACACCAACCAAAACAAGATTATGTGGGCACCTGTCCCGAATCCTGGGCAGTAGTATCTGGTTGTTTGTGACAAGCCTGTCTCCCCCCGCAGAACCGTAGACTCTCGGAAGCCCGGGAGGGCCTCATGCTTCTTGCGTCCCATCAGCCAGACGCAGGCTGAGGGCATGGCTGGTGTTTCCTCCACCCCTGCGGGCTGGAAGTAAAGGGCCTCACCACAGTTGGGCTGAGCCCTGTTTAACTGTTGGTCAGTTCAACTGTTGAACAGAGAATGGATTTCACTAGCCTCTTCACCTGATGCCGAGAATCGCAGACATACTGGTCCCTGTCAGGTGCACTCAAGGTACTTAAACACCTGCCCCTCCAAGGACCTTGAGCTGTGTGAGCTACTGCATTTAAGACATCTGTAATGGTAATCACTCAGTACCTGGTAGGAATTCATATGATCAGGATGACTGGTACTTCCCCAGTGTTCCTCAAATACTGTATTTTAGAATTCCTCAAAGTTGTTGTTATTAAATATTGAGTAAAAGTCAAAGGATACTTATTAAATATACTTAAAAAAATAATATGACTAACATGTTTAAGAAAAAGAAGATTAATATTACCTATGAATTTCCTGTGCGCCCCTGTCTGTCCTGTCCCCTTACTGTCTAACATCTCTGGATGTTAACCGCATCCTGAATTGCAGGCAGAGCATTCCCTTAGGGGAATATATGTATATATTCCCCTATATGCCATATATGTTCACACTCCCAAATAATAAAATTTTTATAAAAATTTCTAGTTTTGCATATTTGAAAAATTTTATAAAAATTTCTAGTTTTGCTATTTGAAAAATTTTCAGCGGCCTTGTACTGAATATATCCTTATACTGCTTGCTTCCGTTGCTTAACATCACATTCCTGGGGTTCGTCCTTACTGCATGCAGCAACAATTTATTCCTTTATGCCCATATGTAGTATTTTTTTATATAAATATACCATGATGTGTTTTTCCAGGCTGTTGGAAGTGGCTATACAGGTGTTTGAAGTTTTCAGCTATTAGAAACAACGCTGCTGTAGATATCCCTGTACGTGTCTCCTGGCACACGGGTGCACGTACTTCTCTGGGGATTACCTGGGAGTGAGATGGTTGGGTCAAAGGATGAGCCTCTTCCATTTCACCAAATAATTCCAAACCATTTTCCAAGGAGGCTGTGCCACTGTACGCTCCCAGCGGCAGCGCCTGAGAGCATGTGGGGCCACACATACCGATGCTCCCTCACATTTCAGACTTATTCTTGGCCGCGTGGTTGCTGTTTCATGGCGTCACATTGTGAGTTTAAGTGGCATGATGAGGTTGAACACTTCTGTCTCTGTTTATTGGTCATTTAGCTTTCCTGTTCTGTGAAGCACACGGAGAAGTCTTTCCTCTTTGCTAACTGGGTTGACTTTTTCATGCCAACTCGTAAAATTTCTTTATATATTATGGCTGTAAGGCCCTTTGTTGCTTACATGTGTTCCAGAACTCATCTCCTCATCTGTGACTTGTTTTCTGATGAATGGAAGTTCTTGTTTTTAAAGTAGTTGAATTTATCAACCATTTCCTTCATGGATTGTACTTTCTGCGTCTAGTTTATTCCCTTCCCTTCTCCGGGGTCATGAAGACAGTCTCCTAAGTTATATTCTAAGAGTGCTTTGTGTTACCTTTCACACTTAAATCTAAGGGTCCATCTAGAAATGATTGTTATGTCTGTATGGTGTGACGGATTCAGGGTGGTGTTCCCACATGTGGATACCCAGTTGTCCCCGTGTCATGTACTGAAAAGCTCCCTTTCCCTGTGGCTCCACATGCTACTTTGTCTTAAATCAGATGCCCATATGTGGGTGAGGGAGCCAGTGGAACTATTTCTGACCTTTCTACTTGGTTCTTTGAGTCAGGGTGCCCATCTCTGTGTGATTACCACTTTATTATTATTATTATTATCATCATCATTATTATTACTATTATTATTACAACTTTATTATATGTGAAGTATGTCCATCCCTGTATCTTGCTCTTCAAGAGTGTTGTGGCCATTTCAGGCCTTTGAGTTTGCATGTAAGTTTTTGAATCAAGTTTGTCAAGTTCAACAACAACAACAAAGTCTATTGGGATGACATTTAATCTAATAGCTTGGGAAGAATTCTATATTTGTGACAGTGGGTTTTCTAAACCATGGCCATTATATCTATTTAGGTTTTTAAAGATACTTTTTAATGAAGTCTTACAATTTTTCATATAAATATTTTGCCCGTTTTTTACTAGATTTATTCCTAGTTACCCAAAAAAATTTTCATTTGATACACTGTATGTATACAGTTTTTTTAATCAGATTTACTATCTACATGTTGCTAGTGTATATAGAAAGGCAGCTGATTTGTGTACATTCTTCTTGACCTAATAACTCAGCTAAACTCTTGTTAATTCTAACAATTTATGTGTAGATTAGTTTGGACTTCCTACACAGACAGCTTTTTTCTGAAATAATAAAATTTAGTTTCTTTATCTCTAATCCTTCAACTTTTTAAAATTGGCCTTACCAGATTATGTAGGACCTTCAACTCCTGGTTTGCTAAGAGTTGATCTTTTTCAATCATGAAGTGATACTGAATTTTATCAAATGCTTCTTCTGTATTTGTTGAGATGATTATATGGTTTTGCTCCTTTAACCTGGGGATGTTACATTACTTGATTTTTTTTAATAAAAGATTTTATTTATTTATCTGACAGAGATCACAAGTAGGCAGAGAGGCAGGCAGAGAGAGAAGAAGGGAAGCGGGCTCCCTGCTAAGCAGAGAGCCCAATGTGGGGCTCGATCCCAGGACCCCGGGATCATGACCTGAGCTGAAGGCAGAGGCTTTAACCCACTGAGCCACCCAGACATCCCCTTATTACTTGATATTTTTAAATATTAAATTAACCTTGCATTCCCAGAATAAGCTCAACTTGATCATGACATACTAAGCTTTTTTTAATAGATTCGGTTTACTAATTTTTAAGGAACGTATATATTTGTTCATATGTGAAATAACAAGCGATTTTCCTTTCTCACTGTATAAGTCAGGTTTTGGCATCAAGGTTGGGCGAGCCTCATAAAATAAGTTGGAGTGATTCTTTTTTGTGTGTTTTAGAATTGTTCGTGTAAGATTGGAATTATCTGTTTCTAGAATGATAAGTTTCAGTAGAATTTGCCTGTAAAACCATCTGGGGCTGGTCTCTTTTTCTAAGGAAAAGCTTCTGATGCTTTTACAAAAATGATTATAGGATATTCAGGTTTTCTGCTTCATTTTTTAAGCTATGTGAAACATAGAAGCTAAAATATATATAACATGTATATATTTTAAGGGTTTGTCCATTTGATCTAAAACTTAAATTTCTTGGGATGGAGCTGTTCATGTTTTTTAATTATCTGTTTATTGTCATACAGCACCTGCGGTTAAGTCTTTTTCATTCCTAATATTGCTTAATGTGCCTTCTTTTTTATTTTCTTGAATAGCCTTGCCAGAAATTTGTCTGTTACGTTGACCTTTTCAAAGAACCAGCTTCTTTATGGTCTCAACTATATATTTACTTCTGTTTCATGAATTTCTGTTCTTATTTCCAACATTTCCTTTCTTCTTTTTTCTTTGAGTTTTTTCTGTTTTACCTGGTTTTCCTTCTTAATCTCTCAAGTTTGGTGTTTAGTTAGTTAATTTTTTGTCTTATTTTCTGACATAAACATTTAAGACATAATTTCCCAAGTGCTGCTTTAGTTGTAGACCACAATTTCAGTATCTGAAATTTTTATCATTTAGTTCAAATCATTTTAAATTTCCATTATTCTTCTTTGGCTCCTTCGTTATTTTAGAACTGTGTTTTCTAATTGTCAAATATATGGGGTTTTTCCCCCACTTACCTTTCGCTAATGAGCTTTTAACAACTTCATTGTATTGTGTTCAGAGACTGTCATCTTACATGAACTTGGAACGTATTGAGACTTGTTCTGTGGCCCAGCATATGGTCACATCTTATAAATCCTCCATGTGTGCCTAAAAAGAATGCTTTCTGCATTTAGGGGTACATTTTATACATTTTATTAGATTAAGCTATTAACTCTGCTATTCAGATCTTCTTTATTCTTACTGATGGTTTTTGTTTGCTTAATTGGTTAATTATTGAGCAGAGATGTGTTGAAATCTACCACTGGGATGGTAGAGTGTCCTATTTCACCACATAGTCATAGCAATGTTTGCTTTATATAGTTTAAAGCTGTGCTCTTAGGTGCATATAAATTTAGAATTGCTGTCTTCCTGGTAGATTCAACCCTTTATCTTTATGTAATAAGTTACATAATTCATTTTGACTCAGAATCTCGTTTGGATGCGATCCACACATATCCACAACACTTCTCTACATTTGTGTGTCCATTTACAGATACACATATGCCGCATGTGTGTGTGCATGTGTTTGCACGTGTATGCTTAATGTATCTTTCTTCATTCTCCTACCTTGAACTTTTTATAGTCTAATGTTTTAGATTCACTCTTGTGCTCATTATATACAGCTGATTTTTTTTTTTTTTTAACTCAGACTGACAGTCTTATCTGGAACATTTAGTTCATTTCCATTTACTGTAAATACTGGTACATTTGTGTTAGTATCTCCTCCTTCTTCGGTGCTTTCTCTTTGTCCTGCCCTTTCCTTCATAGTCTATCCTCTTTCTTCCTTCCTTCTTCTTTTAGGTTCATTATGTTTTTATTATGTGTTTTTTTTTTTTCTTACTGATTTGGAAAAGAAGCATTCTGTTTTGGTTGTTGTTTAGTGATTATCCTAGAAATTTTAGTGAGGGTCTGTTGCTGGCACACTTTTTCAGTTTGTTTCTGAAAATATATTGGCTTTACCTCAAAAGAGCTTTTCCAACTGGATATATAATTCTAGGCTTACATTTTCTCACAGCACAAATGATCCTGCTCCTCTTGTAGTTGTTGAGAAGTCAACTGTTTGTTTAATTTTAGATCATTTTAATGTCATCTGTCTTTTCTCCCGGGCCACTTCCAATTGCCGTTGTTGCCGGCGCTGTATGTTCTCACTGTGAAACAGCTCAGAGTGGCTCCTGCTCGGTCGGAGTTACAGGGCTATCTTAAGCTGCAGGTTGATATTTGTTGTATTGTTTATCATTTCTAGAAAATTCTCAGCCATTACTTCTTCAAATACTTCTTCTCTTAACAGCATGGAGTTGGGGCTTGCTTTTTTGGGGGCGGGGGGGGGGTATGCTCCATACCTAGCATAGAGCCCAATGCAGGGCTTGAACTTGTGATGCTGACATCAAGGTCAGATGCTTAACTGACTGAGCCCCCCCAGGTCTTGTTTTTTATTTAGTCTGATAATTCCTGCCTTTTGTCTTCAGTGTTTAGTCCATTCACATTTAATGTAGGTAATGCTATGGTTGGATTTATGTCTACAGTTTCTCTCTGTGTCCTGTCTTATTTTGTTCCTCCTGATCTGCCTTCTTTTTCTGTTGAAAACCAATTTTTGTAAAAACCCTTTAACTATTAAATACCTAAACAAAGGAATGAGAAATTACTTGCTGACAATGTATGAAATACCTTTAATGCATTGCAAGTTTTCCCCAAAATAAAATCTAACAAAGAACACATTTTTATATTGAAGAGGGTCTATAAATTCAGGTGGATTCACTATCTACTGTACTTGGTAGAGGATCCTTGACATTCCTTCTTTTGAAATGTAGCTTTGCAAAAATTTCCAAATTGATGACTCCATTTCACTCAGTGTTTTTCCTCATTGGCCCAAGAAGGTAGAAGTGGTTGCCAGGTGACATTCGGGACAGTCGTCTCTCCTGAGGACAGTACGGCAGTCTGTCAGCCAGCGCTTTGATCAACCGCTTGCAGACTTTGCGTCTCTGCCATGGGGATTCATTTTTAGATAAATATTGGGATGAGAGCTGATAATTCATTGCTTTTTGTCTTGGGAAAATATATCAGATAGTATCGTACATGCAGTGGCATCTGAGAATGGTAGTGTGACTGGAATGTTTTATTCTGATTCAGCAAGCCTCACAGTGGCCGTGAAGGGCAGGCGCTGCCGGGTTTAGTCTCTTGCCCTGAGACAGATCATGGTTACTCAGCTTTGCTAATTACAGATTATTAATTGATTTAAATTTTAATCTTTCTAATTTAAACCGTCAAATGTGACATGAAGCACAAGAAAGTATTTTGGAACCTTCAAGGATACAAATCCAAGTGGCACCACTGAGGTGTTTTGATGACTCTTTTAAGTATGTTTTCTGACCCATAACTTTGATACATGAGGAGATGTCTAAACAAGTCCTCAGTCACCTGGCTAGAAGACCACCAGCTCCTCTAAACACTACTGTGTATGATTTTCTACTCTTGCACCTGGAGAGCAGATCTTGTCACGCAGATCCTATCATGTAATCACAATTCTTTTCATGCCAACAGGAACTAACTATGGAAAGAAGTGAACATATATAACATTTATTCATTCACTCATTAAGTGGCGATAACCAGTAGCATCTATATACCACCTTGGTATAGACAACTCTTAGCAGCACTTAACACATTTTTTTAAGTGGGTTCCATGCTGGCCCCAGTTCGAGGCTTGAACTCACAACTCTGAGATCAAAACCTGAGCTGAGATCAAGAGTCAGATGCTTGGGGTGCCTGGGTGACTCAGTGGGTTAGGCCTATCTTCGGCTTGGGTCACAATATCGGGGTCCTAGGATCAAGCCCTGCATCGGGCTCTCTGCTCCGCGGGGAGCCTGCTTCCCCCCCTCCCCCGCCTGTCTCTCTGCCTACTGGTAATCTCTCTCTCTCTGTGTCAAATAAATAAATAAAAATCTTTAAAAAAAAAAAAGAGAGAGAGAGAGAGAGAGTCAGATGCTTAACCGACTAAGCCACCCAGGTGCCCCAGCAAGTAACAGATTTTAAACTAATTTAATCGTCATGAGAATCACAGTAGATGATATGATCATACCTACAGATAAGAAAATTGAGGCACGGAATGGTAAACTAGTTTGTCCAAAATTACCCACCTTGTCAGTGACAGAGTCATGATTTGAACCTGAGTGGTCTGGCCTCAACATCTGTGCTCTTGACCACCACTTCTGGAGCTCGGAGTTGCTACCACATTCCACATGCCATGCCAGATATCGGGAATGCTGCCACGAATAAGAGAAAGACAGTTCATGCTTTCTTAGAGCTAGCATTCCACACGAACAGGATTTTTCTGCTGTCTCCCCTGTCAATCTTAGCAATAAACTGGAAAACATGGTTAGGATCATTCTTGACTCAAGTGGAGCATGTATCTTGTTTTAAAAAAAATCATTACTTGGCAAGTAAGACTGCCTCTTTCTCACTCTGTCCTACTTGCATTCAGTTTAAGTAGAAATGTGATACCGAGTCATGTTTTGATGTAGTGATTACTGAGAGGCCTGGTGCTGTGGGCTATCGTTGTGCCTGAGCTGAATGATGCAGTGAAGAACATGCCCATTAAATCTGCACTTGGTAGAAAATTGGGCCACAAAGTAAAGTTGTTCTCATTAACTCAAGAGAAGTAATCCGTGGGTACCTGAAGGATGTCTGGGAAGGATGAGTGCAAGGTTACCGACCGAGGGATGCCTGCCTCTCAGATACAAGTTGGAGAAGAGGATCTTTGGGCAAAGGAGGGTGGGGAGCCCCTCAAAAACACCATGGATCAAGGTGGAGCAAGTTCAGTGGTACACTAGCTCATTTAAAGTCGATTTGCCACAACAAAAAAACAATCCAAACAAAAAATGGGCAAAGTAACTTTTCTCCAAAGTAGACATCTCTCCAAAGTAGATATTCAGCTGGCCAATAAGCACATGAGGGGCGCCTGGGTGGCTCAGTGGGTTAAAGCCTCTGCCTTCGGCTCAGGTCATGATCCCAGGGTCCTGGGATCGAGCCCCACGTCGGGCTCTCTGCTTGCTGGGGAACCTGTTTCCTCCTGTCTCTCTGCCTGCCTCTCTGCCTACTTGTGATCTCTTTCTGTCAAATAAATAAATAAAATCTTAAAAAAAAATAAGCACATGAAAATATTCTTAGCATCATTAGTCATTGAGAAAATGCAAATCAAACAGTGAGATACCATTTTATACCCCTTAGGATGGCTGTTATTCACACACACATGACAGAAAGTTCCAAGTGTTGGCAAGGATGTGGAGAAACTGGAACCTTTGTGTTCTGCTGGTGGGAATGTAAAATGGTGCAGCCACTGTGGAAAATAGTATGACAATTCCTCAAAAAATTAAAAATAGAATTACCATATGACCCAGCAATTCCACGTCTGAGTAAGTACTCAAAAGAATTAAAAGCAGGAACTCACATAGATACCCCGCACCCGTGTTCACAGTGGCATTATTCGCAACAGCTAAGAAGGTAGAAGCACCCAACGTGCCCATTGATAAATGAATGGATACACAAAATGTGATACGTACATACAGTGGCATATCATTCAGCCTTAAACAGGAAGGGGGTGCTGACCCAAGCTACCACATGGATGAACCTGGAGGACATCAAGCTAAGTGAATGAAGCCAGTCACAAAAAGACAAATTCTGTGGTTACTCTCATATGAGGTTCCTAGAGCAGTCAAAATCCCACAGACAGAAAGTAGAGCAGGGTTGCCAGGGGCTGGGGGAAGCAGAGAATGGGGCGTTATCATTTAATGGGTTTGGAGCATCTCAGTTTTGCAAGGGGAAGAACATTCTGGAGATGGGTGGTGGTGGCTCAGCAGCGCGGAAGTACTTAATGCCACTGAACTAGACACGTTAAAATGAGAAATTTTATGTCATGTATATTTTACTACAGTTTAAAGGAAAAAATCAGCTTTCCAACCTCTCCCTTTCTACATGTTTAGTGATGGGAGGGTTTCCCGTGTTCTTGGGAGGTTGAGATGAGGTGCCTGGGGCCCTGTCTGCTCCGGGAGTCTCTTGCTCTGGGTCATGAAGCCAGCGCTCTTCTGGGAGGGGCTGGCTAGAGCAGGGAAGCAGCCTCCCCCTGTGCCAGCCTGTTTAGATAATCTTTCTGCGTCTCTGGCGTTGCCCTAAGTGAATGTCGATGCTTGTTAAGAGAGACAGAATACCAAAAAGGCAATGAGAAATGGCTTAGAAACTGAAAAACTGGGTTTTTGAGGCAAGGGTAGAAGAAAAACTAGAAAAGAGGAAATAGAAAAGAAATATATTTGAAGCCCAATTTGCTTATGAGAAGACCCTCCCTTCTCCAGGGACAGGGATGGCCTGGTCCTCAGATTAGCAGTTGTGCCGGCCCAAGCTCTGCTCCCCAAGTCCACGTGCGTGCGGCCAGTCTGAAGTCCTCATGGGAGTGTCCTGCTTCCCTTCCAGAGAGTTCCCCTCTTTCTCATCAGCCACGGGACAGAACTCCTCAGGAGGCCTGGCAGCTGGGACAGGCCAGGGTAGGAGAACCACACCAAAGACATCTATCCCCAGTGGTGGCATGCAGAAGGTTTATTTATTTTGGCGCTTTCCTTTACAAGATCTCAAGTTCTTCTGAGTATCTCATTCAACCGCCCCAAGTATGGAGTATCATCTTCAGGATTCGTGCAAGGCGTTTCCTTAAACCTCTGGGTCCCCAGCACCTCGCCCCACAGTCGGCATGCTGCAAGCGTGAATACGTGTTTGTGCGATGGGTGGTTGAAACTGAAGACCCCGAGGAGTCATCCGGGAGCCTTAATTCATAGCTAAGCATGTGTCGACCTGTGTTTCTTCTGCGGTCCATTTTGGTCTTAATCTGCCAAGTTTGCTGTATAAAATGATGAGTTCTGCCTACTGCATGTGGGTTCTAGTAAAAGCACCCAGCTAGCTGTGCAAAACACATCCAACAGTCCAGATACACAATTGAATGCCAGTGCATTCATAATGATCTTTTTGCATTTTAAGGTCATGAAAGTTTAGTATTTACTATTTGTTTAAAAACAAAACAAAAACACCTGAGAGGAAAGAAGATACACAAGACAATCTCCACATTTATCCCATGAGTACTCTCGTGGGAGTCCCGAGCCAGAAACAGCTGGTGGGGATCAATAACCCCACCTACAGATGATCTGATTCACTGTCCTTTGAATACCTCCCTAGTTAAAGGTCAGGGAGCCCCCGCTTTCTGCTGAGGCCGAGGAAAGCAGCGTCCCCGCCTTCGTGCAGCTCACAGTGACACGTGAGGAATTATTCTGGAAGGTACCGAGGGCCTCAGAGGAAACAAAGATTGCCACCGTGGCCACTGGCACCCCTGGAGAGCAGGGCCCCCAATGAAAGCGCCAGCCCCCAGGGACATGGGTCCTGCTTCTGGTCTCCTTCATGCTGCTGAAACAAAGCCAAACAAAACTAAATCCAACCCTTCATGGCGTAGTCAATGAGAACACGCAGGACATAAAGTCAGAGAATGTGGGGAATGTGCAACAGGCTGGGATTCACAGCGGCAGTTCCCTGGTGGAAGGACTCCAGATCCCAGAGAGAGGCATCATCTACCTGTGGTCCCAGAGAGCTGGTTCAGTTTGCCGGCACCCTGCCTCCTCCTTTCTGGCTCCCATCCTGACTTTGAGTGGAGGGTGCCATTTCGATCCTACAGAGCCTGATGGATCCCTCTGCCTTCGTCACATCTGGCTCTGGGTTCTTCCCCTTGGAGGATCCCCATTCTTTCAGGCTCTGCCATCACCCACTGAAATAGGCCCACATGTCTCCTTTCTTCACTTGAGCCCCCATCCTCAGACCTGAGACTGGGGAAATCGGGGCCATGGGAACTGAGTCAGAACTAAAGACAGGGAAGCCCTCCTGAGGGCTCACTGCCTCCCCCATTTTGGAAATGACCAAGGTCTTTGTGGTTCAGAGAGAATAAACTGGTTTTTGTTTGTCAAGCCAGATAATTTGATGGGAAGACTTACATTCAGATATTTCCTGATCACACGTTTGTTTACTAGATGGCTCCTGGGCCAAGGGCACTTGCTGACCAGCTTCCTTAGTGAAGCGGAGGGCAGGGCGTCCTGGGCCCCTCCCCCCGGGGAGACAGCGCTCCAGAAGCAGTCCTGACCACCCACGTCCACGCTTGGCTGCTTTGTGGGTGGCACCGGGTGAAAGGACTCTCTTCAACAAAAGTGCCAAACGTGGACACTGAGGGAGGTCCTTGAGACACGGGCAATGTGATTCCAGGGGTGTTTTCGTTCACCCCGTCCGTGTTATTTCCAGCTTGGGTGCTAGTTCAGTCACTGGTCCAAGTTGAGATTCATAGCCGAACCGGGAGCAAAAAAAGGGCCAATCCTGGGTTTCTTGAGGTGATTTATTTTAGCTAAATATGTCAGTTGTTTGTTTGTTCTAAAAATACCGCTAGAAGGAAGGGGGCGTATTCCAGATTGTTGACACTTTGACTGAAATGAGAAGCGAAATGTAACTGATAGGGGATCTAACAGGAGCTCCTGCCTGTCATGAAGAGGAGGCCGGGTTAGGATACCGGAGAGGCACAGCCGAGTCCTCGCAGACGGGGTTCGGTCCGCAGCACTCACCCCATCGGGAACGAGGGGCTGCAGAGTTCTGGAGAGCGGTGCTTCTGCTCCAGATACTTGAGTTTGTATGTGGTCCATGCCCCCAGGACCCAGCAGACCTGGAAGCCTGGGCCGAGATGACACTCAGGGTGACAGCGCGGCCAGTGTAGGGACATGCCAAATGACCGCCCAGATGGGCCGGTGCACGTTAGGCAGCATCTCCTTCTCGAGCAACTGGAGATCTTAAAAGTGGCCAGAATTTTAGAACTTCCTCACTGGTTAAAACTCCCAGTCAGAAGTTTGTGGGTAAGCCACGGGGTCAGTTCCTAGACAGGGCTTTAACCCTAGAGAAGAGCCGCACTCTCAAAACCCCCTTTGGTGCTTGCATTGGCAAACCGGCCGGGAGTCGGCGTGGGCTTTAGGGTTTTACAAAGACAACCAGGTACTCAGATTTGACTCCTGAAAAGCTTGTAAACTGGGGGGTTTCTGTCTGGCTGCCTGTGCGTTGACATTTGCTCTCAGAGTACTGTTAGGTCAGCGCACATTTTAAAAATGTTTGGATTTGATTACCTCTTGGGTAGGCAGGCACGACTCCAAATGCTCCCGAACATCTTGAGCTCGGCTCCTGTTTACTTGCCTGATTGTGGAAGACATTGGAATTTCTGTCCCCGAAGAGGACTCCCAATGGCCGTGGATGACCGCTCAGGGCTCTGAAGACTCAGGGTGCCCTGTATGTGGGTGACTGTGTGAATGTGCCCCCTGGGTTAGCACACTGACCCTCCCTGGGGACAGTCTTAGGGAGGACCTGGACCGGGTTCTAGGGCAGCCATCAGAAAACCATCCCGGAAATCCCTCCAGAAGGAATGGAAGCGTTCCGTTCAAGATCATGGGTAGAGGCCCCCTCCATTTGTGGGCTTAATGGAAGTGGTTGATCAGAATTCCCACTGAATTTAAGCATAAAATACTTCCAGAATTCTTACTGGAGTAAAATAAATACAGGTAGAATTTCTTAAGGGGAGGGGCAGTTATGGGAACGCTTTCCTTTGGAGGTCTTCTAAAAAATCAGCACATTGAAGGTTAGGATGGAGAGTTATGAACCAGAGTGGGGGTTCCTGAACTTAAATTTGCACACAGATCACACGGGAGTCGTGATACATGAAGATTCTGGCTCACCAGGTCTCAGGGGGGTTTCCACTGGGGGCTCACTGAGGCTGCCAGCCCCGGACCACCCTCCTGAGTAATGAGGCATTATAGGGACTGCTCAAGACCTTGTCCAGCTTTGGATTAATTGGAAAAATCTATATATTTTTTTCCTAATGAGCCAATGTACAGTGTGTCAGTGCAGCAATGAAACAAGCCAAGTGGTCAAAGAAATTGTCTGTTTCCTGCATCACAGTTGAGAGATGGACCATTCATGCAGCTGATGTTTACTGAACATTCCCATTAGCGAGTCCCTGAGCAGTATTTGATGTCGACTGGGAGTGGTGCCGTGAACCGGTTCCTTACTGCCCATCACTTCCAGCAACCGTCAGAGGACCCTCAGGACGGTTTGAGGCTGCAGCTCTGGGGCCAGCAGAGCTGTAAACCCAGCATTATCGTCCACTCTTGTGGTGGAGGGGACCCTGCTGAACTGTGTCAGCCCCAAGGACTCCCCAGCCAGGCACAGTATGGCTTTTCAGCGACAGTGACTCAGCCCAGGATCAGAGGCTGCTTTTTTGCTGGGAACACCACCATCTGGGATTGGATTGCTTTGACCCCCAGCCAGGAGAGGCTTGGAGACCAGCACGCAGTAGGCCATCAGGAATGTTGGTGACAATGACATTGAGTTAGATTTCCTTCTTGAGAGCCACGCTGAAACCTGGAAGAAACCCCTCGTTCCGCTCTAAGGGGTTGGTTCGATCTATTTGGTCCCATTTCCCTGCCTGACCAGCGAAGGGCTGCTTGCTTCTCAGTCCTTTCAGACTTTGTTCCCAGCTGACTCATCTGGCTTCAAATTTCCATCTATCTGCCCTTCGTCACCACATGCTTTTGGCACATCTCTTTTGATTTCTCCTGCCGTTCTGATCTATGGCTGCCAACCATCTTCTCAATTTAAAATTCCATTTCCACAAACCTGTGCCCCCCACACCAGCCCCCTCTGCCCGACCTGTTTCTTTCACCTGGTGACTGAGTTGCACTTTCTTTCAGGTGACCCTCCTCAGCGCCCAGGTCAGGCTCCCTGGAAGGGAGAGATGGGGATGGTATTCACGGTCCCCATGGCCGTGGCCTCACTTGGGCAGACACCACGTGCTTTTCTTCACAGCTGTTTTGCGTCCCTGCCGACATTCAGCAGATAAACAAAGAGCAGGCTGAGCCCAAGAGCATTCCAACCCAGGCCAGCACAAAATACCAAGTGTTCAAGGTTCCCGTGATTTTCATTCTGAATCAGCTGCCTCGAAGACAGCATTTACAGATCGGCTAATTAGTGTGGGGTTTGTGTATTAATATGCATGTTTCCTCCTTGATGCACTTAATGAGCACATTTTTTTTTATGCTGCCAGATAAGGTCAGAGGGAATCATTAATTTAGTATTTCTCTAAACTTTTCTCATTTACTGTCATCGAGAGTTCTTCAGCAGAAAGCTTTGTAAGGCATATTAAATTTTAGCATTTAGATTGGGGCGCCTGGGTGGTTCAGTGGGCTAAGCATCTGACTCTTGATTTTGGCTCAGGTCATGATCTCAGGATTATGAGATCGAGCTCGGTGTCGGGCATGGAGCCTGCTTAAAATGCCCTCTTTCTTCCTCTCCCTCTGCCTCTCCCCACCTCCCTCTCTGGCAAAAAAAGAACAAATAAAAGGAAGGAAGGAAGGGACAGAGGGAGGGAGGGATGGGAAGGCAGGCAGGCTGGCCCTTTTACCATTATCTCAGGCCCCAGTCTTATATCCCAGATCCCAGACACCACTCCCGGGCATATCGTGGACGCTCACACCTCCTTGACGATGCTGGAGATGTTGTCCATCTGTCCCTCTGATAGACCCCTCCCCAGCACCCCCCACCCCGTGAGGGTCCCACTTCTTCTCTGTGGTCTTCCATGACCCCCAGGCAGAGTCTCCTTCCTTTTGTGCTGCTGTGGAATTTTGTCCGTATATCCGTCCATCATATATCATGTGTACAGAACACTCGACCATGAGGGAAGATACCATGTCTGAGTCCCCTTTGTCGCCTCAAGGGCATAATAGGCACTTTTAAAATGACTGACAAGGGGCGCCTAGGTGGTTCAGTCGTTTAAACATCTGCCTTCAGTTCAGGTCATGATCCCAGGGTCCTGGGATCAAGCCCCGTGTCAGGCTCCCAGCTCAGAGGGAAGTCTGCCTCTCCCTCTCCCCTGGCTCATGCCCTCTCTCTCTCACTTTCTCTCTCTCTCTCTGTATCTCTGTCTCAAAAAAAGCTTTAAAAATAAATAAATAAATAAGAAAATGATCAACAGATTTGAATTTATTCTCAGGTACATTGACATATAGGTGCTCAACGGTACAAATACAGGATTTTAGCAGATTATAAAAGACATTTTATAGATACGAGGTGAGGAAGGAAATAGCTTTCTGCCCGAGGCTGGGGGTCATGGAAGATGTCAGACAGTGGTGTTGTCACAGTTGCGCGTGGGAGGGGCCCTGCAGGGAGGACTTCCGGGAGGTAGATGCAGCACCTTGAGCTCAGTGGGAAGATGTGAGGGTCTACATTGAGCTCAGGGAGTGGCTCTGGGGTCCAGCAGGATGAAACTAAACCAGACTATTCCTCTGGACGTGAGCGTCAAGTCTTTGGGGCAGTTCCCAGGGAGTCAGGAAAGTCTTCCTGAGGAAGATCATCAGATATCAAACCAGGCCCTGATAAAAAGCCAGTTTGAAACGTTCCCTGAGGTGCCTGAGGACAAGTCACAATGCCACACACCCTAGAGCTTCGCAGGGGGGTTGTATCTTCTTTCTAAATTCTACACCAAGCCGAACGCAGCTGTTCTTTCAACAAGTATCTTGGGAGTCGTAAGAAATTCCAAAAATAGGGTAAAATATTATTTCCCTTGGGTTTAATGAAAGTAAAACCTTGATTAACTGAATCCTTCAAATGACTAGAATTTTCATGCACTGAACTTTGGGGTGAGAGAGGCAAGTCACAAAAAACTCAGGCCAATGCGATCTTTTTTTGAAGAAGTTCACATGATGTATCCTAGGAACAGTCCCCCAGAGGCGCAGCCCCATCTTCCTGTGGCCGCGCTCGAGTTCCAGGGCCATAATCTGTCCCTAAACCGGGAATCCTGCCTCATGTTCGTGGCCAGGTCTTTTCTTCTGCTTGGACTCTAAGTTGTTTGAGGGCAAGGGACTATATATATTTTTTTTAAGATTTTATTTATTTATTTGATAGACAGAGATCACAAGCAGGCAGAGAGGCAGGCAGAGAGAGAGGAAGAAGCAGGCTCCCTGCCGAGCAGAGAGCCTGATGTGGGGCTCGATCCCAAGACCTGAGATCATGACCTGAGCCGAAGGCAGACGCTTAACCCTCTGAGCCACCCAGGCGCCCCAAGGGACTATATCTTATACCTACTTTCAATTCACACAGTAACACAGGTCTTCGCATTATCATAGGGTCTTACGTATTTGTCAATGGATTAGAAAATGCTTTCTATTTTCGTTAACATCAGGAGTGCAGTTACAATATTTTAAGTCGCTCTTCCTTGTTTCTTGTTCAGTGGATCTGGGTTCATAGTTCCGGTCTCCCAGTGGCTGGCATTGTCAACTCAGGCAAATTACTCTAGGTCTAACCTGCAAGGTCGGTGTAAGAATCGGCAATTATATTTCAAGTGTCTGGCAGCAGCTGTTGTTCTTAATATGCTTGTCTTGAAAGCAGAAGTTTCCTGGCTTGTCGCTTATTATTCCAGGGTTGAGAGGGCTCGTATTTTCGTATTTTCTGTAATTGCATTTCCATTTGGGAGCTTTAGCTTCTAGTACCTAAGGTTGGCTTTACTGAGGTGGGGGGTGGAGGTAAGGAGCTATTTGACCTGGAAGACGAGTAGATGCCTGAAAAACAAAGATGGATGGAAAAGGTATTCCAGACAGAAAGTATAATAGCATGTGCAAAGGCCTGGGGACATGAGGGAGAATGACATGGAGGAAGCCGATCATGGCTAGAGTGGGAGATGTCCACGATGGACTGTAAGCAGACCGAGGCTGAGCATTTGGGCAGGAGCCAGGTCAGGCACAGCATTGTGTGAGATGCTAGATTTGGGCTATCGGTAACATAGTCAGATTCATCCATCAGCAGGCTTCTTCTAGTCTTCATTAATTTCCTATAAGTTTCAGTGAGTCTCTGAACCAAAACTGTTGTAATTAGGTTGATGACCTTTGAGCCAGATGTAGGGAGTAGGAGTAGACCACTTTCCCAGCACATGACTTCTTACCAAGAGAAACAAACACCTTACTTAATTCATGGTCGGACTCAGCTGCTGTGGCCCATAGACGGTTTCAGCCTGCGGTCCCTTCCACCGGCTCATTCCACATGCAGGAATGTCAACAATGCTGGTTTGTCCCAGGCTTTTTCATGACTTCTTTCTTTTCTTTTTTAAGATTTTATTTATTTATTTGAGAGAGAGCAGGAATGGCAGGGAGGGGCAGAGGGAGAGGGAGAAGCAGGCTCCCCACAGAGCAGGGAGTCCGACGAGGGTCTCATCCCAGGACCCTGGGATTAGGACCTGAGCCGAAGGCAGTTTCTTCACTGACTGAGCCACCCAGGCACCCCCTTTTTCATGACTTCTAGTTTTGTCCTCTGGGTTTCCTCAGTAGGTTGAATCTCTGTTATCTTTGGACATCAACTGCAGCAAACCAGTGCCAATCACTGTTTGTGTTCTCTTCATTTCTGTGCTAATGTGGCATATGCCCAGCCCAATGTTTTTGAACAGTCTTGAAATGTGTGCACAGGGTTCAGCAAATACGATGACAAGCATCGCTTGTCCTGCGTTCAGGACGGTCTCTGCCCATATAGCCATGCTGAAGTTTGGGAACGCAATGAGGAGGAGCAGTGTCCCAGAGGCGGTGCCTCTGTCTCCTGCTCTTATTTGTGTATCCAAGAGAAAACCAGGTTCAGCTTGTCAGGGCCCCCCATTCTGCCCATCGTCTGGGAGGTACCTGACAGCAGCTGCCAGGCTTTGCTTTTGCTCCCCTGCCCATGTTTTCCAGCTCATTCTCTCTGCCAGTCTCTCTGTCATGCTGTTCCTCCTGCTTCACTTCCAGGTGCCTTTCCCATCATTTGTGCTCAGCAGTTCTACTATTGTTCTTCCTGTCTGGTTCTCTGAAATTCAGCCCACACCTTTTCAACTCCATATCCTGAGTCAAGTGTTTGAAAGCTGTTATTTCATGTTAATTAGAAGTTCTTTTCCCAGCCAAGAAGCCTTGCATGCAACCGTTCCCCCAAGTTGAGGCTTAGAGACAAGCTCTGGCATTTTGTACTTGGGGTACAGTTAGAGGACAATTGGACAGTTAGAGCCACACACCACCACATGTAGGGCAGCCTTCCCCATGACCTCACCCCCTCCCTGGGGCAGGTGAACTCCAAGCTTGGCTAAGCCAGAAGAGTTTGCTGTGCCTCCCGGAGAACATCACCACAGTCCTAGGTGGGATCTCCCTTGGCCAAAATTGCTTGGCAGGAGGGTCTCTGGTCTCCGAAAAAGTCTCTACCAAATGCTGCAAAGTGACCCTTTGGCAGCTTCTCCTCCCTTTGCAACACATTTCCCAATTGACCCACGTTTGGTGGGAGATTGTGATGCAAAAAGGCTCCTACCACTTTCTGGACCGGTGAAGACATCAGCAGGAGCTGGCACCTGGCTCCTAAGAAACCCCTCAGAGAACTTGCACTTCTTGAAATGTTCTTGAGCAGAAGGCAAGCCCTGGTCTCACGTCTGGCCTCAGCCTTTACGCCCACCTGCTTGTGGCTCAGGGGTGCATCCTTGCCCTCACCTGGCCTGATGCCATCATCCCAGGTGTCCACAGACCCAGGCTTGAGGAGGCTGCAGCCCTGAGCCCTCCCAGAGCCACCAGCAGCCCCTTGGGCGTCCTCTGTTCCATCTGGAGGGAGTGGGTGGTACGAACCCATTCCAGAGTTTGGGAGGTGATGCATTAGGACCACCCTCTTTCCATCGCCCACTGAGAAAAAAGAGACTTCCTCCAAAATGCCTTCGAATGAGACCATTACATCATGCGTGGTTGAGGAATTCTCTTGTATGTCTAACTTAAATCACTGGATATGCATTACTTAGTCTTCTGTGGTTTGTAGAGAAAGTCAATGAGCAAATGTGGATTTCAGGCTCCCCCCAGCCTTACAGCACAATCTTAGGCACTGTGGAAGTGAGGGGGTAGTGTTCTATTATGGAAGAGAGATAAATACCACCCACCAAGAAGGGTCCTTGCACACCTTGGTTGTGTTGTGAAGTGGCACAGAGGAGGTCTTTAATAGGCAGGAGCTTCTCCCATCTCTTTCTTCTCTTTATTATCATTAACAGCAAACACCAGCTAATGTGATAGAGAGTAGAGTAGACAGAGATGTAAACGTGGTATTATTTGAGGAGGTGGGGTTGTAGCTGGGCTTAGAGTTCAGGAAGAATTTAGGAAAACAGTAGGTTCATACAGATCAAAACTGAGGACACAGCATGTATATTCATAGAGTTAGAAAAGAACCTCGCCTTTGGCCAATCAATTATACTGTAGGAGTACAGGGTCCAGAGGGATGCATGGCACAGAATGAGGTGGTGAGATAGGCGTGGCTGGTGGGCAGGGGGCCTTCGAGGACTCAGTAAGGAATTTTGACTTATTGTTACAAACAGTAAGGAATCGCTGTAGTTTCTTGAGCTGGGACTGAAACTGATTTTTAGAGATCTTCATAAGGTGGTTTCTTATGAGCTGTGCAACTCGGGGGAATAGGCAGACCCTCAGGAAGGTATCTGGGCTCATGCTGGGGCTTCACAAGGGTAGTATTAATGAGCTCAGGGACCAGGGGAGCTAAAGTCTTCAGAAAGGCATAAGTAGAATTTGGGAATGGGATAACCAAGGGGCCGAGAAAGAGAGAAAGGTCTAAGCTTAGCTCACAGAAGGTCTGGACAGAGGGTAGAGCCACTGGTGGTAATAAAAATAGGGAAAAGAGAGTTGGCGATTGTGGAGTGAGCTGGTGAAGTCCTAGTCCTTCAGTAGCAGGTCTGGGAAGCTCTGAGGGGAGAGCCTGAGCCAGACGCCCCCTTCTTTATGTGCCTTTTCGATGCTTATGAGACTTGTTCACCTTCACATGATGAGGATCTTTGTGGAAAGGGATTTGTAGATCATTTATATCAACTGACTCATGTCTTCCATGTAAATCTGTAAATAAATCAAGATTTGGTTTTAATGAATTTTTGAAGTTTTACAAATAAATTGGTTTTGTTTTAAAAAGCAGGCTCTTAGTAAAATCCCCGTGTTCTCAATAAAATCAGCCACTCTGATGCTTTTAAGTTGATCTCATATCATCACGTTGGCTGCACCTGCATTTGCCTTCAATCTACAAGGCCACATATCAAGCTAGGAGTTCTGGAACCCTTGGCCCTTGCTACCACCACTTCCCTCGGATCAAGCCTTTGCCCACCCTATTCTAGAATGAGTGCCGTCACTTCCGGGTCTAGGCCAGGCCATGTGGGTGGTTCTGGTGGGGACTCTCTGGCTTGAGCTGTATTGTTTTCTCCCTCTGTCTCCCCATTACAGACTACTGTTTTCCAAAGTGAAGCTGGAGTCTCTCTGCCGGGGCCCAGATGAGGCGCTCCTCACTTGTAAGCACATGTTACAAATATGGAAATCCTGCTACAACCTAACCAATCCCAGGTAAGAGGCCAGCGGGGCCTGTTTTGCGTGGTTTTTGCATGGGTCCTCACCTCCCGGAGCCGTCTCAGATGGGCACTTGGCAGGCAGGCATGCCCCCTGCCCCCCGTGCACCTCCAGGTCCTCGTGAGCAACAGATAATCGCGGTGGAGCCATACATACTCCATTTGTCAGGGGCTTTTCTCCCAGGGGCTGATGAAGCCCCCAGAATGGGGCTTGCTTATCTTCTTGCTGCCACCGTGACCCATGAGGCCCAAGGCCCAATTGATCTCCACCTGATTTCTCTCAACCATCCATTTATTTAAGTTCCTGGACAAGTCTTAGCATCTTTCTGGTAATTTATGGATAGACTAGTCAATTACATACTTCAGATGTAGGGGGTCTTAGAATAGTATTTAAAAGACCTGCAGAGACAACAGGCCATGTCCTACCAAGGAGAGTAGAGATCACCATGATGGGCAAGATAAGGTGTAATTTTCAAACCATTAAAATCATAACACAAACAAATATAAAATGAGCATGTATCAGAGGTTTTATTTATCTCATTAGCTAACGAGGGAACCAGTAAAATGTTAAGATTCATTCAGAGAAGAATTTGAAAGATAGATATCCTAGGGGCACCTGGGTGGCTCAGTGGGTTAAAGCCTCTGCCTTCAGCTCAGGTCATGATCCCAGGGTCCTGGGATCAAGCCCCGCATTGGGCTCTCTGCTTAGCAGGGAGCCTGCTTCCCCCTCTCTTTCTGCCTGCCTCTCTGCCTACTTGTGATCTCTGTCCGTCAAATAAATAAATAAAATATATTAAAAAAGAAAAAAGAAAGAGTTACTGAAATGAATTTGCAAAGAAATGCAAAAACAGTATTCTTATAGGATAATGAAATATATGGTTTGGGGTTGTCTTTTTACAGGGTGGAAATCAATTTTGTCTCATTTGCCTGCAGAACAGTAAAATGACCTTAATCAGTTGGAGTCAGTCAAGGGCACCCCCCCACCGACTGAAGCCGATTAATCAGGGAAAGGCCCCCTAGTCAACTCCCAAGTCACCACTGAAAGACACCCACTAACCTGTTGTGCCCATTGCAAGTCCTGGGCAGTTTTTCTGGCATCTATTTAAATGACTAAGTGTGTCCTGCCCTTGGAAGGAAGTCATTTAACGAAAAGGGACCTAATAATTCAAGTGCATTCAGACAACAGTTCATACACTTGGTACATTTTTTAAGCTCATAGCAAGATGTATGGACAGCCCACAGGAGGCTCTTAAACGTTGGGAGGCTAAAAATATTCAACACAAGTTGTAAATGTGTACTAACTAACGAAGGATGTCACTTGCCCCTTACAGCCCGCCCCCCGGGGGGGAAGACAACAGGCTAGTGGCCTTGCTATGCAGGCCGCAGGCCCAGGGAGAAGAAAGGTGGGATGGGCGTTAGGGAAGCAGCTGAGTGTAGGAGGGGTGAAAATACTCAAAATGAAATACTCAAAGTGAAAATACTCAAAATCAGTGCCCTCCGTGTTAGGGGACGGGTCCTTGTGAACTAACATTCAGCAGAGTTGTGACCGCAGCCGGGCCTCGTGAGCAGTGCAGTGGGAAGGGAGGGAGCTCATGCTGTCCAGCCCCAGGCCCAGCAGGCAGCCCCATGCTCCTTGCAAAGCTGGAGTCTCGAGAATTAGCCAAGAATCCTCTTCGTAGCTCAGCCCGTGGCATGTGATGGCCCCATGCTCCATCTTCCTCTCGGTGAAAAGATAATCCTGAAACTGGCCTCTTCCCTTTTGCGGATATGTTCTGAAAATAAAGATCATTTTAATTTTTAAAGAATTCCACTTTTCTAAGTCTGTAAGCAGAAATAGAAAATGCCCATGTTATGTTCCCAAAAAGCCCCCCACTCCCAGCCTCTCCGAAGCAGCAGGATCTAGGGAAGTCTTGGCCACAAGCGCCGCTAACAGGAGATCCTCCCCAGGCTGGTTGCTTCCGTCCTGGAGCATTCCTTTGCCCGTACCCCCGTTCAAAATGAGAAAATAAACCCATCAGCCTTCATGTTGCCAATTTTCCCTCCGTTCTCCACACCTCTCCCACCTCCCCACATTTCCTCCCACTTAGCAACCAAGAATATTGGATGTGAGGAGAAAAAAATAGCAGAATTGGAAAGCTTTTTAAAAATACTTAACCAAATGCCTGGGCTGTGTCCATGCTTCCTCCGTTTCCTGAAGGATCCTGCAGGGCCGGAGAACCCTGACTCCGGGCCCAGCGTCTGGAGGGGGTGTGGGGGTGGGCGGGGGAGGACCCATCACCGGTTTGCGAAACTGCTCCCTCCAGGGACTCCCAAAGCCTTGGGGGAGGGGGAGAGGGGTGGTAATTGAGCAGCCCCTTATTAAGGAGCTTCCTGATTATTTTTTTTAAACTTTATTTATTTTCTCTGGGATATAAATAAATGTTTCTCCTGTAGGCCTTACCATTGCGTAAATCTAGACATTCTCCCCAGTATGGTCAGGTTAGACTCTGGCAGAAGAATGAAGCATAAAGAGGGGAAGGCTGCCTCTGGACAAGGGATGGCATACTTCCTCGTTCTCCAGATAAGGCCAACTCTGGGTCCGGCAGCCTCAAGTTCATGATCAGGTCACGCAGGGTTCTAGAAGAGAGTAGAATCGCATGAACAAGTGCATGAGAAGCATCCCTGCTTTACAAAAAAAAAGCAACAAAAACTGGACAGAGAGCATCCTGGTAGGTTTCTGCTCCCCCTGCCAGGGCTCTCCAATCTCCCACCCCCTCCCTGCTCCACCCTGGGCTGGCACAGGCCTCTACCGCGGTGAGATGATGAGGCACAGAGGGAGATCTGAGCAGTAACGGGCCACGTGGAGAAGAGACCGAGCTTTCGTGTCCCCTGCAACTCATTCCCTCTTTATTTTTGCTTGAAGGAAGATCACACTGAGCTAGTCGCTGAACCGAGCCTTAGACGACTCGCAGAGAGCGTTCCACCTGCAGGCTGGGAATGCAGCTCTTGCTGCGAGCAGAATGGTGGGTGGCATTCTCTCGAGTGTACACTTGGCAAGGTGTGTGTCATTTCAGAAGCCTGGATTTATTTGCTGGGTCTGCAGTTTGACTTGCCTTTAGGAGAGAAAGCTGTCTCGTGTTTCGTCTCCTCTCTCTCAGTAAAAGAGCCAGTCCCTTCAGTTCTCATGCCCATTGGCTCAGCCACTCAGAACAGCGTGACTGGGAACCAGAGCCTCACTGGAAGGTTCCGGCAGCCTCCCAGAACGGACAGTCAGCGTTTCAGCTGGGGATGGCAGCACCTTTCCCTGGGCCATCCGTGTGGGCCTTATCTCCAGCCCCTACAGCAGCCTCTGGAGACCGCAAGTCTTCTTTCCATTTTATAGAAAATAAACAAGGCCGAATACGTTGCCTAAATTTTCCCAATTAGATAAGCACTAGAGCTCGGATTCAGGCCCAGGTCTGCGCTGACATCAGAGGCGCCATGCACGCCACCTCTCCCAGTCGGCAGCCAACTTCTTTCCCTTTATTTTTGTTTTCTGTTGGTCCCCACTTCTTTCCTCTCCCCTCGCCCCAGCCACGTGGACCACCTCCATCGAGGAGCCATGTGATCGGAAGACAATGTTTTCTTCCCCAGTCCTATCTCAATCACTTACTTACAGAGCACCTTAAGTTTTTATTTGTAAAAAAAAAAAAAAAAAATGGTTTCTTTACTGTAACCTAAAGTTGGAAGCTGGAAACCCCATCTGGTACCGAATAGTCACCCGTGTTTTGGGAAGATTTTCTTTTTACACAGCGTGCTCTCCTTCCATCTTCCAAGCGGCCCCATAAAGCAGGCAAAGTCCCATTCTTTCACAACCCATTTTACTGATGAGAACTGACAGTCAGGGGTCTTGGGACCTTGCCTGGACTCTTGTTACTCAGCCCTGAGGGGCCTGGAGAAAAATAGGCATTTCCTCCTCTCCCACCTGCCCCGCTCTGGCCTCCCATCCCAGGCCTCTCTCTTCCATCCATTAATGCTTGCCGGGTGCTAGTTCAGAAGCGGGTAGGAACCCGGGTTGCCACAGAGACCCCCAGGCCCTCACCCCAAGCCCACCACCAGCTTGCCTCTTATGTTTAATAGCCTTTGCGGGCTGTGGAAGGTGGACGATTTCCAAGAGAAGCTCCCAGTTTCCAGTATAACTTTACAGGACCGCCACAGGGCTGTACTCTGAATGTTCAATCCTGACGGCGAACAGAAGTCCCCCGCATGCCCGAGTCTACCTGTGGGAATATGGATTTGGGGCTCCTGCCAGTGCCCTCCCCCTAAACCTTAGCACCACTGACTGGGAACGGTTTTCCTTCCCTTCCTGCCGTCCTCCTTAGGAGGCGCTCCTGGCAGCCTCTGGGCCAGGCACAGAAGAGGTGAGGTCACTGGGCAGTGAGGCGGGAGTGGGTGGTCCGTGCCAGGGGCCCAAGCAGGGTCCCACAGGGAGAGAGGAAGGCTTTTGTGAGCGAGACTGGCCAGAGTGAGAGAGGTAAGGAGACTCAAGGGGTGGCCAGGGCCTCCCTTTGCCTCTTCTTCCATATCCCAGGGGTCATCACAAAGACAAATCTTGATTGGTGAAGACTCCACATCCTATAAAGTTTGAACTAAAAATTGCTCAAAGCAAAATTCTCAATCAGTCACAGCATTCAGAGCGGATACAAGAGCATCTCCATTTTGAATAGTGAATTGTTGCTTATGCGCTGTTTTCAAAAGGAACTTTGAAGAAGAACCAAGGACTCTGCCGATAGTTTCTCAGCTGGTGGAGGGGAGGTAGTCAATACAACAGTGGGGAAGGCTCACAAGTTGAGATTTGGGTTTTAGCAGCGGTTTCTTACATTCAGAGCAGGAGGCCCTTAACTCAGCTTCCCCACACCTACCATTGCACTAGAGGGTTGGGAATGAGTGGTCTTCGGAAATCAGCCAGCCACATTCACCTCGGGTGCGTGTTTGTAGGTATATGGATTTACAACGACATCTTCTGAATGTTCTGTCCATATGATCTCAGTTCAGCCTCACACCACTGTGTGTAGGAGAACAATCCTTACCTTCATCTGACAGGGAAGACACTGAGGCACAGGGAGACTAGGACCGGAGTGACCTACTTGTTAGGAACAGACAGAAGATAAGATCCCAGAGCCCTGGCCGGCTTCCATGACCCAGCAGAACATGTGGCCGCTAATCCTGGGCAATGAGACTTGGTGAGATGGGTCAGCCTGCAGGGTTATGGCCAAAGCAAACCCATCAAAAACCTAGGCAAATCCTTTTTCTACAATGCCTAGCACCTTACCATGTGCCCTAGAATCCTCAAGGCGATGCAAAAAATCACTATATTTTGTGACGACATCTTCTGAAAAGCTCTGAGGTGGGGAGCCATTAGAGTATTCGGATCATAACTCTTGGTAATATTTTTCTAATAATTATAATAAAAATACATACATGAACAGACCAGTGTGAGAAATATTCAGTCAGTAATGTGATTCATGAACATTTGCAGCTACTTTTATGTTGTCTTCTGCTCAGAGACAGTTACTGTTTCGCAGTTTTGGAAATAATTAATAGGACAGTTTCCAAAAACTGTGTATCCAAAGATGTAATAAGTATAGGCTGGCAGATAGTCTGTACTGAAGCAAGTTTCCGTCTGTTTCCTGTGGATTTCTCTAACTACATCACTGGACGTGGAAATTACAGCTTGTGAACCATATTAAGTTTCATACCAAATCTTGTTTGTACCGCTTTTAGCAATAGCTGCATACAGGAAGGAAATTGTGTCCCTTTATTATAGAATTTGAACTTCTTAACAAAAAAAACAAAAAACAAAAACAAAAAAATACCATGCCTAGAGCCCCCCGACTGACAAAACAGCTTCAAAGAAAAGCATTATAGACTCAAACCTCATGAGACAGATGTGCTGCTTTTCAGAGCTTCTTGGATGGACTATCATGATAGAAGAAAAAAGAAGAATGCAACTGTTTTTGCTTGCAAGCTTCTTAGAACAAAACAACACCAGCGTCTGTAGGAGCGAAGGTCCCCTGTGTTTCATTCCACGGGCCCAAGGTGGTCTCCCATGTGACTCCCCAAACAAATGGTGCTAAGCCTGCTCTGTAGTGGGGCTGGGGAGGGGGGATTCAGGACAGGAAGCTGCCAGCCTGGGAGCTGGTGCCCGAAGCCTGCTGTATGTGCTATGTGTTCGCAAGGCCCAGCATTCTCTGGCTTCCCATCAATGGACAAGTCAGATATGGGCGTGGGGTAGTGCATCCCCAGCTCCTCCAGTGACCAGCAGCTCCCTATGTGATCTCGTGACTATTAGATAGGCCACGGCTGTGATTGCCCTTTGAAAAGTAGGAGCCATGGGTTCTCAAATCTAGCTACACATTGGAGCCATCTGGGGAGCTCAGAAAAACGGGGACCTCGCCAGAAATACTGATGCATTTGGTCTGGGGAGAGGCCTTGGCATAAGGGTCTTCTAGAAATGCCCTGGGTGTCTTCCCTGGGCAGGGAGGGCTCAGCTGTAGACTGTTGATTTGTAAGACAATTCAAGGGCGGTGTGTTTATGGGCTTGAGGAGTTCCAAGACTTCCTACACGGAAGGCCAGTCAGTTCCCCATTCGAGGGCGGACGGAGAACCTGGCTTCAGGTTTTCAGTTTTGTATCTTACAATGACACCAAAGAGGCTAAAATTAGCAAGAGTCTGTGGGTGTAGTTTAAGCGTGTTTGTGATGGTGAACATGGAAAGGGATCCCAGTCCCGGCCAAGCCTGGACACAGGATGCCTGGTAGGCAACGGAGAGGGGCTAAGGAGCGTCCCAAACGCACAAAAATTTTTACTGCACATCAGGGGTTGGCAATGGTTGATTCTGTGTCTCTCCCTCTGCCCCCTTTCCCATGACTGACCTCTGCAGCTGTGTTTTGCAGTGATTCTGGACGTGGGAGCAGCCTCTTAGATAGAACCATTGCTGACAGACGACAGCTTAACACAATTACTTTGCCAGACTTCAGCGATCCCGAGACAGGTGAGAATAACAGACCAGAGGGGACGGAGCGGTGTCCGCGAGTGCGTGGGGCCTGGCCCCGAGTGGCGAGTGGCGTGGAACAAAGACTGCCAGGGCCGGGGCTCGGAAACGCTCCTCACACTAAGAGGTTAAACTCAGTCGAGGCGTGTTTTCTCCAGTGTCTTTCCAAGTGTGTGTTCACAGTGGGGGACACGCTGGTGCCTGGCTGGCACAGTTCTTTGAGATCTTTCTATTTTACCCCATGCTCTCAAAGCCTCAAATTCAAGACTAAAATTAGATTTTTCACATCCCCATGAAGCTCCCCCTCTGCTTTTCGGTTTCTCCCTCTCTAAGTTTCAGATCTTGTTGAAATCAGGTTTTGATTTTTAATCAGTTGAACATAGGAACATCCCTCCCCCGTCCCCAGCAAAAAGGCCCTTTAGGGACACAGGTGGGTCCTGAGCTTCTGATTCTCCTGTCCCCTGAGCAAACGTGTACAACCTTGTCATTTGCGTTTCCGCATTTGCCTGAGTACAGAGGAGTAAATACGCCTCTGTCGTTTTCAAAACTCCAAACAAGTAATTCTAATAGTTCTACCGACTGTTCAGTAGCTATTTGGAAAGAAGTTCCCCTCTGCTTCAGGCCTCAAAGGTAGTTCCAGAGCATGATTTGAAAGAAAGCTGGTGCTGGTGCTGTTGCTTCTTCAGCCCCCCACGCCCCCCCTCCCAGAGGGCCTGTGTAAGGCTTGCTCTCCATCCGGGTGTGCCTCCTCTTTTCTGGCTGGCTTCGTGAAAGGATTTGCCAGGTCCCTCTCCTGACCTTGTGACAGTCCAGCCCCTGCCCAAGTCCTTCCAGAGAAAGCCAGAGAGCAGCCCACAGGTATGCACAGCCATCTCCTGAAAAATCTTGGCCCTGGCAAGATGGGAGAGAGACCACCTCTAGAAGCCAGCTGTGCTCCTCACCAAGCCCATGCCCACAGCTGCCTGCAGACTGCATTCCTTTGCTAGGCTCCCTTTGACCAAAGTTAAGGTCAGCTTGAGAAGTCTGACCCCAGGGCCCTGGGGCTCCCAGCTCAAGAGAGTGTTGGGTCTTGGATGCCACGAATTGCAGATCAGTGCAGGTGAACAGGGCTGGAGGCCACTGCTCAAAATGCAAACTGACAAAGCCACAAACTCAGCCCCTGCAGTGACCTGCCCCCTACAATCCCAGCCGCCGGTCCTCCATGGACCAGCAGTCCTGGTGGGGGAGCCTCTGACTTTGCATAGCACAGCAGTCCTCCTAGAGACACGATGGAACCCCCTCATTGCTGGAAAGGGAGGACAGGGCCATAGGCTTTAGCCACTGCGGGGTGAGGCTGGGACACAGTTGGAGGGAGAAGGAGGTGAAGCTCACTAAGGCACCAGCAGCAATTTTGGCTGATTCAGAACAGCTGCCGCGCCTGCCCGGGGCTGTCTCCCCCCTTCTGCCCCCTCCTCAGGATCCTGTGAGGACAGTCCTACTAAATTCAGGCCCCTTTCCTTCCAGCTGGCCTGGACCTTAATTTCCCCTGCAGTCCCAAGACTCGAATGCCACATCGCATCGAATACAGATTGTGGCAGAACAGAAGCGAGGCCCTTGTTATTTGTTCTCCCCTTTGCCCCGTGGGACATTTCCCCTGGAGACTTCAGGAGTGTCCCCGGGCAGGTTAGACCTTCTGAGATGCGGGAGGGTCCAGGTGAGGTGTATACAGGGCGGGGCGCAGTGAGGGCGTTGCCGCACTCTGGTCCCTAGTGGGGTTGGGGCCTCTGCTCCGTCCCTCCCGCTGGGAGCCCAGGGGGTTGGAGTGGGGCGCTGACACAGATGCCCTAGGACAACAGGACCATGGCACCACCTCCAGGCCTGGCCACTGGCCATTTTACTGTTGTTGTAGGATCCCTGCCAGACGATTCCTGTAGGAATAGTCTTTCACCGGTCCTGCCCTCAGAGCCCCCAGTTATTGGTTTACACACCACTACCTACTTACCCAGGAGGCCAGGGAATCAGAAATGGGGAAGGCCACATTAGGAGGGCTTATCAATGCCAACTGGTTGTAAATGAGGGTAGAACACTCTGAAATGACGATTGAAATCAAAGAGACTAAAATGAGGAAGATGCATCTAAAAACAGAAAGTATGCCTCCATCTTGATTCCTAGAGCCCAGTTTCCTGTAGTTCAGCCCGGGGGGGAGGGGGGAGGGACAAGCAGAGGGCCAGCACACTCTCACTTGTACACCTCTGTGGATGGCCTGACTTGGGAATATCCCGCAGAGTCTAAGTTCTGATTCACAAGGTGCCATAGAGAAGTTTAGCTCCCATCCCTGCACCTCCATCTTGTTTTTCCCTGAAGGTGACCATTTTTATTAACGTTGTGGTTGCCCTTCCAGTGTTTTCTTCACGCAAACAATCATAGATAAGATTTCCCATGTTCCCCTACGTCAAAATTAGCATAATGCTGTGTAGCTGTGCCATCGAGCACCTGGCACTTTTCAGTTCACGCACGTCCCAAAGACCCTTCCATAGCCACCTGCAGAGAACATCCACGGCCTCTACGGCAATGTGGCATTCTGTGACACGGGCTTCACACTCCGGGCTTCTCCATCCCATCTTCCTCCTTCTCTTTGCCACGGTCTTCAGTGCACGTGAGGGAGGAGGTTGGCCAGTTTTGAATGGCACTGCTCATTTAGGGAAGCAACTGGGCTATCGAGGAAAAGAGAAAAGGAACTTATCCAAGGTAAAAATGGTCCCAAATTGAAACAAAGTGACTGAGGTCTGCTGTGGTGTGAGAGGACCCAGCCCTAGCAGGGGACAGCTCGCTGATAGTATTGGTCCGTGCCCCACCTGGTGCTTCTCTCCTTTCCTGAATTCCCTAATTTAAAGGGCCCGGGCATCTGACACGAGCGAAGCCACACAGTGCTGGCATCCACAAGGACGTGGCCAAGGCCATGGTGAACCTCCACCACCATGACCCTGTCCATTCTCCATCACCCAGGGTGCAGATAGAGAGTCCTTTGTGAAGCCACAGGCCCTCTTGGGTCCCTTTTTTTTGTGTTCCAGAACTAAAATGTATTTCCTTTTTGTTTTTGTGTTTTTTAATTTTCTATTGTGGAAAATATTCAAATATATTGCAACAGAAGCACCAATATAATGAATCCCCATGTGCCTAACACCAGCTTTCAATGATTAGTATTCCTTTTTCATCATCTCTCCTGTCCCACACTTAGTTTTTATAGAGTATTTTAAGGCAAATCCCAGACATCATATTTCATATACTAAAATTTCAGTATAAATGTTAAAGAGATAAGAACGCTTAAAAACTAGAAGCACAGTGCCATTATTATACATCTGGATCATTTTAAGATGTGGGCTTAGCATTATTGATTTGGGAAGTGGCTAATTAACTAGGATGTGGTTTTCTACCTCTGAAATTGCCCATTTGAACATCTATGGAATACCATAAGGGGAACTAGAAGCTTGGGACTGGCCCAGTCCACCATGGCTAATGGAGTAGATATGATTTCATTAAGTGGATGTGGCAAATTGGAAAAGCCGCAAAACAACATGATTTCCCTTCCATTGTCACCTCTGGCTCCCCTTCCCCCACCTCTAATAGGTCCCAGCCTTGGAAAAAAGAGGAATCAGATAGAGTGACAGTCTTAGCGTTGAAGCTATGAATCATTGTCTTTTCTTAGGAATAAGTTGGTAGTTCCTTAAATAGAGGATGAGAAAAAATGTTTTTTTCTTCCTTTTGCCTTCAAAACAGGATGTGGAGTAAGGCAGTTTATCTCTAATCATTGGTAGATATTACCAGACACCTCTCCAAAGCAAAATTATCCTTTTACCATGAAAGTTTGGTCCATTGTGTCTGGGACAATTTTTCATTGTAGCTGTGGTTGTCTGCCTGTTAATGGATATGTCTCCAGTGGCAAGGCATGAAGGTGGTGGTGACAGCTTCTTTCCAAAGTGCCCAGCCTGTGCACCCGACCACAGGCCAGCTTAGAAAGCTTAGCCCTCCATTGTCACGATGCTGGGACCATGAACTATGGTTATACCTCAGTATCTCTACCTAGGAAAACCTTCACTTTCAAGTAAACTTTATATAAGTGCTTCTCATGAAAATTAAATCTAGAAATAGCCGAGGTCTGTACCTTTCCAACTGAAAAGTGGTCTCCTCTAGAATATCCTGGATATTGTAGGTTAAAGATGTATTATTTTCAGCGGATCATGCTGCCAAGTCTGTGCCCAGGTAAATCTGAGTTATTTTTATTCCGTGGTGTTGTTGCAGAACAATTAAATAACCAGTGGAAAAAAAAAACAACAAATTTGTTTTCTTCGAAAAACACTTGTATTCTATTGTCCAGTAGAGGAATGATTGTGTATTACATGACCTCATTTTCTTTGCAGCTTATGTGAGTATATTAAAAGCTAGTTTATTTTTTCCTTTGTGTCTCTAAAGCTTTTTTTTTTTGCCTTTATCTTTTTTTTTTCTCTTTCACTTTTTTAGTGTCAGATACCTCCTCCTCCTCCTCTTCTCTTTCAAGAACCGAATCTCCTCTCCACCTGTTTGTGTCTCCTCATCTTCGTTCTCATCCTAAACCTGACATCTTTGTGTGGCCCCCTGCGGCTCATTCATTCAATGACCCAAGTCCCCACCAGGAACCCTCTCTGTGTAAACATGGTTTATGGTTTTTCCTTTCTTGTTAGACCTGCTTCATTTGCCTGATGTTTCATTTTCTGATAATCTTCCTAACTGATAAGCTGGATAGAAAACTCCATCAAATTTATCGGAGAGGAAAATCTTGCCAGTTTGAAAATCCCAAAGCTGTGTGGGGCAGAAGGAGACATTGGTGCCCAAGTTCCAACCTCTTTTTTGAAAAGTGAAAGAGACCTGTTTTGAGCAGGGTAAATAGAAGCTTTTCTAGACAATGCTTCTGGTTCTCGGCATACTTGTCTGCTTTCCTGGAGTTAATATACATGCATAAATATCCCATTTTTTAAAAAGGCCAATTAGAACATTTTACACATAATTTATTTCTATGAATTTCTGATTTTCTACTTAGAAATTAATTCAACAAGCATACAGTGATCAAGGTGATAATGTAAAGATAATGGTCATAAGCCCTTTAAATTTGTGGTTCTCAAACTTGACTGTGCATTAAAATCACAGAAACAGCTTTGAAAACTGCAGATCTCCTGAGCCCCACCCCTAGAGTTTATGATTCAGTAGCCTGAGCTGGAGCCCAGGCATGTGGATTTACAGAGAACCCACTGAGGATTCCCGGGCCAACGGGTCAGGTACTACGTCTTGAGAAACGTGCTCTAAATTGTTCTCCATTTGCAAGGAAGGAAAATGTAGGGTTTGTGGGGAAACCTTTGAAACTAGGCAGAGAAATTGGACAGTGTTTTAATCTAATCTTGCCTTTAAATAATACAAAAATTTGGAAGTCTGTTTTACGGTGTTCAGGGAGCTGTCCATTTAACAAACAAACAGATTCCTGTATTAAAATGAAACACTGGTTGATCAGGTCCTTAAATGAGACCTAAATGTGGGTCTCACCAGGAGGGGCCAAGCCTGCCTTCTTTCACTCATTTATTCTATGTTCGCTTTTCCTGCGGCATTGCCAGAAAATTTAATCTCTGTATCCACGATTTATAAGGGCTCATCTCTGTCCCAAATGCTCAGTTATATGCTGAACAAAAGCTCCTGAGGGGAGCTGCTGCCAGAAAGAACTACTTTCTCTAATGGGCTCATCTTTCTGATGGCTACCCTGCCGTGTTAGACTCACACACACATGCAAAGTTGGGGTAGAAATGATGCTATCATCTAAAATAAGTCATCCAAACCAAGAAACACTCTGGCTTTACTTTATGCATAGTTAAGTGTTCTGAACTTGGCTTTCATGGCAACCCTGGCTTTATGAAATGCAAGGCGAAGATAATGTTTATAAACTGCTTATGTGGTTTTTAATCCATTTCTTAAAATAGACATTTTCCCTTTAATACAGTGCCCGCGGGCAACTGCCACCTTCCACTTTTCCGGAAAAGGTGTTGCATACATTGCCTTTTGCCCAGTTTTCTGTCTTCAAATGGGATCTTACCGTTCTAGAATAGCATGACAGATTCCCAGTGGCCAGGCCACTCCCTTTGCACAACAAACCCACCTACCTCTACCCCCGCCAGTGTTTGTCTTGTCACATCCCAGAGAGCCCAGCGTTCCTTTAAACCTTTGAAGACTGAGATCCTCTCTGGTGAAACACCTGATACCCGATTAATTAGTAAATTGTTACGGCCATGAGCACCCCTGGGCTTTCTGCTGAATGTGCTGTGTCCCAAGCAGGGTTCAATTGTTTATTCTTTGTGAAACTATGAGTCATCTCTTGGCCTTAGGGAGTGCCTCACAGGTGCCCAGGTGATGTGCTGAGAATCTTTGTCTCGTCCATAGCTACCACATTTAGAGAAGCATACCGTACATTACTGATAGATATAAAATTTCTTGATTAGAAGTGTAATGAATTTGAATCCTGGCTCCTTTCCTGAGGACAGATAGCCAATGCCTGAAGTTCTCTGAATTTCTCTCTCCTATCCTTTGACTTCATAGGAGTGAAAACTAGCCCAAGTCTACAAACTATTAGAATCGTGATTAGGGTTAATGGTGGAAGGATCTGAAAACCGCTTGTTTGATTATTTTTCCCTTCCCTTTGGAATTTCCTGCCCTGGAAACAAAACACATTACATGGGTTAGTCAGCTTTCATGTGCTGGGTGGACATTTAAATGTAGAGGGGAATGCCCAGTTGGCCTTTCTTTGGTTTCAAAAAAACAAAACACAAAAAACATTGTTAGTGGAAAAACATGTGTCACTCGAATTGAAATCTAATTTGAGACAGCCAGACTTACAGTTGGAAGGTTATTAGAACTCTATTTGCTTTCTTAGCCTTAATTTTGATTTTTCAAATGTTTCGTTTCTTGGTTTTAATTTTTGATTTGATTTGTTGTTCCAAGGCAACTCTCCAGAAGTATACTTTCATGGTTTTCCCTCCCTTTTTTCAGTTAGTAAGTAGTTTACTGATCTATCTATTAACCTTTCTGAGGGTCTCCAGAATCACGCTTCCTCCACCGTGGAACGTGTGTTGCAGTTGTGGATCGTGGGGAATGCTGAGATGACATGGGTGTGAGGCTGCCACCTGCTTGTCCACTCTGCTACCTGGGGCCCTTCTCTCCTGAGATGCTAATGTGTTCCCCCCCACACATGCTCTGCCCCCTCACCGCCCCCCCCCAACCCCCTGCAGCCTGGGTGTAAGCACTGGGGAGGCAGTACTTCTCTGGGAGGGACTACAGAAGGAGGCAGTGCAGGAAAGATGTCCGAGTCAGGCCTCCAGTGGATTGGCCACACACAACACCCCCTCACCCCCAACCCCCGTGCTGATCGGAAGTGTGAGATGCTCCGACACCCCCCCACCAAGTGCAGGTCATCTGAATTTGGGGTAGAGGAAACCAATTGAAACACGAAATTTTTTTCCAGTTTAACCATTATTGCTATTTAGAAAAGCAATTCTAATAATTAATTTTCCTTAAAAAAGGTGAAAGAGACTTCATAAAATTTAACCTGCATCTAACCAAACTGAAAGGACACTAAGCAGTTCCCCAGGCATAGGACTAATACTCTCAATGGTGTTCTTTTAAGGCATGAGTGAATTATTTTTCCAAGGATGTTTCCTAGACTGCAGATTCTCTGTGGTCAAATATTTTGGGGAAATATCGCATCTCCCTCTTAGAGACTGACAGTTCATACTGGCACATCAAAGGCTCTGAGAAGTCCTGCAGTTTAAAAAAGTCAAGGTTCTGAAGTTTGACCCCTTGTTCCCCAGCTAATTTCATCATTTTCTCACCCTATGGAATCAGTGTCCCAGGGACTGCATTTTTAGAAATGCTAATGCATGTAATAGTGAACCAGGCTATTTGAATGATCTGAGCCTTTACTTCTTAGAGCAAATATTCCTCTCAGGGGAGCTGATTTCCCCCTCTAAAATCCAGCTCAGCTTAGATATAACTTTATTTCTGGCTTTTGAAAGTGTCCATACAAATAAAATATTTTTTAAATGAATAAAAGTCCATAGTAGAAGAGAATTGTTTGGTATTGTCATCACATTAGGGTTTTAAGGGAAAACAAGTTTCACTGCCAGGGTTCTTTCAAATCAAGCTCCTCAGATACATTAAAAAGATTTGTTTTTTAAGAAAGTCAGGTTACACTAGAATCTTCAGGCAGCCCTCATTACTTACAGTGAAGCTCAGTGCATTTATACAAGGGACATAACTATCTTCCGTGGAAACCACTCCAGCTCTCCAAAGTCAGGAAAGCTAGGTTCAAGGACCGGTTCTGCAGAAGAACCCAGGCACCTCACTTAATCTCCCTGCACCTTAGCTTCCCTATCTGTAAGGACGTCAGTTTACTAATCCTGTTCACACACGCCTTTATGGCGTGCCAGGAGCTCAGCCTAATCTCCAGGCCTGGGTCAGGTGCCCCCTCCCGAGTGACAGCGGGCAGCTGTGGCTCTCGCAGGGAGGTGGTCGCCAGGGTGGTAGGAGCCCTATTGGGACACACTCTGTGCTCTCCACTCTCCACGTGGGCTGCTCACCACTCCTTAGACCTGGGGATCCCAGGCGCCCCCATTCTTGAGCGCTCTCGCAGTCATCTTGGAGGAAAATGCATGTTGACGTTTTATTCGCCTCTCCAAGAAGGTGCTGAAATCAGGAATCCCGACTTGGGTTCTTGGCTCGGTGTTTCAGATCACTGATTCCAGCGAGACTGCTGCTCTCTTTAGGAACGCGGAACCCCGGGGAAGAGAATCAGCGGAGTCATGACAAAACACACCTCTTAAATGAAATAAGGTTGAGAAACAAATTCAAGGTCGTTACTTTTTCCCCCTTTTCTTTTGGCTAGCATTTCATGATTGACCTTGCATTTTCTGACATTTAATACTGTATCTCTCGATCGGGAAAGGACTAGTCCGTGGGCTGTACATTTCACCCCTCTGCTCCTGCTTAACAGAATAAAGTCAGGTTTTTAGAATCTGTGTATGAAAACATCACTCCAGTGATGACCCCACTGCTCTTGCGGGGTGGCGGTTAAAAAAAAATAAGCCTCAATGATTCGAGGATGAAACTTTTCTTGCTATTTTAATGAAATTAAAATTAATTCTCCCCAATTAGTTCTGTGGTGTCTTTCTTTAAATGAGATCAAAGACAGTTTTAGGAGATTGACGAGGCAGTAATAAGTGGCACTCAGACGGAAGTGAAGGAGTGTGTGTCCAGTAATGAGACCGTCACCCAAACTGGGGAGGCTTTTCCCAAAAGCTGCATTCCCAAAGACAAACGCAGCCTTCCCCCAGCACTTGAGTCCAGACGCACAGCCTCATGAATATGCAACAGGGAGGGTTTCTAGTGGAGATGAAAGCATCTGCCTGGTGTAGTCCTCCAGAAGGTACTGTCTCCAGCCCAGAGCCATGGCTCGGCTCGCTCTGACAGCTGGCCTCTTCCCGCATGCTTGCGAACGGCTTCCCGCCACGCTTCCCGTGTGCCCACCTGTCCCTGCCAACACCTGTCAGCAGCATGCCGGGCTCCCCCGCATGCCCACTGGTGGCCATAAACCCCAGTCCCCCCCCGCCCCCGCCTTAGTGGGATCCTTCCCTAAAGCTTTCCCGGGGGAGAACGTTTCCCCCCTTCAGGAGACGACACATCCTGTCAGGTTCCATGTGCTTGATATTCTGTTAAAGTCACTTGGAAATTGTGATCTCGTCTCGAGACCGTGGGTTTGGCTGTCCTGACTTACTTGGCTGTCTTCATCTCTTTTCCGCTCCATGGAAAAGGGGACTGTCTCCCAGAACGGGGACCAAAGTTATTTATCAGAGGAACCCACAGGCAGGAGAAGCCCCATTGTCAGGGGGAATCAGGCAGGAACGGCGGGCGCCTGCCAAGCGCTACGGTCCCACACCCTGTCAGACTGGCAGATATGCTACAGGGGATGTGGCTACTGTCACGGAACTGAAGATACGCCAGGGAGGAGCCCCCCCACCCCAAACCCCACGTCAGCTTCCTCAGAGAAGCAGGACTGCCTCCAGCAAAAATGGGAATTGTCCTATAACACCCGGGGGGCGGGGGATGGGGGCGGAATGTTTAATGTTTGAAGAAAAAAAGGTGTAGAGGCCAAGTGCCTAACTTGGTGCTTGGTGTGAGAGTGGACTGTCCCCCGTCTTCAGAACAGAAGAGACAGTCCTCACTGGCTGCTGAGCTGTGTCTCCTGCAGCCCCGGGGACATGCTGGTTCTTAGAGCCCAGGTGGCAGGTGTGAGAAGGTCACCAGGCTGCCTGCAGTGAGCAGTGCTGGACTGATTTTACTTTCAAGACTTAATTCGAGAAAGACGTTCTTTTCCTGTTAAAAATGAAGCATCGTAAGCAGAGCTCTCTGGCAAGGATGCTTAGTCATTCGGACCGCTGTTCAGTATTCGGGGTCTTGAAGAGGGAGACTGGCGGCCTCTTCCTTCGTGTTTGAGTTGTTTGGGGGTGGGGGGGGGAGCTTCTCAGAACCGGGAGCTGAATAAAGTCTAGTGACAGATAATGTCGAATCATTTCAGACCTGAGGGGCACTAAGTGTGGAGGTTCACCAGCCGTTGGGGGCTGCTGTGTGCCCGCCCCTGAGTGGCTCTTTTTCTTTTCCGAAGAACATGGGAAGCACAGGTGTCTGCTGCTATGGGGTTCGTCAGGGAGAAGGTGGATGTCCAGCGGAGAGAGGGGACTTAGGGCACAGCCGCAAGGCCCATCATCCCAGATTCATGCACACCAGGCATCTGAGTTAATTCTGGGGCTGGGAAGCCGCGAGCAGCCCAAAGCCCCAGCAAACTCATGTGGGATACGCAGTAAAGGATTTTCATTGCACATCATGTGACACTTGGCCCTTGTTCCTGGACGCTGACGCATGCCCAGGCACCAGGGGGGCGGAGATCCATCTAAGATCTAGTCTAGCTACGACATGCTGGGAAGATACGGGGGAGAGGGAGTTGCATGCCCTCAGAAGAGAGCCGCTCACCCAGTGCCACCAGAACAGTCAGGACAGCCGGGCTGTAGAGGGAGGCTCTGTGTTCAGGAACCATGTTCGAGAAAACAGGTCTTATCGAACATACCCACTCCCCATCATCTCTTATGCCTTATGCCTAACAAGATTGTTGCCTCCGAGATCCCTCTGAATGGTGAGATGGGGTTCACGTGTGATGTCCCTGGGGCGGTCTGTGTGAGGTCGAGCACAGGTGTGGCGTGCTTTGGACAAGGGATTTTCCGAAAGGCTCCAGCTGCACCCACAGTCTGAGCCGAGGCTCCCAGTGTCCCATATGTGGCGGTGTTCCTCCACACGCCTCTGCGCACGGTAGCAGCCTGGGTCAGGAAGCCTCGGGAGGGCTTCGGAGCTCGGACTCACGGCTTCCTGAGGTCAGTGACCTTGGTTCTGGGTCCCATCAGCCATGGGGAGCTGCCCGTCCAGTTCCCAGGTCCTCTTTGCTGCTTCCCTTCCCCCACAACCCCTCCAGACGAGAAGCCTGGATGTAGGGATGAGAACAGTTCTTCAGGTGGCACTCTGCCTTTGGATCAGGGGCCCAAGACCACATTTTCCTTTGGGCATCGGGGTGGCAGAGAAGAGAAAGCAGTTGGCTTGAGGAAGTCCAGATCTGCTCAGTGCCAGGGCATCTGAAGCCCCCGGAGCATCTGGACAGTTAGCTCACGGAACCCAGACCCGATTTTCAGGCGCGCCCTTGGCTGCCTGCACCTGCTCTCAGTTTGGTTGGCTTTGCGGTGGCTTTGCAGAGCCTCCTTGCCCTGTGGCTGAGGGAGCTGGGGGAGCACAGCAGCTGCTCGGCCTGCAGGGTGACGACGGTGATAAGCACGTCTCGAATTAATGTGATAAATAAGAGATGCCCACTAGCCGGGCACTCTCCCCGGCTTACCTCTTGAACCTGATTACGTGGAGGCTTATCCGTCTGGAGTCTTGGATCTCAAATGAGAAATATATCTTCTATTCCTCCCTCTGATTCCTTTTTTAAGCCTCAATTTGTCCATTTCCCTTAGGATAATAATCCCTTCCACCCCCACGTACACTGTGGGAATACATTTGCTTTGGTGAGAAAGACAAGGGTTGCCTTAAAAGAAAAAAAAAAAATGTTGGTAAGAACTAGCATTTCTAGTTGTGTACCTACTTAAACCAAAATCTGTTTTGATAGAGGATCTATTATCTGGCACTCACCGTTTCAGTCCTATGAGACAGTCACTTAAAGGCTGTTTTGTTTTTGGTTTTTTTTGTGTTTTCTTTTAAATCAGATATAGCCATTCTGATTCATAATGATGTTTATTTTTTTTCCTCCAAATTCTAATCCTATGGAAGAATTTGACTGATTGTATTATTGCCAGGAATAGTAGAGGTTAACTATTCAGTAATGTTGCCCTTAATATTAGTCAACTGCTATTGTTAGCCAGTACCTAAATGCTCTAATACTCATCCCTAGTTTAGAACATGACGGGTTTCTGCCCTTGGGAAGCATGTGTTAAAAAGGGATCAGCTAGGAGGGAAATCCACAGTTCCCCTCGATATTTAAATGGCTTGGTTATATTGAAGACAGGGAAAGTCACGGAGTGAGGTACAGTGTGTAACCCTATGATGTGCCATAGTCATCTGCAGTCCTAATGGCTGGAGGTGAGAACAGCCACACCGAGAAGCCCTTTTAGACAGTGAAGGTTCTGGCTTCTGAGTCCTTGTTAGGCCAGGAGAGTAGAGCACACAGACATGCTTCCAGAAGAGGGGACCTACCACTCTCTTCCACATTGCAGCCCATGACATGTCTGTCAACAGTACTCATTCATTCTGCAAGCATTTACCTAGTACCTCTCATGACATGCCTGGCATTGTCAGCCTCTGAGAGCACCTTGATGTGGGGCCTGCCTCCATGCAGTGTAAGAGGAGAGACAGTGACATTAACAGAAAACAGTGTGGTCTGTGCAGTGGGTAGCCAGGTAGCCATAGCCACAGGGTGCTGGAGGAGCACTGAGGACCCAAGGCCCACCTTCTAACAGGGGTGTGACAGGGAAACAAAACGGAAGGCTCACGGCAGCCTTCCTGGAGGAGGTGGTAGTGAAGCTGGATGTAGAAGCCAGATTCAGAGTTAGACTACTGTTCGAGTCCTACTTTTGCCACCCACTGGGTGTACGGCTTTGGATAAGTTCATAAGCTCATTAAATCTCAGCTTCGTTATCTAAAGCATGCAGGTAACACCGTTAGCTGCCTCACAGAATTATTTAAAGGTTAAATGAAATAATAAATGTAAAGTGCTCATCAGAGTGCCTGAAACCTGCCGTGGCTTGTAACTAAAACTGATAATGACTACTGTCATCATTTGCCAGACCTTATTCATAGGGAAACACGTTATTATGTGAATAATTAGTTATTTAGTTGTGTATAGCTATCACGAAGAGAAGGGACTTTAACAATGGTTCTGATTAATTCGTTTGCAGCCCAAATAAAACAGTGAATCCAAAAATCAAAATTAGCCCCTCCAAAAGTCACAGGTCCTCGTAGCAAAGGACCCGTAGAAACTAGGAGAAAAACGGGTAGAATTTTGTTTAGTATTTGTTCATTATTGTTAGTTGCAGATGAATTAGTGACTAAATATTTTAAGCGTTTCTCAGTTTTGATTTCCAGTGTGGCAAAACATCAGTGGATACAACCCATATAAGCAGAATCTCTGGGCGGAGTCTTGGGAACTCTGCAGAGTCTATAAAAGGATCCTGAGACCAGGAGAATTGAGAACCAGTGTTCTAAGGAACAAGATCTTCCTGGAACGCTGTTCCCCTTGGGCTGCAGGGAAGCAGGGGAGCACATGCTCCCTGCCTGGCATGTGTAGAAGACGCCTTCAGGCTTTTTTGACCAAATGTTAATAACAACTGCTTTCTGTCTCTCCCAGTGGGTGCCTCTCAGTCTTGGCCACAGAGTAGAATCCCTGGAGTGATTCGCAAGAGGCCTGCCCATGCCAAACTCTTGCAAGAGTTAGGGATTTGGTTCTCCTGGGCCCAGCTACAGCACTGTGGTCTTTTAAATCTCCAAGTGATTCTTATCTGAAGCCCCGGTTGAGAACCACTGTTCAAGGTGGTCAGTGAGAAGGCGAACTGGCCTGGTGACGTCAGAATATAGCAACAACAACCTTGTTTATTTAGTTGAAATTGAGCTGCTGCTAAAAGTCTCAGGAAAACTATATCAAATCCTTGTTCTCAAAGTTAAAATATTTCTTTTCCATAAAAAAGTCCAAAATAAAACAAGACCCAGGAAAAAAAAAAATCGACAGCAGTCTAATCATTTTGCTACTTGGATTTTTTTTCTTTTTTTTTTTAAGTAGTCAGACACGCTTTGTCTAAGCAAGGGTCAGTCCTTGGCGGAACTTCCTGAGTTCTGGATCATGATGGCAATGGCTGGTGTCTTTTAACTGAGCCTCGGGTTCCTCCTCCCTGCAGCCCCGTTCCCTCTGCAGGACTCACTGGCCATTCCCAGAGGCGCCCTCCTCTCGCTCGTCCCCGTGGGTGCTCTGTGTGGCTTATCCGCAGAAGGCAGATTCCCAGTCTGCTTCCGTCCGCCTCCTGTGAGCCCCCTCCAGCAAACCCCCGCTGAAGGATGTGACGGTATTCAGAAGTACCCATGTTTCTTTCATGTTGGAACAGTCATAGCACAATATGGGTGGCCAGCCTCTTGCTGCAAATACTCTCAAGATGAATCAATTGTGGTGCATCTCAAAGCCCCAACAGAAATTACTTTTATACTCACAATTTCATCTTATCCAGAGTATAACCAGCTCCGGTTTTCTGGAGTGTTCAGTGTTTGTCTTTATCGATTATCACTATTTTAACACCATGTCGGAACGTCTCTCTCCCTGGTACCCTACACAATAAATTAAAAATGAAGAATGCGGCCAGTGATATAAATATCAACAGTTCTCAGTTTGAAATAACTGAGATGCCTTCTCTCAGCTCCGAGACCACACCTCTAAGAGGGAGTGTCGGGAAGAGGTGAGGAACCAGCCCCCTGAGCAGGGAGTGGTCTCCAGCCACCAGGCCTCATAGATGGGCAACATGAGGAGGAAGGAGGCGTTTGATTTCTGAATAGAAGTTCCTTTACCCACTTCCTTTGACTAGTGGATGTGCTTGGTCTGCTCATCTCCTTAGCTGTTTAGGACAAGTTTTGACCCTGAGGCACACGGGTACCACTCCTGAGCCCAGGGGCGTTTGCTGTAGTCTGTCCTCCTGGTTCAGCCTTGACAGTGGACATCTGCTTGAACCTAGGGCCAACGTGTGCTCTTCCTCCTATCATTAGGTCATGTCCTAGAATGTGGTTCCAAATCTAGGGATGTTGGCCCACTCTTGAAGGCCAGGGAGAGGACTGGCAAGTTGCTGGGTTTGTCTTAAGAATGGCCTTCTCCATCCCCAGGAGGCAAGGCTGACTCCTGCCCGGCCCTCTGGTGGTTTCTAGGCTTAGACCCGGCCAGGTGTGCTCTGTCACTTCCCTTTGTAGTCCTTCATTTATGCCACGTTCCAGCATGAGCGTCACAGCCGTGTGTCCAGCTCTACCCTTCTCCTGCCCCCAAACACTCGCACTGTCTTAGACTCAGCTCCCGGATGGAGCACTTCCCCTAGCATGTGCTCTGGTTGTTGACGAAAGATTAGCTAGAGTGGAGGATGGAAACTCCCGTTCCAGGCCGTGATGCCTGTCTATATTTCATGGACATCCAACTCGGAGACACCATGGGGGAAGGAGTGTGTGTTCGTCTTGAACTTGTGTCTGTGTGCGGGAGGAGGCGGGTGGATGGCTGGTTGGGCAGGTCTGTCCTTTTACTTCTGATGCCGTCTTCTCGAAAACCCCCCACAGGCTCTGTCCACGCCACATCTGTGGCAGCATCCAGAGTGGAACAGGCACTGTCAGAAGTGGCCTCGTCTCTGCAGAGCAGTGCCCCCAAGCAGGGCCCGCTACACCCCTGGATGACGCTGGCCCAGATCTGGCTCCATGCAGGTATGGCTCTGCCCTCACCCCCACCCCCACGGCCATGCCAGATGCCAGGGGAGCCTGTTTACCTATGACCCCTCTCTGGAGGGTTTTTGAGAGATCGAAGCAGTCACAGGTCAGAATGCCACAGCTGCTTTGCAGGAACCATGAGTTCCTCTGTGTCTCCCCGTCATGCCCCAGAACCTGGTACAGAGCAGGCAGGTAGCCAAGATGACCCGATTGGCCTCTGAGGGGCCCAGGGAGATCACCGGGTGGGATGCCGGCTGTGTGCTCTCAGAGGAGCCAGAGAGCGACAGACACCGAGGCTTGCTTTGCAGGGGGCACAGCACTGCAGGGTATCCCAGGCAGAAGTCCGGAAATTCTGTCCTCTACCAGCTGTATAGACGGGGCTAATCACTTCACCTCAGCTGGGGCTTCCTCATCTTGGGTGGGGGGGCACGGAGGGGCGGGTACTAGCACCCACCTCCTGGGGTTGACGAGCTAGTACCTGGCACATTCCGCGGGGACATCCTTGGGAGAGGGGACATGTGTGTCGATGACTCAGAGGTCTTCATCAAACCCCGGGAAGGGGCAACACTTTCGATGTCCCTGCATACCCCCAACCTGGCACTCCTGCCAACCCACAGAGCAGGGAGAGGGGAGCAGCAGCCGCAGAACTGGAAACCAGCCCAGCTAGCAGAGAGGACTGCCCCTCCTCCAGCTTCACATGGGTGCCGCTACTGAGCTGAAAATCCCCACGATCCATCCCACAAGCGGGCAGTGTAGCGAGGAGAACCCCACTAGGCAGAGGCTCTGGGCAAATGGTTGCTGGTGATTTACTGACATTATGTTTCTATACGAATGGTGACCTGTGTTCCTCGAGCTTTATCACCGGGTCTGCAAGATGTCACCTGGGCCTTCCCAGGCCAGACCCTCAGGGTGCAGAGTGGAAGGCCAGGTTTGGCTGGGGAAAGTGCTTATTATCCACCATTGTCCGTCTGTTTACTCCTTTTTTGCCAAAGCTAATTGTGTGCTGGTCAGCCTTGTTTGGAACCGTTGGCAGACCTCCAAGTATGAAAACGTGTTGGGATTCACCTGGCTTCAGTGTGTCACGAAGTGCAGCTCCGCCAGGCTCCTCTGTGTTGGCATCTTTAATGGAGCCATAACAACTACCATAAATTAACAAATTACATTCTTCTAAGCAGAAGCACAAAAGAGGGATGATTCATGAATGTACTGATTGTTCTTCCAGTGCAGACACTTGCCAGCATGTGGCCTCTCGCTGGGTCCCAGAGGAGCCAGCATGCAGGGTGCAGGGACAGCGGTAATGCCCTGCCCCCCACATCCTGTGCCCCCGTCTAGGGCCTGGCGCCTGTCCCATTCAGTAGCCCTCACGAGCAGTGACTGCAGAGACCTCGGAGAGAAGCCTGGAAAGGCTGCAGAGTCTGGGCCAGGAGAGACCAGCTGGCCCTGCAGGGTCGGTGTTGGGGGCCGAGGTGTCTTTCGAATTGGAATTGAAAGCAATATTTGAAGGGCCAGCGTCTTAAAAAAAACCAGCAGCGCTAAAGGCAATCCTTCAAGGCTGAAATGAACTTCCTTGACCTCACAGGCATTGCTCCTCTTCCCTGTTTCCTGGAAAAGTCAGTGACCCAAGTGAGGGTCACTAAGTTCCAGGACTGTTTCTCCTGCTGGCTTGCTGCCCGTTTTTCAGTTATCCAGACTCTGTTCCTTTCTGCGTGTCCCCCATGACTCTCGGGAGGAAATTTGGTAGCCACTGATTAGAACATTGAAGAACTTGGTGGCTAAGATTCAGTTTGGAGATGTCCTTGAATTTGGACCTAATTGCATGATATCCACTTTTCATTGGCATAGCCTGTAGCACAGGATAAACCTCTCGTTGGTTAATGGGTGTGCTTTTAACGTTCTATAAATTGGTGGGATTGAACAATTAAAACGAACGCCAAACCTGCCTTCTAAAGTCTGGACAGAATATGCAGGGGGCTTTTGTTGTATGAAGGAATTGAGCAAATTAGAATCTTTATAGGATTTGTGCCATATTGACTCTTTCAAAGCAATGACTTGGTTTACATCAAGATTTAGAACCGCATCATATATTCATATGGTCTTTGAAGAGGTAACTTCAGAACGAACTCAGAGAACAGCTTCTTCTGATCTGTAAGGTTTTACCACCTGTGGTATGAGCTCTGCTGCTCCAACAGGCAAAATAACAGTGACACCCCCCCCCCTTACTTTTGGACAATTTATGGTTCCATCATTAGGTCTAAAGTATTATGGCCAGATTGTGTAAATTTTACAAGCTTTGGAAGAAACTTCCAAAGATCAAGGCCTAACACCCCCAGGGCATGGTGTTTCTATGGCATTTGTGGGGTCTCTTCTCTCTTGGTTGTTTTCTCTGGTGAGCTTAGTCTAGTGGGAGCTCATGACAGGAGCCCATGGTGAGGGGACCCCAGATTTGAGGCTTGCAGGTGAAGTCACTCTGAGACAACCTTGGATTTCCAGCCTATTGTATGAGCAGATCCCTGGGCCATGGGTATGTCCATTTGAATAGCAAAGAGATCATGAATTGGACATTAAGCCACCTGCTGCTCTGTGAGGGGGTGGGCCAATGGCCCAGCAGGGAGCCACAGATCCTGGAAGACAACAGTGTTTGACGGCACAGGGCCCCTCCATTCCTGAGGGGTGAGACCCACTCCCTGGGCACACCCTCCTCCCCCCCCGCCCCCGCCCCGTGCCTACCCTCCGATCCTGCACACCTCTGACTCCAGTGTCTTGGGCTTTTCACCAGGACACCTGGTGGCTGACCAGCATGGGTTGTGTGTGTTTTGTTCCTTAGTTTGTTGGGGCCTATGTTTTGAATAAATAGTACCTGCAAATCGTAAACGACTGAAAAGGTACAAAGGATGAGAGTGAGAAGTCTCTATCCTTCCCCTGAGACTCAGCCATCATTGCCCCCAGCAACCACTGCTAGCAAGCCCCTGTGTGCTTTCCAGGGCTGTCACACACACTGGGACGTCACTGCTTATCAGGGTACCTAACACTGACTCAGACTTTTTACCAGCCGCATAGAATAAATCCATTGTGTGAATTTACCATAATTTAACCAGTACTCCATTAATTGACAGTTAGATTATTTCTAATATTTTACAGACAATACATCAATAAGTATCCATCTATATATTGCGTATAAGATAAAAAGATAAAATTTAGATAAATTAGGTAAATTTAGATAAATTTATAAAAATGGAATTGATGGATCAAAGGGTGTGTTCTTGTTAATTTTGATAAATTTTGTCACACTGGCTTCCACAGAATAGTACCAATCCACAGCCCAGCCAATAATGTGCGAATGCCCATTTTCTTACATCCCTATCAGCACAGAGCATTCTCAGACTTCTAGATTTCTGCCAGTCCGATCGGTGAAAAGTGGTATTTCAGCTGTCTGTTCATGGCTTCTGCTCATTTTTCTTCTTAGACACTGAGCTTTCCTTTTTCATTTGTAAGCATTTATTATGTGTCAAAGAAATGTGCCTCGTGTCTGTGATACAAGCTATAAATATTTTCTCCTGTTTTTATTTTGTTAGTGTTCACGTTTGTCTTTCTTTCTTTTTTTTTGGCCAGTCTTTAGAAAATGCATTTATTCATCTTTTCTTTATGGCATCTGGGCTTTACATGACATTTACCTATTTTTAAGGTTCCCTTTCCTGAAATTCCAAGTATCTTCTGGGGCCGTTCATATAAACACTGTCTTACAAAGAAGGTCAGTAGGGGTTATCTCCACCACTTTGCAAGAGGGAAACCCAGGCCAGGTAGAAATAAGTGTCTCTGGGGTCTAACTAGGGCGGGAGTCAGAGTCAGGGGAGCTGCCTTAGAGCATTTGAAGTTTTCTACACTGCAAAACCCATCTCCCTGGAAGCCATACCGCTTCCTTAGGATGGAACCTCATGGTTGGCCATCAGAGCTCAGACATTCGCTGATACTCCGGGCTGAACCAGAGCCTTTGCCAAGCCACACGGCTTTTGGGTGCCCATCTCTTAATTTCCACATTGGGATGGCAGCTAAAAATGACTTTGCGGTAGGTGGTTAATTTCTGCTTGTTACTACTAATAATTATAGCTTTCACTTTGGCACTCTCACAGTTGAAACCAACGGCTATTCTTAGATGTGCAAGATCAGATTTTCTGATTTCTACTGCGAATTTAAAGCCACGATACTCTCTCGATACTCTCTCGAATTCCCCAGCCCTGGCCTGGCCTCTCCTGTTCCCTCACCCGCCCCCTCCCAGAGGCTGCATCAGCAGTGTGGAGGGGGCATCCTGTGGCCAGGCCCCGGGAGAGATGAGGCCTGTGCCCAGGCAGGTGGTGTGTGTGTCCCTGCACAGGGAGCCCCTGCAGGAGCAAACACACGGTCCCCCCTCCCCGGGGTCAGGCCTGCCTCATTCAGGGCCAGTTTAGATTAAGCAAACCCCACCCCCACCCCCACTCCCCCACCCCTGCTTCTGCCTTGGGGGGGTTGATTAATGATCTACACCTTTATCGAGCACCACCCATATGTCAGACTTTATCCCAAGGACTTTGTGTGTCTTAATTTGTTTTGCCCCCATGAAGTATAAATACCTTATTCACCCCACTTTACAGATGAAGAAACTGATACACAGCTCTCAAGTCTCTTGCCTATTATTACCTGGCTAATAAGTGCAGGAGCCAGAACTCAGAGCCAGCCAGTGTGGCCCTGGCACCCCAGCTGTAAGCCAGGGTGGGCACTCGGGCAGGCAGCACAGTGTCTTCAAGCATGTGTCTATGGGGCAGCGTCAGAGCAAGGCTCAGGAGTCAGTGGTCATGATGACAGTCCCTGCCTTGATGCAGCTTACAGACGTGAAACAAAACAATTAGAGAAGCACTTCATTCTCATGGTGCCAGGTGCCATAAAGGGACAGCATGGTCCCCTGGGAGAACTGGCGGCAGCGGTTGTCCCTACACCCAGAGGCAAGGGAAGGTCTGAGCATGGGGCTGGTGGGGGGAGCAGAGGCCTGAGTAGTGATGGGCGGTGGTCAGGCCAATGGTGGGGAGGCCTGCAGACCCGGCTAGAGAGTGTTGGAGAAATGCCAGGACCCCTGGAAGCCATGCTAAGGTCTTTAAGTGAATCCTAAAAACACTGAAAAGCTACTGATAGACTTCCAGTAGAAGAGTGAGAGGGTCAGAGACAAACTTTGAAAAGACCACTTTGTCTAAACATGGAGAATGGAATGGAAGCAGCAAAAGTGGGAAGAGAAAGAGCAGAGTGTGGAGGCAGAGGGAAGTGGGCTCTGAGACGCACCTTGGAGCTGGAACCATAGGACTCCCCATGGGTGTGATGTTGGGGGCGTGGAGAAGAAGCCTGTGTTCGGGGCCTGAGTCACTGTGAGCCACTGGTGACGCCATTCTCTGCAATGGGAAGCTGGTGGGGAGGGACCGATGTGGTAGAGTCAGGGAGGAAGGGAAACCAGAGTTGTGTTTGAACTTGGAAGTGTCCAGTGCCCATGGACATGCGAGTGAGGGCCACAAGCAGGCAGCTGGAGAGTCCAGCCTCGTTTCAGATTTGGGCTGGAAACAGACACTGGGGAGTAAGGATGGAATGCCCGGGGGTATGATGAGAAGGCCTGGGAGGAGAATGTCCACAGAGAAGGGAAAGGACCAGGACCAAGCCCCAAGCCACTCCCACATTTAAAATTTGGACAGGAGCGGGGAAAGTCAAAGTGAGCGAAGAGGGGGTGGTCAGTCAGGCAGGAGGGAAACCGGGGGGGGGGGGGTGCTATGGCAGCTAGAGGGGTTTCCTTCCCTTGTGTGCCGCGCAGTCAGACTAGTGCAAATCTCTGTGTTACCTCGCTCCGGCAGGGTGAGCTGGGCGGGTCCTCCCGCCTCCAGGTGAGCCCTGGTTTGCTCTGGTGCAAAATGAGGGCGGTTGTGACAGCTACACCAGATAAGGTAAGCGGAGTGCTCAGTGGGTAGCAAGCACTTGGTAACTCTTAAAATCACTGTTATTGAGGAGGTTGTGGCTGGTAGGATGTGCTGCTGGAGGTCGAATGGGCGCAGACAAAAGCACCTGTTGGATATGGCGTATGGGAGTTGTCAGTGGCCGTGACAGGTGAGGCTGGGGGGTGCGTGCTGGGGACGGAGCCCACCAGTGTGGCCACAGGGCGCTGGCAGGCGAGGAGGACGAGGCCAGGGTGCACGGTCCTCCCAGGAAAGACCCCTGTGCAGCAGAGGAGAGAAATGCGGGGTAGCTGGGGAGGAATGTGCTTGAGTTCAAGCTCGGGGGTTGCACTGGCTGACCCAGAAGCATATTGACGGCATCTGGGTCGATCACATCCACACTGAGCTCCTCCTCGTCCCGAAGAGAGAGAGAGAGGATACGTGAAGGTCTGAATCCCTGAGGAGAGCAGGCCAGTGCTGGGGTCCAGGGCACAGGCAGAGGGGTTGGCCTCAGTTACAGCAGAAGGGGAACAGAATGGATGGGCACAGAGGACAACAGAGGGCTTGTCAATGTGGCAGCAAGAAGAGGCTCAGGTCTGGTCTGCTGGCTTCTCTTTTCCCTTTGAATGAAGAGTCAAGGTCAGCCAAAGGGGAGGAGGGCTTCTGGGGAAGGATAGAAGCATCAGGAGACCAGCTGGGCCAGGGTCTGGACAGGGTCAAGTGTCTCTCCGAATGAGCTAGAGGATGAGGAACTAGTCCACCACCCGCCCAGCCGCTGGGGAAGGCGTCCCTGCAGACAGGTGGGCACCGCCACTTGGAAACTCAGAAATAAGTATCAGTCATGCAGCCAAGATCCTGACAGAGGCGTTTCGACAGACCTTCACTGAGGAAAGGACCTGGGCTGCAGTCAGTCTGGGACCCCGGCCAGAGAAGCTCAGGTTTGGACCAACACACGCAAACAAAATCACTTCCAACCTTGCCCAAACAAGGGAAAAGTGAAGAACAGTTCTGGGGAGAGCTGATACGGCTGCAGTCCCTTCCCCGAGACCTTCATGGCTTTGAAGGGTGAGGGCAGCTCACCCAGACCCTCGTGCTGAATTTTATACGAGAGGGAATTCATGAAAGCACAGACAGTGTGCTCTGGGAGAACCTGCTGCTTCGGGAAGGGACCCTGTGCTCCCCCTGGGAACTCCTCAGCGCCCCCATGGGCAGGGACTAGCCCGGAGCCAAGCTGCTAAGGTTTGTTTTCCAAGCACAAGTCAGGGAAGCAGGGTTTGGGGTAAAGGAAATGGTTTTCAGGGCTCAGGGAGTCGGCTGGCCTCACTCCCTGCCTGCCTGCCTGCAGGCCTCCCCTGTGAGACTGGGGAGCACACGAATCCTTCCCTTCCTCCTCCTCTGCCAGACCTCAGGTGTCATGGAAGAGCTGACAGCACCCGCGCGGGTACAGCCCTCAGGCTGCCTCCAGCATTTACTGCCGCTCCTTTGTATGAGCTTCAAAATAGGTGTCCCCTCTGGGTAGACTAACCCCCGGGGAGCAGGCTTCGCTAGCTGAAGGCACCTGTGTGAGAAGCCACTTTGCATCCCTCTGGGCAAACGCAGCCCTGCTCCCGGCACACAGCCTGGCCCCAGCAGCGTTCAGACTCGATCTCGGCCCCGCTCGCTCTGCCCAGTACCTTTGCACAGTGCACAGTCCTGAGCCCAGGGCGGGCCTGTTGGAAGCCACCTCTCAATCTTGCCGCTGACAAGAAGCAGGTGCTTGACAAGTGTTAGAAGCATGAGTGAAAGGAAATTGGACCTGTGTGGGACCATGGGTACAGCCCTCTTCCTCCCTAGCCACACTCCAAATGAATCGACTGATGTCAGAAATCCCAGCACTAAGGTTTTATTTCTGGAGCCGAAGACTCTGTGCCCCAGGAAGACGTGATTTCCTCGTAAAGGGGGAGTGACTGTTCTAAGCCATCGTCTCAAAGGAGCCATGGTAAAATGAAAGGCGCCCCCAGATACACCCCCACCCCAAAGACCTGCGGGCTCTGCCAAGTGGTTTTCCCTCCCTGCACCTCGGTCTCCTCCCTGCCATCTGGAAGGCGGTGGGGCTCCACCAGGTGCTGTCCTCAGCGGTTTCAGCTGCCTCTGGGATCGGCTTCCACCGCCTCGGCCGATCCTTACCACCGTCCTGGAGAGCTGCGGGCCGACATCGGGCCCCCGCCAACAGGTGAACAGGCCGAGGGACCTTACCGCCTCGCCCGAGGCTGCACACACAGCCCAGGTGCAGTAACCCAACCCTCTGTGTTCTCATGACGCTGGTTTACAAACGGGGGACCTGGAGCCCTGAGGTCCCCAGGGGTGCCCCAGAGGCCGGGACGGGGGACCAAATCAAGAGGGAGGCAAGCTGCCATGCTTAAGATACCTTTGGCAGAAGAGGCTCCACTGCTGAAGACAGTTTGAAAATCATCACATCACGTGGTGCCATGTCCTTCCATTCCAGCTTCAAATGGACACATTTGGGAACAGCCAGGCCATGCACCTGCCTCCCCCCACCCCCTGCCGTGAGGAGCATCGGCTTTACCAGTGGTGCAGGTCTCCTACAACTTCTGCACCACCGAAAACAAGTCCTTGGAGGCCTGGGTTCTTTCTCCCACTTGCATGATCATGACTCAGCTGAGTCTCTGTCTTCCGATCGATTCCTCAGGAAGGAAGCGATAGCATCAGACTCCCTGAGACACGTGGTCCCACAGAGGACCCTCCCAGAATAGGGCTGATGGGTACATTGTCATGCTGGTGTTTAAGCCCCTGCCCCACTCCCCAGTCTTGTTATAAAAATTCTAGAAGGATTCCATCCCCACTCACAAGTTGGTCCTTTCTGCATAGTGATTTGGATGGCAAAGGCCCAGTGGGTCACCCAACCCATCAGCTATAGGCCCTGAGGACCTTAGAAATGTCCGTGAGCCCACCCTCAAAACGGGAGCCAGTCGGGAGCCCAGTGCACAGTGGGAGGAATGTTCATACCACTGGAACACTCAGGTAGCCTAAAACCACGGCGGGCGTGCAGCCGGCTGGCCAGAGCGGAGAGGACATGGCAGGGACGGAAGCAGACAGCCCTGTGGTGGCACCAGGAGTATGTTTATCTCCCAGGAGGGGCAGGCTTCTGCCAGGGCCCAAACTGAAGGACAGATACGTGTCACCCCTGTTCCTGCACAGTCCCCATGTGTCACAGGTGTGCAGTGAACACCTGGGGAACCGGACCTCCGCAGGACAGGAGGCAGGACTGAGCCAGCACTGCTGCCGTCAGGGCTCAGCTGGATTGGAGTGGCCCGTTTCCATGTCTGGGGGACCCTGCGCCAACCCATCATCTCCGTGCGAGGCTAGATTCCCCGTCAAGGGGGGGAACCACAGGCTGGAAGAACAGATGGGGACGCAGGCCCGCGCCTAGCCTGAGGGGCTCTCTCCTAGCCTGAGGAGACTGCTGTTGGGGAACATGATCACCAGGAAAGAGAAGGGCCATCCAGGAGGGTTGAAGTCAAAAAGTCAGCAGCGTTAACACACCACAACTGTGTGATACACACCTGCCCTTTTCCAGCCTCAGGGCTCGAAGCTGGAGGTGGGGAGATAGAAGGGTCGCTGTCCAGGGGCGGACCGTGGACCCCCTCAGGAAATCACATGCGGGGCCTCAGCCATCAGAGAGCGCAGAGCCTGGGCTCCCCTCTGAGGGGAAACGTGGGTCAGAAGTGGCTGTCAGGAATGGCAGCGACGGAGCAGGCCTCCAGGGAGCTGGCGTCACAGCCCTACCGGAGGAGACAGGAGACCAAAATCGTGTGTGGAAACAGCACAGGTTCGCCAGGGCAGAGCCTGGGGTGTTGGGGAGCAGGAGGGACACAGGTTCGTACGGCCAGTAGAACCAGCTACCACCAAGGGCTCCGAATGCCAGGCAAGGGGACCTGAATGGTACCTGGGGGCAGGGGAGCCTCTGTTCACAGGACTCCAGCCAGGCTCTGACTCCAGCTGGCCCTGAGACCCGGGACAAGCTGTTCAGCCCCCATGCCCCTGTTTCCTCATCTGTGCAATGGCCCTGTGCACCTGGGTACCATGGGATCCTGTGCAGGTAAGGGAGAAAGGCACAAAGCACGTGTTTAATGAACATCAGCCGCTGTAACCGTTATCAGTCATTCTACCATTCGTTCGTTCCTTCAGCAGCTGCTTCCTGAGCTCTGACTGTGCCAGGGGCTCGTTTCATCCCTGGGAGCACAGCGGTGAGCAGCGCAAACACAGTCCCTATGCTCGTGTGGCTTACAGCTTGCCTTCTAGAGGGGGCCCACGCCAGCGCGGGACGCAACCCAGATCAGCCTGCTGGTTGGCGTCAGGGAGGACAAGAAAGCAGAGAACGGAGCAGGGTCGTGCTAAGTGCGTAGACTGGTCAGGCAAGGCTGAAGGACTCCAGGAGCGAACAGAAGCAGGGACCCACACGGAACGGGCGCTTTTCTGCAGGCGGGAGGACGAGCTCTGCCTCAGGAGGCTGACCCACCAGCGGCTGTGCAGGACAGGAGGCTGACCCACCAGCGGCTGTGCAGGACAGACGGTATAGCCAGCAGCAGGTGAGGGGCCCGAGGAGGACCTGGGCTAGTCAAGGCACTTCCAGAGTGGCCTCCAGAAGACCGCAGATGAGGTGCACAAAGAAAATAGTGACACTTTTCTGTTCCTTTTGTATTATGTTGTCCTTCCGTTTCTGTTTTGGCTTGCGTTGTATTACACATAAAATATTACTGTGCGTGGAACTTGGAGGTGGAGAGCCAGTGGTCCAGGCAGGAACCCACAAGCCAGGGGCTGCTCAGGACTGAGGAGGAGGGGTTGGGGGTCCCAGAGCTCAGCAGCCACCTGAGTAGGACTCAGGGCAGTAGTCTTGACAGATACAGCCAAGGAAAGAGGAGAAGGGTCTGATGTCCTTGAAGACGCAGGCCCAGCACTGGGACCCCAGGCCCTCGGGAGAAGAGGGCACCTGAGCACACCCCAGAGCCAGGGCGGGTGACACTTGAACATCCCTCCTCTTTGGGAGGCAGGGGCTGCCGTGCAACTCAGGACTCCATGGGAGAGAGTCAAGGCCTGCGAGTAGAGGAAAGGTCATTTTCCTACTTTTTGAAAAGTGACAGCTTGGTTTTCAAAGGGCTGTGTTGGTGTTACGAGGTTCCTAGTTTCCAGGGCATGGTACCTCTCCCTGGATGGAGGGCAGGGTGTGATGGACCAACCATTTTCTCTCCTGCCTGTCAACATGGAAGCCACGGCCTGCTCCCCTGTGCCCTTTCTGGCGTCAGGAGAACAGGCTGGGGGGTAGAGCTGGTGCCCTTGCAGGGCTGGGTGCCTCCGGCTTCCTTGTTCTTCTGTCATCCCAGCCCTTTCTTTATGGTTGTCAGAGACGAGGGCAGGTGCTCTAGAGACCAAGGTGGGCCCTGAACGTGGGTGACCTTGATGGGGTGGGGTGGGTCAGGCCGGGTAGGCCTGCCTCCCCTCTGGCAGGTGGTGACAGGTGTGCCCTCCAAGGCCCTACATCGGGAGTGACTGGAGTCCCTGTGTCACCGTGGGCGGAAAGGCCCGCCAGCCTGCAGCTGTCTCCAGTCAGGCTGGGGGATTGGCTGGCTCTGGGCCCTGCATATTCCAGATGGGCCCCTGCCAGATTCCCAAGGGAGGGGCGCTGTAAATGCCCCCCACCCCCAGAATCACAGCCGTTTGCAGGGCCTCTGAAGGGCAGTGAACCAGGAAAGCATCTGCCTTCTGCTCTCTACCCGCAGCTGAAGTCTACATTGGCATCGGGAAGCCTGCAGAAGCCACAGCCTGTACTCAGGAAGCTGCCAACCTCTTCCCGATGTCCCACAACGTCCTGTACATGCGTGGCCAGGTCGCAGAGCTCCGAGGAAACCTTGAGGAAGCCCGGCGGTGGTACGAAGAAGCCTTATCCATCAGTCCCACCCACGTGAGGAGCATGCAGCGACTGGTGAGTCCCCGGACCAGGCTAGGACCCCATTGCTGGATTGGGGCTCCCCTTGGAAATAGCAGGTAGCTCGGGACCCCTAAACCCTCAGCCAGTTTTGAAGGCCCAGGCACTTAGCCTGCCAGGCTGTCCCGTTGCCTGGGGCCAGCAGTGCCATTCCCGGGTGGTTTTTCCAGATGGATCCCGTGGGAGTTGGCCGTGCTCAGCCTTTGCTACTCCACCCAGTGGTCCTGTTCTGTGCAAGGGTCCGGTGGGAGTCGCTGGTCCCCTGGCCACTGCCCTTGTCACCTTGGTCTCTGTGCTGCTAGTGGCAGCCACCTCGTGGGATGTCCATACGCCAGAGGGACCCCAGCTTGTCTCTGACGCTGCCAGCTAGTAGGAGTATCCTATCAGCGGAGGGAGAGGTGGACCCTCTTATGTTGGGAGGACCCAGGTAAGTCACCTAGTTCACACCCTGCGTATGGGGGTGGTGGCTCCCCAGAAACGCACCTGCACTCCTCCCAGATGGCCAGGCCAGAAGCCTGGGGCGGCCCTGCTGCTCCCCTCCCTGCCTTGCCAGAGTCAGCTCTCCCTCCGCCTGGGTTTTGGTTAGATGGGGGAGCAGACTGGTCCCCCTGCCGGGTTTTTCTCGTTAGGCTGACCATGTTAGGCATGTATGTTGAGCACAGCTGCCCCACAAAGCTGGCAGTGTCCTCCCGTCTTCCTGTGAGAGTCTGAATTGAAACTCAAAAGGTACCAAACTCTGTGTTGCTGAGTTGCTGGTAGTTGCCTCTCTGTGCCTGCGTGCCCAGCTGGGGTTCGGGATCTGCGCTTTGTACTCAGTGGCAGGCTCTGTCTGATCTAATGAACCATGAGAAGGGGGAGGCTGAGACTGAAGCCAAGGTGGCCTTCGTGTGCGCAGCCCTTGGGAGCACGGGGTCCGTAGTCAGGGGTTAGCGGGTGATACAAAGAGCGAACACTGGACAGGGAGTCTGTCTGGGGACAGACCCTGTGCCATCAGTTGCTGGCTCTTTAACCTTGGGGAAAGACCCTGAGCTGTCTGCACTCAGTTTCCTTTCTGTAAAGTGAAAACAAGCAGCTGGATGGGCTGTGAGTCTCATCCAATGCCAGGAGGGTACAGTTTGGGACCTAAGACGTAAAGTTCTCGAAAGGATCCCAAAGCCTCCATTTTCCTCATGGTCATAGGGGCAAAATGTACAAGGGGCTCAACAGTTTCAAAAATAACTAAGTACTGGTATTCCGTTTTAAAAATAAATCAGACCTTCTCATAATTATAGCTACTTGATTTCTTTCCACCTTCCCTTGAGGCGCGTATCTTGTAGCTCAGTACAGCTTTATAAATAATTTTACGTATTATCCAAACATTAGCCTGTTTGATTAAAAATATTGCATGGCTTTTAATTTTTTGTCTCTCTATTGTAAGAGGGTTTTGTAAAGAGCTTTTCAGATCTCTGTGCCTTTGCTAGAGCATCGCAGAAAAGGTATAATCAACGCTTGTACCCAGGCTTTTTATTGAAAAGAAGCAGCGTGTTTCTACCTCGGGGCCTATGAATTATTCAGACAAGTATTTCTTGTTCGTCCCCAAGGGGAACACATGAGACAAAAGATCAAATAGGAAAATCGCACTGGGAAAGTTTTCTCTTTCACCTTTGGAGTTTTTCGAGACACCCGAGCTCCCCAGCAAATGGCGGATGCTTTCCTTTGCAAAGATGCAGCCCCAGGCCCGGGTAGCCAGTGAGCCCGGCCCGGATGAGGCCGCGCCTTGCCTGCTGGATCAGGGGCAACGGCTGAGCCCTGTCTGGCTCAGAGGCGTTCTTGCCAGGAAAAAGCAGTCATCATAAACCCTGAAGACTTCCTCAGTGCATCCTGATATATTCAGAAACTGTCCAGACTGGAGGCAGGTTGAGAGCAGCAGGCCTACAAATTTCGAAGAGTTTCAATCTTTGGAGTCTAATACTGCCCAGTGACTGTGATTGGGATGGCCTCCAAAGAGCAGCTGGGATGGCCCTTCTTGGTGACCTTGTAAATGATACCCCCTGACCTGTGTTCCCCAGACTGCCCCCCACATGGTGTCTGTGGAGGGGAAGCCCCCCGGCCCAGGCACATCACAGCCCTCTCTCTCCTGCCTCCATCCCCAGGCTGTTCAGGAAAGCTGTGTTTCTATGGCTTGGAGCCTAAGAAGGGAAGAAGGTGGCCTTTGCAATGTACTCTAGCAGCCAAGGATGAGGCTTTGGGCCAAACAAGGTGTGCAATTGGAATCCCAACTCTGTCACTTGCTGGCTTTGGGACCATGGGCAAGTCACCCTCTTGGTGCCTCAGTATCCTCAGATGTATGAATGGGGATAAAATTAGCACCAGACACAAATTAAAGCACAGAACTAAAGTCTCTTATCAAGTCACAAAAGGTCCTACTCTGCCCTCGCGGAAACCGGACTGAGGCACAGGGGTCAGCAGAGAGATCAGAAGTGTTCAGCAGGGAAGAGTCGGGGGCTCAAGGCGTCTGTGGTGGAGGGGGTGCAGACGGCGGAGTTAGAAGGAGTTTAAAGAACTTGAGTGCTGGAGACTTCCCGAGAACCAGCCAAGGGGGTTCCCAGGGAAGGAACCCATGCAGGCCAGCTGTGGGTCATAGAAAAAACCAGACGATGGAAAGTGTGTCTGCGCCAACAGTACTTCTGGGCGTGGGGGGTGTGGAGGAAGGAGAGGAGGTGGAGGGACTGTGGGAGGGAGCTGTTTTGGAGGAAGGAAGCCATGTCCACTGCAGGTGGGGCCCAGGAGGTACATGGCAACGGCAGAGTACTATGAATATGGTCAGGAGCTCAGCTTGTTCCGTGATGAACAATGATTCATTAACTCCTAGGGTTGCTCGTGGTGGCGTGCACCAGAGTGCCCGACCCAGCTTGGAGGAGAGGTACAATTTAAGCAGAAACATAAACATGTGAATATTGCCTGAAAAGCAGTAATGACTTGGAGGCAGATGGTATTCATTAAAGTTAATAGAAGGTCAGACTTGACATGTAAATCACACCCCAGTGAAAATGAACACGCTTCTAATAGTTTTAGCCTTCATCTGTGTGTTTAAATTCACATACAGAGAGAAGGGAGAGCAGAAATAATGTGTTTAATAGTAATAATGAGTTAGCACAAGACAAGGGAGGCAACAGCTGAGTGTGGGCAGATATTAAGCGACTGGTGAGGGGAAGGGATAAGGAATTACTAAGTAATGTTGTTGACAAGGGGAGGAATTCGGAGAGTGATCAGACTTTTTTCCCAGAGAATCTAAAAGCATATTTTCATATCATTTTTGCATAAGCGCATCCATTTACATACATTTGCATGCCATATTTCATTCCCAGTACCCCAAATGAATTAATGAAACACAGAGCAAGATTTTCCACACCAGTTATCCTGTAATCTGGAGTAAGGGGAGAGGCGGAAACAGTGCTGCCCTACGCCTGGGGGCAGAGGAATGGGCTCGCTGGACAGTGGTGCTCAGGCCCAGGGCAGGCACAGAGACTCAGGGTAGCCAAGGACAGAATTATGAGACAGGGACAGGCTTTGCAAACAAAATGTTATCCACCTAACATCTGATAACATCAGCCTGGGCTCTTGGGGGCAATGCACGAGATTAGAGGGCGAGAAAGGAGCAAGAACTTTCAGGAGAGGAAGGAGCATGACAGGGAGCTAAGAAGTGGTATGGAGAGGAGCTGATAAAGCAAAGATGGAGAAATTAATTTATCCCAGACTGTATTAGCAGGAAACTCAGGCCTTCCTCCAGACCACTTGACAGGGTGAGAAAGTGTGGAGCAGAGGCCAGTGGTGGGGGTTTCCCAGGGCTTCCCAAAGAGAAGGGGGCAGAGCTCTGAAGAGGGCTGTGAGCTGGAGAGGGACTGGGCCCAGGGGAGCAGGGGAGGGTGGGGGTGGGCAACAGAGGCGCTGCCGAGCCTGAGCCCGCCCCTCTGCAGGGGCCAGGAGGAGAGCTGATGGGTCACCCTGAGAGGTCAGCCATCCCCTAGAGCAAGTCTGATACGACAGAGACACTCCAGAGCTACCTCTGGAGATGAGCTACCTCTGGAGTATCTCCAGAGGTATCTGGAGTATCTCCAGAGATACTCCAGAGCTGTTGCTCAGAGAGGAGAAAATATAGGCTAAAAACAATAAGGGGCCATCCTCTTGAATGTTGACATTCCCAAAACAAGGCCTAGAAAGGGACAGAAGGCAGCAGTCATTCAAAGGAGGGTAGCCGGAAGACTGGGGATGGTGGAAAGTTCCAGCACCTCCGCCGGACAAAGTCGTGGTGAGAGACCATCGATGGAGTTCCCCAGAGAGAGGGGAAGATGGCTGGGAAGATGCGGTTGGAGATAATGGGTTAGGCCTGGCACTCTACCCAAGGAGTATGGCTGAGACCTGTCTTCTGTGGAAGGATCATAAGACGTGAAAAGCCCCCTGAGGTCAGTCAGGCTGACTTCAGGTGTTCTCATACACAGGCTGTCTTCGAGGGTTTTCTCCATGGTCTTAGGTTTTCTGAAACATCAGAAATCTGGAGTGACATTAGAGACGTTAGGGGTGGTGTTGGACTTCTGTCCCAGGGCGCACGTTAGTGGGGAAGACTGGCAGAATGGCTGAGCTGTTGGAAAAGTACTTTTTTTTTTTTTTTTTAAGATTTTATTTACTTATTTGTCAGAGAGAGAGAGCACAAGCAGGCAGAGGCAGAGAGAGAAGTAGGCTCCCCGCTGAGCAAGGAGCCTGATGTGGGACTCGATCCCGGGATCCTGGGATCATGACCCAAGCTGAGGGCAGTGGCTTAACTGACTGAGCCACTCAGGCGTCCCGGAAAAGTACATTTTAGGACTAAGTGACTGAGGCGTGTCACATGGATGGTGGGTCTGGAAGGAGGACAGCCAACGTGCCATGTCATGGGAAGTGTCTTGTGGACTCTTACCATGTTTTACGTTGTCTTACCAGCTCTAAAGTTCGAGCCGGAAGTGCTCATCACAACCAGGCTGCCTAACGACATGGCTCAGAAAAGAAGGCTCTTTGGAAGTTCAGAGGGGACCAGAATGCGAGCTCCCTTTAAGCTATCTTCAGGCTGAGGTGCTTGTTGACTGTGGGAAAAGACTTCACCCCACAATGCCTGATGAGCCGGCGGGATGGCAGGGAGGGTCTGAATCCAGAGAAAGAGGTGAGCTCTGGCTTGCTGCCGCCAGCTTGCACCAAGAAATGCTGGAAGAGCCTGGGCGTTTTTCTCTTCGTGCATCTTTTTAAGTGTCTGTTTTGTGAACGTTGGGGGGACCTTGCTGGGGTCCCACATTTTACTAGTTAGAAGTATGTTTTGGGGTGTGTGCGTCTGTTGAAGGAGAGATGTAGCATGAAGGTGATGAACTTGTGGGGTTACCTGAGAGACGGACAGCCTATGTCTGTGTATCTGTCTGATCCATTCGTCGGTCTGGCCAGGGGCTGCTGGGGTCGAGGGCGGCCCAGGGCTGACACACTGGGCAGGGTCTCATGTGGGCGCAGCTCCACTTGTCCCCGAACAAACCCCGTCTCGAAGAGCGGCCCTTGATCCCTTCTGTTACTCTGGGCAAGACAACCAAGCAGATGAAACAGAATCCAGACACCCTGCCCCTTTCAAACGCTGATCTTTGGAAATGGATCCCTTTCATCCAAAGTATCCATTTTCTTCCTCTTCACAGAATGATTGGCAGAAACAAAACCTTGCCATGGTCAAGTGAGAAGCCTCTTTCATCTATGAATTGCATTTTATTTGCTTCCTGGGTTTTAAAAAATGCTTTTAAAATTAAGGAGAATGATATTTTTCTCTGAAGAAAGACTTGATGAAATGTCTAGATGTCCTCCCTTCTCTACACATCTGTGGGCTGGTTGATAGAACCCCTTGAGTGCACAAGACTTAATTTCTCTAATATCTTGACTCATGTGGACTGGGATTCACACTAACAGTGCAGGAGAGACAGTAGTGCGTTCTGTTGGGTGGCTAGGACTTTGCTCCTTCGTCTACCTTCTCACCCTTCTTATAATGGGACACACTCCATTTGAGCCCCTTAGTAGCTCGAGGCCCATTCGAGAACCGTTAATATTGGGCACAAATAGAACCTCTACAAAGAAATCTAAAACTTTACCTGCCAGATGAGTTTGTCCTCACAGCAGGCGCCAAGGTGGACAATTTCCTTTTCACCGCTGCTCTTGGTGACCCATCCCAGGCTACCCTGCAACTCAGCAGAACCAGGGCTGGGCGATGCTGAGAGTGGACGTTTCTGGAGTCCAGGAGTCTAGGCCTCGAGAGGTATCTCAGCACAGGGGTTACGAGTCTGGCGCTGGAGCCATCCTGTCTGGGTTCGAATCCCAGATTCATCACGTGTAAATAGTACGGCCTGATGGAAGTTCCTTAATCTATCCGAACTTCCATTCTGTCTGCCATTCCCTCAGCCATTAAGCAGGGAGAACCCTAGTGCCCCCCATGGTGTTACTGTGTGGTTAAATGAGTTAACACAGGGGTGCCTGTGTGGCTCATGTCCGTGAAGCATCGCCTTCGGCTCAGGTCATGATCTCAGGGTCCAGTGTCAGGTTCCCTGCTTCTCTGTCTCCCTCTTATCTACTTGATAGTGGGCGGGGGGACATTTCCTTTCCAAAAGATCTGCCCCTGGGCCTGGCTTTCCTTCTGAACCAAATTTCAGCCGCTGGAGGAGCCAAAATAAAAATATATCATAGCGTGGCTGCCCAAAACCGTGTGCTTTTGCCTTTAAGTATTACTTTTTTTTCTCTGGAGCCTGTAGCCCAGCTTACTAGGGTTGAAAGGAGTCGAAAGGGGGATGTGACGTGTCAGGCAGAGACGGGGAAGCGTCTCTTCTGGCTGGGCTCGGGGGACCAGACCAGGGCTGCAGGCAGCCAGGCCCACCTCTGGCCTGGAGCGAGGAGGAGGGGCAGGGGGAGCCGGCCCTGGACCCGGACGGAGAGTGGGCGGGCTCCATAGACTGGCCAGGCAGCAGAGCCTGCCATGGAGCCCGGCTCAAGTGTCACCCTCTGAGAAGCCTTCCTTGCCCCCTCCCCACCCACCCACCCCTGCAGAGGGGCCCTCAACCCCTTTACTTCCTTCCCTTGAAGCCCCTGTTGAACCAACATCGAGCTCTTTCTTCATGGATCTGTTGCTCGTTGGGGCAGGCTCCATGCCTGATGTGGCGGGTGTAGACCAAGGGTGGCAGGTAGATGAGGTGGGGCAGGGAGAGAGGAAGAACGTGTTCAAGAGCCAGCTTGACCTTGACAGATGTCATTATTCCCCTTTTACAAACGAGCCCCCTGCCAAAGCAGCGAGTGCTTTCCCCTGAATGGATTGTGAGCAAATATCATTGGAACATATTATTTTTAAATAGTCGGGTTAATTCTGTGCAGATGCCTCTGGGTGATTGTTGGCTTGACCTTGGCATACTCCCTTTCCACCATGGGTACAGGAAATGACCTTGGGGGGGACTGGAAGACACAGCACATGGTTTCGTACCAGACCATGGAGGCCAAGTCAGCTAATTAATGGAACCTTCCAGTGCAGTGGAATCTGAGTGTATTACAGGCCAAATCTCAAAGGGGATGTGTTATGCAGTAAGGCAGGGCTCCTGGCAGGTGTGTCTGGCACAGCCGTATCCCCAGGCTGACCGACAGCACCTACTCCACAGCCCAATATGACCGAAGGCCACAGGGGCAGCGCTGGGGCCCTGGTTAGGAGCAGTGGCCACCCCACTCAAGTTTAGATGCTCCATCATGTTGCTCCCAAGCACATTCTTCTCTGCCAGCCCCTGCACCCCATCTGGGGATGGTGGGGGTCACCGTCCTTAGACCAGAGACTGCTGCAGAACGATGTAAGGCAGCCATGCTGGAGTCCGTAGTGGTCTTCCGGGGCCTATGTGTGTGCCCTGCAGGTCTGCTCTCTGTCTCAGCTCTGCCAGAGGGGAGCACCCTCGGAGAAGCTGACCCATGATGACCCTGCCCAAGAGAGACCTAGTTTCAGACTAGGAACTAAAATGATAATTTATAAAGAATGGTGCCTTTCCTGGGCAGACCCCCTGCTTCCTCTCACCTGTCCTCATCCCCAGAGGAGCTCACCGTCTAAGCCAGATGCCAGGTTAGGTTCCTGGAGACAGACATCAGGGAGGCTGAAATGTCCATCCCCACACAGGCTAGGACAGAGGCAGTTAGGGTGACATGGCAGGTGCCAAGGGATTGGGACTATACAGATCCAGGCAGTAGCCCCGGCTCCAACACAGAGAGCCCCTCCTGGGCCCCAGACGCTCCTACTGTCACTTCCTCCTTTAAACCAGAGGTCCCTGCCAATGTCCCATGGTTACAGATGAGCCAAGAAGGGGATAGCCTCTGCCCTTGGGAGTGCCAAGGAGGGCAGGGAGCTTGTCACCCTTGGCCTAGAGCCACCTGGTCCTCTCTCCTCAGTGTGCCATACAAATATCATTAAATACCATTTTTTATGTGAGAAAAACAGATGCCCAAACCCCACTTGCTCTGTTCAGACGAATTCTCTTGGGGAGTTTCTGGCAAGCTGCCCCCTTGGTCACCTCCTCCCAAGGACACTCCCTCGTCCCTTGATGGTGACCCCGGACACATCCTTAGCCCTCCTTCTGCGGTTCCCGCTGTAGATTGTGAGCCTGGCGTCTTGCTCGGGGTGTGCCTTAGGCTGAGGGAGCCTCCGCTTGTACCCCACCCTCACCTGAAACACAGATTCAAGTAGCTTCTCTTGTTTCCACAGCGCCGAGACATGTCCCTGGCTTCCGCGCCCAGCTTTGTGGATGGGCTCCTCTGGGGACAGGGGAGGGGACCGCGTTGCTCTAACTGGGTTTGCACAGTGCCCACGCTTGCTTTGGGATAGGATGGCCACAGTGGCAATAACAGGAGTCCACCAGAGCCAGGTCAGGGGTGCAAACCACGTGGAGAGGACGTCTGAGGAAGGGAGAAGGATTGGAAATGATTTAGGGGAAGAACCGGGTAATTGAAAGGTGGGTTTTGTTTTTTGTTTTTGTTTTTGTTTTTAATGACTCAAGCTATGTCCTCACATTCTTTTGGAAAATACATATTTTTAGCTTAGAGCATTTTCTGTTTATTGGGCCTGTGTGTCGTCCTTGGAGCAAAAGGAGTATCCCCTGGGAACGTGGCGCTCCTGCATGCACGGGACTGCTGTGTGGCTTACGGCCCTCGTTCTCCTGCAAAGCTCTCCCGTGGCAAGCGGCATCGCGGTGCAGAGGTGCTCTGTGCAGACATTTCCTGCTGGTGTTTGGATCCCTCCTACCCACTGCCGCATTTTCTCAGTGTTGGCGAGGGAGATCTGGCGTCGGGCCGCCGGTGCTTTCATCGAGGGCTGAAATCACAGACCCAGAAGCAACACAAGCCCGGCGCAGGCTCTGAACACGAGCCATGTCACCAGGCCTTCCTTTGCCGTGGCTTGCAGAAAAAATTAATTCTGTGTTTATTTCTCTTTTCTGTTTTGGAGTCTCAGATGACTAATTACAGCCAGTGCAGCTCAGTGTCTCATTAGTAATTATGATCTAAAATTATTTAAAATCTGACATACTCTCTCCAAACCATTTATTCTTAGAAATTCTGCCCCATTATTCCGGTGTGATTTGACATTTCCCTTCCATCTTGCTCCTGCCTTGCACAGCTACTGCACCCTGGCTTGGATCAGAGGATCTGATCCACATTTTCACTTGTCTGCCTTGTTCTGTGTTCCCAGCTAGCTGTCCCTAACACCCCTGCCTTATTTCCGGCCTCCCTGGATGTCAGCCCCGCCTTGGCACCCTCCTCCCCAGCAACGCCTGCCCCTGAAGTCAACAGGAGGGAGTTGCTGTCACCACAAGGCAGTGACATTTGGGCCCCTGGGTTGGCTGTCCCCCACCTGGCTTCCGCATCCCATGGTGTTGGTTCCAGACTCCCTAACCGAGAACTCATGGGTTCTCAGGGACGTGTGTGCCCACATGTTGTCCAGACCTTCAGATTGAGCTTAAAAGCCTTCATCTCAAAGGTCTAGGGAGGACACCCTAGAAGCTTCTCAGGTACCGCTTCCAGCTTTTCTGCGTCAGTGTCAGGGGTGAAGGCCTAACGTGGCCGGGTAGTCTTTGGACCTGGCACTCACCAGAGAGCATTGCAGGATTCAGAAGTCCAACAAAATTCCCCAGTCTAAGCACCCGCTTGTGCAGATGGGGAAACTAAGGCCAAAGAGGGGACGGGACTTAGCAAGAGCACAGACCCACCTGGAATCCTGACGCCGGCACTCCCAAAGGCCTCGTGCCCACTTTCTCTGTCTGCGAAGTGGGCCATAGCACCTACCTTCTCGTTTTGGGGTGGGGGTGGAGAAGAGATGAGCCCCCGGAACTCCACTCATTGCTCTGGGGGCATGAGGGGGTCAGAGGGCTCCAGTCTGTCTTGGGGTCACACAGCATCCCCTGAGCTTGTGTCCTCTCTCTTTGCTCCCAACTGGAGTCCAGACTTGGTCTCCCCACTTGCCTCTTACCCTGGCCTCGAGGTGACCCCTACTGGGTAGTGCCCCTTTCTCACAGCTGCCCTTGCCCCGTCTACCTGGATCACCAGCATCAACACTGATTTATGAGCCCACTTGGGCACAGGGAAGTTTCCAGGTGCCTTTGGCACCATTCCTGTTGCTGAGGAGGGTGGGGGGAGGGGTTGCTTAGGAGGAGGAATGACAAATGTACCAGTGACAAAATACCAAGTATCACCAAGTCTCAAACCCTCGGGCTCCAGGAAGATAGTTACTTGGAGCCAAGGCAGCCCCCCGACTGCCTGTCACAGAAGTGTGCTCTGGGCCCTGTCCTTGGAGACCCCATACTCTTGGGAACCAGCGAGTGCCGCTGACCAAGGAATGGGTGCCAGTGCGCACAGGCTCTATCCCAGGGTGCTGCGTGAAAGCACCGCCAGGGGTCCAGAAACAGCCTTGTCCTTCACGTGCCTTCCGAGGCTCCAGCAGCCTGCAGTGGGGAGAGGACAGAACCACAGTCTGAGGGCCTACCCCTAGCTCCCAGATCTGGGCCCCTGCATCCAGAAAGCTCCAGAAGCTTCAGGAAAGCCTTGCGAGAGCTCCTCCCCTGGGGTTCCTGGGCCTCCAGCCCCTCTGCCCTAGCAGCCCACCCCCTGTCCCCATGGTCCCTTGGCTGCTTTCACATCCCCCCAAGCTCAGCGACGGACGTGTGAGCTCTCATCCTTCCCTTTCCTCGTCTGCTTGGTATTTATGGGACACCTGTCTCTGAAAATACCTTTTCAGGACTTGTCACTTTTCAAGGCTTTCAGCTGATGCCCAGCTCCCTGGTGCCCAGGGAGGAGGACTTGGGCACCATCTCTGTGCCATGTACCACTCCAGCTTCGCCTCCCACACCACGAGTTCAGCACAACGGCCTCTCTGTAACTGTCATAACGATTAAATGACACGATGTATGCAAGAGTCGTGGAGCCTGGTTCTGTGCCAGATGCTGGAATAGACTCTCTAGTCTAGAAGGAAAATGTAGGAAAAGCCACAGGGACTCCTGTAGGCGGAGGTACAGGTCACAGGCTATCTGGTTTCCTGGAGCAGGAGGGACAAACACGGCTCTACCATAGGTGTGACCTGGGGGCCAGGGATCAGCAGCTGGGCAGAGATGTGGCTCTCCCACAGGTTGGCGACAGATGGAGCTTGAATACATAATAAACAAACCAGCCCTTGGAGATCCGTATGGGACAGTTGGGGCCGGGCAATAGATGATGGCGAGGATGTACTATTGATTTTGGTAGAGGCGGATCTGTAAGGAAACATCCTTATTTTTCTGAGCTTCCTGCTGAACTATTTAGGGATGAAGTGTCACAATGCCTATAATTAAAAAAACCAATTCTTGCCCCCAGAATAGATAAGGCAAGTGTGAAAAAAGTTAACGGTTGTTAAATTTAGGTGGTAGGTATATAGATGTTCATGACATTAGCCTTTCTGATTTTCCGCATGCTTGAAGTGTTTCAAGATTAAAACAGGTTAAAACAAAGAAAGTGACATGATCGGGTTTGCATTTTGGAGCGATCATTCTAGAAGCCAGGGAGGCTAAGTTAGACAGAGGCTAAGAGACATGAAGGACTCTGCTAGTAACGTCTTGACAGTCCGGGATAAGAGATACTGAGAAAGTAGATTCAGTAAGGCTCAGGGAGGAACTGGAAGGTTCTTGTCTGGTTCTCAGACACCTGGGTCATGTCCCTGGTGGCTAAGACGACCTCCCCGACACGAGGAGATGCAGGAGGAGCAACTATGGGAAGGAGGATACAGGCCTGGCCTGTGGCTGGCTGGGTCTGGAGGCATTTCCAGGGCAGGGGCCATGGTTAGGAAGCCATGGTGACCTGGAGGGGACAGCTGAAACGATGAGGGACATGAGACCCATTCCCAGCTGGACTGTGAATCAGAGCCGGAGAAAGAAAGAGGGCCAAGGGCGAAACCCAAGAAGCACCAACATTTGTGGAACAAGAGAGAAATTTGGCTAATGAGGAAATGAACATTCTGGTCATTGACAGTTTTCCCATCCACTCAGCTCATCCAAACCGTGGCTGACATTTGGGCCTGGCCCTGCCAGATGCACAAGCCCTCCTGTTCCCACAGTCTCAGTCTGCTCTCAGCTCAGGGCTGTGGCCAGCCCTGTGCTCCGCAGTGGTTTAGGAGATTCCATGAAGCCACTGTGCAGAGGAAGGGTCCCGGTCAGTGAGATCACTGTGATAAGTGTGGGAAGTGGGAGTGACTCGAATTATAGTGACAACTTCCACATGGAGGAGCTGAGGCCCTTGAGCTCCTCTGGGCCTCAGTATCTTCCTCCGTGACGAGGAATGATGATGGGAGAATCAGATGTGATCCCCTGTGTGAGCCAGAGCTCTCATGGTGTCTAACAGTGAATGCTTGCCATAGTTCCTCGGAGGAATGTGTAACATCCCCTGTCATGTCTGTTGGGGACCTGATTCTCCTGCCAGGTGCCAGCGCCCCTGGGGAAGGGGGGTGACCCAGGCTGATGACAACAGTGGCCTTTCCGGCAAGTAATCTTGGAGACACACATACATAGCCTGGGATCTGCCCTTGCCAAGAGATCAGTCTTTTTTTTTTTTTTTAAGATTTTATTTACTTGAGAGAGAGAGCGAGTGTGCGCGCGCAAGTGAGAGAGAGCGGAAGTTGGGAGGAGAGAGAGAAGCATGCTCCCTGCTGAGCAGGGAGCCCCATGTGGGGCTCAGTCCCAGAACCTTGAGATCATGACCTGAGCCAAAGGCATCTGCTTAACTGACTGAGCCACGCAGGCACCCCAAGAGGTCAGTCTTGATTAGATCCATTAATTGCAATGCTGGCTGATGTCCTTCCAAAGGAAGCAGAAACTGCTGGCCCACCCGCCGGGGAGCCTGTGGCACACAATGCTGAGTCTTTCTTCACAAATAAAGGCGCAAAGCATGCCTAGTGCAGAAACCGGCCCCTCGCCTTTAGGGATCCGAGTCCCCGCAGATTTTCTCTCATCCTCTGCATCAGGGCAGCGGGAGTCCAGACAGAGGCATGGGGCTAGAACCAAAGTGCAAGCAAGCCATCCCCGCAGGGATCTCCCAGAACAAACTAGAAGCAGAATCTGCCTCTTCCTAAGGACAACATGCATTTTTTTTTTCCAGGCCTTTCAAAGCCAGGCAGGTCAATGGAGTTATAATTGGCAATCTAATTAGAACTCCCACAAGCTGTTAAATTCTTTTACCTGCTGCCTGGCATCTTGCACAGAGGTGACACATCTGCTTCTGCCTGTGGAATGATTAAAGAAAGCCGGCTACAGCCCCATCCTTCTTGCCGACAGCAGCCCCCTCCAGCCACCCCCTACCATGGCGCCAACGCCCACACACCCACCAGCAAGGATGACATGGGACGCAGCCCAGCTGACAGGAAAATTGGCTTTAGGGAAAGTAGTCTCAAAGCACTGTGTTGCTGAATGATTTTTTTGGAGACTAACTGGGAGAAGACAAAGCCCCCAGCCCCATTTTCCCGGATGTCGGAGATGTTCTGAGAGTGTGGTTCCCCGGATACCTTCAGCTCTCACCCAGTCAAGCTACTCGATCACAGTAGAAAACATCTCTCTTTTCTCCCTGTCTATCTCCTTTAACCCTGAAGAGCTTTTATGCTGTCCCCTGCCCCCCAGCCGTCAAGATAGCGGTGTGCTTTGGCCAACAAACTGGGTGGATTGTATGGCACCAGAGTCCCTTGCGTCATCCGTCGTCCCCCCACTGCTGTGCCTTGGCCTTCTGCAGCTCCCACCCGTTAGCAGGTGCAGGCGGTGTGCGGCGCCGGCAAGCCCGCTCTTTTCCTTTCCCCAGCCCTGCCTGCAGTGACGTCATGGGGAGCTCGAAACCAGCCATGGAGGGAGTATTTATACCATGGAAACTGGCAAGCACTCCACATCAGGGCCTTTTGTTTTCTTTCAGAGAGCCAGTATACCAGAACGCCACTGGACTCACAGATCTAGATGGTTTCATGAGGGAAAGAGGACGCAGAGGAGGGGGAGCAAGAGGGTATCAGCATAGAAGAACACCAGTGTCCCTGACTCAGGACTTCCGGGGTGGAGGGTGCTCGTGGCACAGACACAGTGGAGCTCACCTTGTCCGTCTAGATAGAGACGGAACAGCTGAGCGGAGGCTCAGGGGAGAAAGACGAGACACAGAATTGCCTGGGCAGGTGGCAGGAAGGGGGCCGTGGTTTGAAACAAAAAGACCTCCATTCGAATGCTAGCTCTACCATGCATTCATTCGTTGGCAATTTGTATGGCTTTGGACATGTTATTTAACCTCTGTCACTCAAAAGTGGAAATTCCACCCTAACAGAACTGACGTCAAGGTCGAACATGGTTCTGAGCACCTGCCTGGAACATCAGGTCTACCCAGCAGCTGCCAGTCTTCTCGGCCTTCCTCTTCCCAAAACAGTGTGGCTTCGAGAATCACAGGTGAAGTGAAGAGGTCCCCCAGAGGCCGTGGGGATGGACATTAGGCCTTCCCACGGTTCTACTCCTCCTCACTCGTTGAGATAAGGAGAGGGCAGTACGGAGAGCTGGGGGTGCCCAGGTGGGGGACAGGGAGGCTGAGGCCTCATCCCCTCAGCTCTTTGCAGCCGCAGCCCCCGAGCAGGTCGCCCCCGGCTGCAAGTAGCCACGTCTGTGGACCCCAGGGAGCAGCGTTTAGCATTACCCTTTCCTAAATCCACAAGGCCTGCGTGCTGCACCTCGGGAGCCATACTTGCTGTTGCTAACGGTTTCCAGGCCCTCTCGGATGGGTCTGGAGCTCTGTGCATGGGCCTGTGGCTTGGGAGGAGGCTCGATGCTCCTCACTGGCCAGGCCCACCCAAGAGCAGGTGGCCAGTGTGCGTTCACTCAGCCCCGAGAGCCTCCGCCTGGGGGAGTGGGCACATGCCTGTGCTCTTCCCGTTAGGGTTGCTGGGGGATTTTGGAGGAAATGACTCTAATCTTGATGCTGATTTGTTCCATATTGAAGTGGCCAGTGATAAGAGCTCAATTGTGTTGGAAAAGAAAGTGCCAGGCTGAGTCCCTGTCCCATTTCCACAGCAGCCATGCGGTTCCCTGCCAGCAGCGGCTCCCCGCAAGTCCCCAGCCCGTCTGCCATTGTCACTGTTCCAGTCCAGGGACAAGGTCTAGGGGGCCCCCGGGGAGAAAATCTTGGCAAAGACCCAGGAGTAAAATTCCCCATTTCTGAGCAAACTGCCTGTTTTCTTCTCTCACTCTATGGTAGCTTCCCTCGGCTCTGTTGCACCAGGAATGCTGTGAGGATCGGAATGGGGGGCAGTCAGGGCAGAGCAGGAGCACTGCCCAGTGAGCCCCGGGCCCTGCCTTGCTGTCTGCATTCCATGTTGTTAGGTTCTCTTGTCATTTGTGGAAAAAATTTTTCCAAGGCTTATCGATTGCGGTCCTCTCTCCATCAGAATTATCTTATCATTTTTGTTTGTTTCTGTTTCAACGTGGAAAAAAGAGCTGGTGCCAAGACCCTGGCAGGGATGGGGAAGGCGCTTGCCAAAGTGACCGCGTCCCCCGTGGCAGGTAGTGAATCAGCAGCATTTGTGTCCCAGCGCGTTGTCAAGAGAACTGTTTGTCTCTAGCCATGGCATGGCGTTGCCGGGGCAGGGCTGGGGGGGTGGGGGGAGCAGGGGCCCCTAGCAGAGCCTGTTGAACGCTCAGACCTGGGGCGCACCCTGGCTCTGTGTATCCTCGCAGCTGCTGGTGGAGCCTGTGTGCTCCATGGAGCCCAGATGAGCCTGTGTCCCCGGGTGGCCTTCAGGGTTGTGGTCTGGAAGCCTTGCTGGCCGGCCCAGCTGAGGAGCGCACCTGTCACCCCACCACCCAGACAGAGGTGCACCTGGCCCAGAGCTGCAAGCTGGCACGGTGGCCGTGCTAGGTTTTCAGGTCTTCTAGTGGACCCAGGCCTGGATTGGTGGGGGGCAACAGGCTCATGGCTGGGAGAAGGACACCCATGCTCCTGTCATCAATGAGTGTCCACTGGGTTCCAAGGACCACACAGGGTTATGGAGAAGAGTCCCCAAGGCCCTGCCACAGTCCAGCAGCTGATAGCCCTTTCCCTCTGCACTGCTGGCTTCTTGAGTTTTCAGGGTTTCCTATAAATCCAGTGGTCTTCTGGTACTGCCAATGAGCCCATCTTCTGACACTTGTCCACACTGGGTCAAGGTGTTGCCAGCCATGGCTGCCTTTCAAGTGTCAGAAGCCACACGGCATGGCCCAGTGCCCCACAATGCTCAGCCCAGCCAACTCAGCGCCAAGGGAAGCTGGGGTTCCAGGGCCACTGCCTGGGCCCATGGCGGCCTCTCCTCCTCCAGAAAGGCCCCCCACCCTGTCCCTTCCTGGTATGCTGTGAGCAGTCTTCCCCACAGGCTGCAGGAAGAGATGCTGCCCTATAGCGTTTTCTGCTTGTTTCTCTAGTTGACGCTCAAGTTCTCAAACCAGAGGGGCAATAGGTGACCCCCAAAGTACTTGGTAGAGAAAGGTTTTACCAAACCCTAGAATTGTCACCTCGAGCATGTGCTCCAGCGCTTTGTGTTCCACGCTGGAAAAGTGAGGCAGAGAGAAGCTCCTGCCCAAGCTGGGTGCTTGGGGCTGGGCCACGGAGCAGGCCGGAGGCGGTGCGCCCCCCACCAACGGGCAGAACGCGCCCCAGCCTGTGCTCCTGCCCCAGGGAAGGCCAGGACTTCTCCGTGGGAATAACTGGGACAGGCTTTTGCCATGTTTGGTGATAAGTGGTCAGAAACAAGTGCAGTGACACCCCAGTGAGAGGCGTGACACATTCCCCTTGCCCCCCCAACCCAGGCCTGATGAGGGTCCGTCAGGGTCACTGGGAAGGACACCCAGCCCCAGACCTCAAGAATGGGACAGGGGTTTCTAGGACTCTCCCACACTCTGGCCCGGAGCTCTGGCTCCCAGCAAGCCCTCAGCTCAGCTCTGTGGGGGGACATGTATGGCTATTCTCCAGAGGGTAGAGAACCTCCAGCTGGGGCCTGTCAGACACGTGCCCCACCAGAGCTCTGGGTAGTCTCTCCCTTCGCGCCCGCCCATCTCCATCACCTCACGGGGAGCGAATCGTCTGCCTGCGCTGCCCTTCTCACCTGTGAAAGCCAGGGTCCCGGGACCCCAGGGCAAAGCTGGGCCTGAAGTTCGCTCAGAGCTTCCCCGTGGCCCACACCTCACTGGCTGGGGTGGAACGTCATCCTCCCACACCCACCTGGGGAAGCAGCAGCCTCCCCAGAGAGTTGGAAGACTGGGCCTCGGCCTCCAGGGAGTGATTAGCTCAAACTTTCCACCGTGGGGAGGCGCTGACTTCCAGGCCGTTGTCCCTGCCTGACTTGTTGCTGGGGAAAGTAGATAAAAATAAATAAATAAGTCAGCCTGGGAGATGTAGAAATAAGTCAACAGGAGTCTCTTGCCCATTACCGATGGAAAAGTACGAGCGAGGGGAGCCGTGTTTGCACCCACAGAAGATGCTGGCTGGGATGTGGCCGGTCCCACAGCACCAGGGCCAGCTGTGGCTCTCATCGAAGTAGACTTAGCTAATATTCACATCCACGCCGAGCCTCAGAGCTAATACTGCAACAACGGGCATGCAGTTTAAATGGCAAATTAGGGGGAGGGCAGGTGGAGAATCATCTGGAATTTTACCAAGAACTGACCCAAGCATCAGAGTAAGGAGGATGCCCAGCAACCCTGTATGTTTCTGGGGACCTCAGGGCTTCCTCCTGTCTCCTTCTCAGCCCTTGCCAGGGTGCTCAGCCTGAGCTGCACAGAGGCAGACCTTCCCGCTGGTGTCCTTTGATAGTGTGCGCTACTGGCCTGGCCTGACATTTCTTCACTTAGGTCAGTGCGCCCTGCAGACCTGTAGAGGCGCTGATGCCAGGGTTTCTGTGCCATGTTTGTGGAATTTGTGTGAGCCTTGCTTGCCCCGGGCTGCCATGGAGAGGCAAAGAGAGCTCACCCCACCAGATATGGGGATTCCCCATTGCCCTTGGCCTGGTCTCCAAGGGCCTGCCTGAAGCAGTGTTTGGCCTCAGGGCATTAGCATGCAGATCAAAGTGATTCACCCCCCAGGGCTGGGGGTGGGAATTGTGCTTGGGACCAAGAGGGAGCAACTGAAAGCCTGCCTTCTAGATGTTTCCAGGGAGGAGGCAGATGCCTTGTTAGCCTTTACAATGCTCAAGTCCGATAGGGGCTCCAACATTGTTTTTCCTGACTAACAAAACCTCCACACCATTCGTTCCAAAGGGCAAGTAAAGAAAGGGAGTCAGAGTGCAAGATAGTGGGTTCTAGTTAGGGTGGGGGTTACTGCTGAGGGCACAGGGTACGCCATCTCTGATTTGGAGGGTGACCAGTTTCCTAAATGGTATTAGCACCGGCAGGCGTTACAGAAGGGGTGGTTGTAGGATGAGCAGAGCAGGCTGAATGGAAGGGAGCTGGGCTGTCCTGCTCCTCACAGCAGGGTCCAGACTTGGAGGGACTGCTAGAGGGGTTACCATCCGGGCTGCCAGCACAGGGTTCTGGACAGGGTGGGCTTTGTTCCCGTCATGCAGCTGGGAGCAGCCCTATTAGCCCCTCTCAAGCTAGGTCCCGTGGTGCTCACCTGGGTCTGGTGAGACCCCAGTCTAACCCCACTGGAGTGTGGCAGCCACCACCTGGGAGAGGGACCTGCAAAGCCCAGGCAGGCTGACAGAACTGGACAGGAAAGTCACATCCCCAGAACTTCTCCCTCAAAGAGGATTGCTCCCTGGACAGCTCCGCCCAGAGCCAGCTAACTCTAAGAAGTCGTCTTAGAATATGTCTCTTGGTCCCCTAAATGCCCACCACCCTCCAGAGACCCTGGTCCCCTGACCTAGAGAAGGAGCCTTGAGCTGGCCCTCTGGAACCGAAGACCCAACTTGGCCTCCCCCAGGCTGGGTGACTGAGCCAGGTGCTTGCCCGCCCAGGACCGTTTTCTCATGTCTCTGTCATCAGTAAGGCCCTTCGCAGCTGTGACTGTCCACAGGCCCGTCCACACGAAGCTTTTAGAGGCTAGAGTAGCTATGTGGCTGTGAGCCAGCCACCCCAACTCTGAGCTCCAGTTTTCTCATTTGTTAAGAAAAGGGCGTTTTATGTCTTTGAAGATGTCCTCCCTTCTCGCCTTCCAGCAAGCCTTCCTCTGTTCTAGATGCTGGGCCTCCATAGGGGCACTCGGCCCTGCCTGGCTCGGAGAGGGCAGGGCACAAGACTGGAGTGACAGTCTATGCCACTGAGCTCCCAGCCCTCAGCATACTGGGGCCAGAACATCCACAGGTGCTCGTGAAGTTTACGGAAGGGAGGAAAGAGCCAGAAGCACTTGTGGTTATAGTCAACCGAACAGACCCACTCAGCCTGGGACCTGGGTGCGGTTCCTGAGCCCGGTCCGTGATCTGGGCGGAGTGCCAGCCCTCTGGGGAATACTCCTGCACTCCTCTCAGCCACCCCAACCACGCCCCAGACACGTTTCCACAGCAGGGCCAGGCTGGGGGTCGTTGGTGCTCAGAAGCTGCTGGCAGGCTGGCTGTGTCCCTCCCTCAAGGTCCCAGTGATCCCCGGCGAGTGTCCTCTACAAGCCGCCACAGCACGTGGATATTTTGGCACCAACACTGAAGTACCCAGTTTCAAAGAAATGAGGCCAGAGGAAATTTGGGGCCAAATTGGGATTTCTGCGTGAAATCCATGCGAGGCTGGGCAGGCCCTTTGGCTTATGGCCACACTGCCCCCATTTCTCACTGCTGGCATGTTTCCTGCCTGACAGCCTGTCGCACTGCTGTTTGCAAAATTAGCTTCTCCAGAATATTCCTAACCATTCTGGAGGAGAGAAGCCTTTGAAAAGATGCTGCCAGTCACACGCTTTACGAAAAGGAAAGCCACACTCACAGTGTCTTGGAGCCTGATGACTCGTCCTTCGGGGGCTGTGCTCAGCGGCAGAGTTCAGTGAGGTGGGGGGGTGAGGGCGGCCTGCGTTTACCGTTCCTCTAATGCCCCAGACTGCGTGTGCGTGCATGTGTGTGATTCTGGAAGCTTTCTTCACATCCTGAAGGACTGTCTGGTGAAAAGGAGAGGGGAGGGGACCTTTTCCACATGACTCCAGAGGACTCAATGAATATCAGAGTGGGAATTAGACAAAAAGCCTAATTAGGGCTTCATATTTTTAACTGACAGTTCATACTGCCCACTAATGGTGTGGGCTGCCCGGGGTAGTGGTGAGCTCCCCGTCACTGGAGGGAGTAAGCCACAGTGGGAGACTGCCAGTCAGAGACTGCAGCAGGAGCTTGTGCATCATAAAGCAGAGGCCCGAGCCCCCTCCTCACCCCGAAGAGCTTTGCTTCCATGGATGGTTGGCTGCTGGCTTAGAAAAATAAGAGGTTTGGGGAAAATTGAGTTTTGTTTCCTTCTGAGTTGAGTTCAATGCTAGAAGGGCCTGGTCTCCAGAAGGCATATTTCTTCAAATAAAGCATTTGACCTGGAAAAGGGGCCCCGTGGGAACACAGCCTCCCACAGCCGTCAGATATCCTGAGTGAACAAAGATGCAGACAGCCTCTCAGGCATGTCTGGTCGTTCCCTGGGTGGAGGGAAGGGAAGGGCTGGGGTCTTTGCCTCCCCCTTCTGGAATCCTCAGCTCCAATTCACAGCACACTGCAAGGGAAGGCCTCCAGGAGGTGTCTGTTCAGCGCTCAGAACCCTGTCCCCAGACCCCAGGCCTGCCCAGCTGCAGACTGGAGAACACGTTGCTGTAGTGCCCACCTCTGGCCCCACCACAGCTGGAGCAGGGCCAGCTACCGTGGGGGCCTGACTTCCGCTCTCCTCGTCACAGAGAGTCCCTCCTCAGTGCAGCCTGTCCAGCCACTTCCCCAGGAGCTGCTCAGCCCACGTCTCCCTCTCCCCTTTGTCCCTCGGCCTCTTCCTTCCTGCTCTTCAGTCCGAGTCCCTGGTACAGGATGTCATGGTCCTTTGCTCGAAAGGTTAAGTGGTCTCATGAATGTTCTGTCCCTGCATGAGGGCCAGGTGAGGTGGACGGGACCTGGAACCCGGCTAGTGGCCGTGGCCGCCACACATGAGTCTGCTCTCTGTGGTTAGACAGGCGTGAGGTTGCCGGGAATGATTGGCCTTGGCCTTTGTGGAAACTGAGCCAGAATAAAGTAAAATGGCCAAAACGAAAAGACCAACTCCATACCAGTCCTTACTCCAGATATCCGACCCGCTGACCCTCCAGGAGGCCCTTCTCCAGGGCACCCCCAAGTCGCTCTTGACTGACTGAGCAAAGAGGGCTGAGTTGCAATGTGTGAGCCCCCCCTGGCTCCAGAGGGTCGGCAGGCAGACGTGTGTAAGGGCTATAGGGACAGTGATGACCTTGGCGTCCCCCAGGATACCTAGCATCTGAGCCCTTTGGAGCTCCTGGCCTGGTTAGCAGGCCCTTCCAAAGCCAGCATCGTTGGCCAGGACACACACACTCAGCCCCCTGGCAAGGCAGTGTGCATTTCTGAACACTCAAAACACCCAGAAAGGAAACATAAAACAGAGTTCAGTATAGACCAGACCTCCCCCAGAGCTGCCGGAACCCAGGTAGAGAAGCTGAGCCCCGCCCCCACCCCATCCTAGTGCATTTTCAGCTCCTTTTGGAGGCATTGTTGGGAAGCAGGGCGGGGCTCCCGCTGCCCCCTCAGCTGCGCCCACAGAATGCCAGTGCTGGGAACTATCAGTGCCTTTGATCCTCACAGGGAAGAAAGGGCCACGCCCGGGGAAGGGAGGCAGCGAGCAGCCCCTCACCTGGCCTTCCCGCCTCGGCTCCAGGAAAGTCTCTGCGGAGCCCTCTTCTCCCGTGGCCTTCTCAGGGCGGCCCTGTCTGGCAGGCTATTTATATTCTGGTTTGACAGGAAAATCGCTCTGAGAGCACAGCCACTGCCACCCGGTCCCCGTCTGACGGATTGCATCCTCAGGAAGGAAAAGGCAAATCCTGACAAGACTCAGGGGCTAGCGTGCTGGTTTCCTCAGTGATGCTTCTGCTTCGGCTAATGCACACTCCAGTCCCGCCCACCCACAACGTCTGGGGAGGAGTGGGAGCCCACAGGGGGCCCCTGTTCCGTCTCGGGGGCCCGAGGGCAGAAGGCCGAGTCAATACAGAATGTGGGGTCACGGACTCGGGGCCATGCCCCATGCCAGGCACCACACCAGGCCCCCTCCTCGGCCACTTCAGGGATCTAGCCCTACTCTGGCCTTATGCGAGGCTCATTTCCCCTCTGGCCCTCTGTTTCCTCATCTGTGCCAGAGTGTCCGGCCAGAGAGTCAGTAGAGTCTGCAGAGGGTGCTGGGGTTTTCTTCGGAAGCAGCATCAGATCTGTGGTGCGTGGCCAAGTACCTGGGGGGAGGCCGTGGCAACCGACTGGGAGCAGAGCACCTTCCCCCGCGGGGCTGCTCCCCTCCCCCAGATAGCTGCCTCACTCTTGTCCTGAGAAGGCAGAGGCTCTGGTGCACAGGCTCTGATGGCGGTGTGGACGGGGTGACCTGAGGCCAGGACTTCTGCACACGCTAGTTGAGAGCACTGGCAGGAAGTCATGCCCACCTCTGTCCTCCCCACCCTCACACAGTGTCCCACGCCTCCCCCCCACCCTCACACAGTGTCCCACGCCTCCCCTTGTCCGTCTTTCCGTCGGTTCACCAGATGTGCACCAGGAACCTCCTCTGTGCCACTCCCACTCTGGGGGCTGCGTATGCAAGGACGAATCAGATGGTCCTTGCTCTTACCGAGAACTATCCAGAGGGACATGGGGCTGGCAGGGAAGGGTCTTGCAACTGTGGGCATCCCGGAAGGGCCTCCCCTCCCCTCAGTCGGTAAGGGTGACCGTGATGGTCATCCTGCCGATCAAGGTGACCCTTCACTGGAGGTTTACTGAGCACTTTACGAACTTGCTGTCCTTCGGGCCTCATGACTGTCCTGTGAGTTGGAAGTTGTTCCCTTTAGACAGACAAAGCATCTGGGACCAGAAGTCGTCCAGGTCATTGGTGGAGCTGGTGCACACCCCGCCCCAGGGAGCCTTAGGTCACACTCTTACCCTCTGCTCCACACGCGCTAAGAGAGTGCCAGGCCTTTCCCCTATGCTGGGTGGATCCTCTGGCCGTTGCCAGAGATCTTTCGAACCCCTCACCTGGGTCCTGATCCCCCAGCGACGAGCCATCTCTGGCCAGCACAGCCATACCCAGGCTGCAGCCAACCCGGCAGCTCTGTCATTGTCCCAAAGGGTGACAGACTGGGGAAATGGGCTTTGCTTTAGCTGCCATCACAGTCCCAGGGTCCTAACAACAGAAGTCCCCCCAAGGGGGACGACCTCCTCCACCCCAGCCTTGGTAGGTCCAACGGCCTCTGCAAAACCCAGCCCAGCTCTGCCATGGCAAGGGCAGCTGCCGGCCTCCACTCCAGAAGCCGAGAGGGGCGCCCATTGGCGGGGTCCGCAGCAGGAACCCCGTGAGGCAGGGCAAGCATGAGGGGGTCGCCCGTCCCCACCCTGCTGCCCAGGGTTTGATTTCTGGAACATCCCGCCTGGGGAAATGTGAGAGCCACAACCAGACCGCGGCTTGACCCCCAGCTAGAGCTGAGCTACAAGACTGCTTTTCAGCGGCAGCTCGACACCGGGAAGGACGCTTCCTTGCAGGGATGTTATCTCGGTGCCCATCCCCCTCCAGGGACCAGCAGTGGTCCGCGACATGCCCTTGAGTCCAGCCAAGGGCTAACTTGGCACTTACGCAGAGCACCACGGGGAGTGCCTGAAATCTCCCAGGGGGCTTTGGTCCTGCGGCCTTTGCTGTGGATCACCAGACCCAGGGCTGGAGCAGGAAGCCTGTCCACGGCATGTGGCAAGGTCTTCAGTCCTCGGGCATCAATTATCTCTCTCTCTCTCTCTCTCTCTCTCTCACACACACACACACACACACACACACGCACGCACGCACGCACGAAGTGAGTGAGGAAGAGGCTAATTGTCCTCAAATTAGCCAAGTCCATTTTGTCTCTTTTGAAATAACAGGTTTAATTTCCTCCCTTACTTCCAATTTGGTACAGCACCAAGATCTCGTTTGTACAGAACACCTGATTATAATAATCACCAGCTTGGGAGGCTGTCTTCATTTGTGTCCAAAGGGACAAATAAGATACCTGTGGGTGGCTCCCCTCCTCCAGGAAGGCCAGCCCTGCTGGCTCCTCACCTGGAGGGTTCAGGAATGCCAGGGTGGAGAAGCGGGGGGAGCCTGTTTGCACAGCCTCTCCTGGGGAAGGAAACAGGGTCTGGTGCGAGGAGCAGGCATGAACCATGCGAGTTCACGTCTCAGGCCACTCGCTGCCGCCAAGGGTCTTAGGTCTTTGGCACAGCCCAGCGCCTGGCATGCAGCTGTCGCCTGGTCTCATTAGGATTTGCACGGGACCCCAAGCTTTGAGAGCAGCCTTGCTCCTTGGTCTCCTCTCTATCCCCATTACGTGGCTGGGATCTGGACAGTCACTCCGTGGGGTTGGGGATTTTGATATGGGGGAGAAGGTGGGTTATTCTGGTCTTGAAATATGTCAGTCCTGGAAATCTCTGTTTCCTTTCAGGCTGGGGGCTGGGAGTCAGACCCGTGCCTCTGGGTAGTCTTGCCTAAGGTCAGGGGCGGAGGAGGTGCAGTGTGGCCTGGGATCTTGAGGGAATGGCAATCAATAGGGCTTTGAACAGATGGTCTAGAGCTCCAGCAGGAGGGGCCAGACAGACTAGGAATGGTGACATTAGAGAGGTGGAAGGGGGCTGGGGGATGAATCCTGCAGAAATGCATGGGCTTTCTGGGGTCTGTACTAGAGTAAGATCCAGCCAGGGGTAAGAACAGTCAAATGCCAGCCCCAGGAGTCAGGCCTTTGATAGTTGCAGAAGAGAGGACGCAGGGCACATAGAATTGGAAAAGGTGTCAGGATTCTTTTTTTTTTTTTTTTTTTTTTTTTTTTTAAGGTGTCAGGGTTCTAGTGCATACGAGTACCACAAAGCCAAGGAGGGCCTCTCCCAGCTCACCGGGGCTTGGGAGGGGGGTGGGGGCTGACAGCCAGGTCCCAGCCCACCTCTAGCCAACCTGCCAGCAAGGGCTCAGACCCCAGCCGGAGCTTGTCCTGGTTGATCCCATTATGTGACGGATTTCTGAGCAGCTCTTGCTTGCTGGGGCACTGGGCAGAGGCTGATTTTTCATTCCCTTGCCAAGCCTGAGCTGGCAGCCCCTGGCAAGCATCTGATGTCTCCCTGAGCAGCTCCAGCTTTAGGAATTAATTCCGCTAAACAGATTGCTCAGGAAGCTTCAAGGTCATCTGGAAAGGATAGCCTGTTCCTACATTAGGAATATAAGTCCAGGTATATGGGCTGGAAATTTCCAAGCCCATGAGAACCCTAGAACCCTAGAGAACATGAAGATCCCCAGCTGCCCAGTACGGAGGGTGCTAAGTCAGATTAGCCCGTGGGCTGGTTCTCTGCAGGCATTTTTCGGGTGGGTAGGCTTGGCCCCTGCTGTATACCCTGGAGCCCCTAGGATTAGCTTTAGCCAGATTCAGCAACCTGCCATGTTCTACACCAAATTCCCAGCAAAAAGGCTGGTGTCCTTGTCCCCACTCCAGCAGGGTGGGGCAGGTCACTGCTCCTGAGAGTGATGACCTCTGGGTCTTGCTGGGCCAGGCCTTGGCCCTCCTGGGTCACCACCTGCCGTTGGCCCATTTTCTGGCTAACAAAACCCTGCAGTCCTTTGACACCTACATCCATCCCAAGCCTCAAGATCACAGCCTGGCTGTGGGCCACCAAAGGGAGACAAGGAGCTCTCTTAGCCCTTGAGTGAATATGCAGGATGCTCTCAGGCATCCGCTGGAGAGGAACCACGCCTGGGTCCCCAGCTTGGGGAGGAGCAGAGCCAGTGATCCATGGTTGGAGAAATGAACGGGAAGACCCACCCAGCAGATGCCCATTTGCTGTTGCTCAGATGTAACTGGGTTACTGCCCCAGGGGCTCCGGGCTCCTCTCTTAAAGGGACAGAGGCAGCAGTGAGCCGGTGAGCGGGTAGGAAGGTGTAGAGGGGAGCACGGGGGTTTTGGCCTCAGGCAGGCCTAGGCTGGCCTGCAGCTCCATACTCATTAGCCCTGTGACCTTGGCCAAGATCCTTGGTCTGTCTCTTTGTATCTAAAGCAGTGGGAATGTGAGCTGAGCCAAGTACATGTGCCTAGCCTCGTGGCTGATGGGGAGAAAACACTCCTTATGGAGGAGGAAAAGAGTGCAGGGCTGGCTTTGTGGCAGACCCTAGCAGGACCTAAATTCTGTTCTCAGCCTGCAGCCAAGAAACCAGGGATGCCTCTTTCCATCTCCCCAGGGGGCTTGTCCCTCATCACCCTTTTGCCCAGCACGCCCAGCGTGGGTGGTAGGGCCACTCAGAAAAGAGTTGTATGTATTCAATAATGTGATGCAGGGACAAAGTCACACCTCAAAGGAGTGGGGTAGGGCAACTCTTGTCATCGTCATGCCTCTGTTCCTGCCACCTCCCAGAACCCCCTCCCTCCTCTTACTTCTCTTTTGGTTGAATGGGAAGGTTCTAGAGTACGCTCAAGCTGATGACCTCCCCAGGAAGAAAAGAGGCGAGAGCTCGTTGACTCTCACGTTCTGTTGCACACCTCCTAGGGAAGTCCTCCTGTTCTCTCTGCATGGCCGCTATGATTGAGAAGTGGGCACCGAGCTCTCCAAGTGTGTCTGAGGGAGGGCCAGAGTGGGGACAGCACCCCTCCAGGAGATGGAGGTGCCTACTTACTCCTCCCTCCCCCACCAGGACTCTGCACCAAAATGGATTTCAGACAGGCCCTAAGAGTTAGCATATGAGGGTTCTAGCCTAGCACCATAGTAGCTGGCCTGGCGCCCGGGGCCGGGGACTCAGCCTGGAGAAGCCGTAGTTGACTCACCCACAAAATGGGGGAGTGCGTGGGGAGATCTCCCCACCATGTGATAGGCGCTCCTCGACTGCAGGATCTTTGTCCACAGCAACAGAAGCGGGCCTCACAGCTTTTTTTATTATCACCATCCATCGTCCAGCCAGGAAGCCAGGTCTGTGCTGGACATCTGTCCCTGCTCTCGGCACACAGTTCCCTGGCCTGCCCACAGGTGCGTGGGGAAGGGCAGCTCTGGGAAGAGAGCTGGGAGGCTCTCCCTGGGGGTGTCTGCACACCTGGCCCTCAGCGGCCTGGGCAAGGCCGCTGAAACCCAGCAGTCCACGCTGGAGAATGGGAAGGCCTGTAGTCTGCAGAAGGCAAAGGGAAGTCCTCATGGCAAGGACTGACTCCGGGTCACTGTTCTTGTCCTGCACCCTCAGGAAGAGATCCCCCCTTGTGCCCACAGCCTCCGGTCTGACGGGTCCGATTTAGGACCTGGGCTCCAGCATGGACGTGGTTAAGGCACACAAAGATGTTAATAAGGGAGCATATGCTGTTTCCTTTCGATTTTCCATTTGATTTTCCTCCCAGAGAGAATAGAGCTGACCTGAGGTCTGCCGCGCCCTGGCCAGGGGAGGACAGCCTCTGTCTGCCCGAGACCTCCTTCTCCTCCCTCAGGGAGGCTGTTCAGGGACCCAGAGCTGGGGGTACGGAGAGTAGCCCTCCGCGGGTCACACCCTGCCCTGGGGTCCTGCTTCTGCTTGGCTGTGGCGCCACAGGCCTTGCACTCCGCCCGGGTCACCCTCATGGAAGCCCTGGACGGGGGCTCTGTGGAACCAGCTTGACAACCATTTGGAGTTCTTCCTTTAGAGCAAATTTCCCCCAAAGTGGCCTGACTGGGCCAGAGGACATGCCTCTTTTTAGGTTCTCCAAATGCCCTGCAGATTATATCCCCACAGGGTGGTGTCCCTCTTGGAGCCATAAGCAGAGCGTCAGGGGTCGGTCCCCTGCCCCCCCGCCCGGCTCTCACATCAGCATGACAGCGCGGTCCGCTGCTGGTCTCATAAGCACAGAATGTTCCTTATTGAAACCTGCATCTCTTTACCAACAGTCGGGGTTACATACTTTCCATGTCTTTGTTTGCACCTTTTAGAGGACTGCTGTGCATCTGCAACCACAACTGTCTAGACAGTTCTTTAACTTCGGAAATTTTTTTCTTTGAACAGAAGTTTTTAGTTTAATTGGATTCGTTGAACTTGAGTGTTGGGTTTTTGGGTGTTTTTTTGTTTTGTTTTGTTTTTGTCACTTCAAAGCTCTGAAAGTCATCCTTTCAGAGAATTGACATGTTCAATTCCACTCCGTTAAGTAGTGGCCCGCTCTATCTCGGGAGACGGGAACCTACGTGGGTCTTTTCTGGGCTGGACACGAGCCAGCTGACCCTCTGTCCCCATCACTGCTTTGAAATGCGCCATTCTGTCAGGGTGCAAGGGTGCTGTCTGGAAAGATGTTCTTCTTGGTGTGATTTAACAAAGGGAGTGGGTGCAACCTCAGTGTCGGCCCTGCAAGGGAGAGACTGAGTAAATGAAAGTCCATCGTTGGATGAAAGGGGGTGAACCCATCAGTTGTAGGGATGCACGACCCAGAAACAGGGTTATGGCAAAATATTTGGGGACCAACACCTGCATCCTAATTAAAACTGTGTAAAATGGAGGCACCTGGGTGGTTCAGTCGGTTAAGTGTCTAACTCTTGATTTCAGCCCAGGTCATGATCCCAGGGTCGTGAGATGGAGCCCCATATCGGGCTCCATGTGACTCGTGGAGTCTGCTTGAGATTCTCTCTCTCCCTCTGCCCCTCCCCCTGCTCCCGCTCTTTCTTTCTTTCTCTCTCTCTAAAATCAGTCTTTAAAACAAATAAAATAAAGCTGTGTAAGATAGCAGCTGTGCTTTAGGTGAGCGGGGTGCGGTAAAGGCAGGGGCTTATTTGTGGTGGGGGGACTTGCGAGCAATGAAAAAAAGTTGTGTTCTAACCATGACCACCAGCAATGCCACAAATGACATTTCTCTAGGTTAGAAAAACCGTTAATGGGGTGCCTGGGTGGCTCAGTCATTAAGCATCTGCCTTCAGTTCAGGTCATGATCCCAGGGTCCTGGGATCAAGCCCCACATCAGACCTCCTGCTCAGCAGGAAGCCTGCTTCTCCCTCTCCCACTTCCCCTGCTTGTGTTCCAATTCTTGCTGTGTCTCTGTCAAATAAATAAATAAATAATCTTTAAAAAAAAAAAAAAAAGAAAAGAAAAGAAAAACCGTTAGCAGCCAGAATGCCCAGGGCAGCAGCCCATGGGGTCAGTACAGACTGGCCATCCTGACCAATTCACTCCTGGGCATTAAGTACTCACCCATGTGAAATTGCCAGTTTTTTATCTTTCAAAATGGCCAAACACGGGCCACTTCATATGTAGTTCTTCGAACGATTGCCTCCAAGCACAGGAAAAGCTTGAACTTACCACGTGTGCCAGCCCAATGGAGATCCACACCTGCCTCCCAGAAGCGTGCAGAAGCTTAAGGACAGGTAAGAGCCTAGAGCTGCAGAGTCCCTCTGACTGTCTGTCTCTCTGTCTGTCTGTCTCCCCGACACCTGCAGGCCCTGATCCTTCATCAGCTGGGCCGCTACAGTCTAGCAGAGAAGATCCTCCGGGATGCGGTGCAGGTGAACTCGACAGCCCACGAGGTCTGGAACGGGCTGGGCGAGGTCCTGCGAGCCCAGGGCAACGACGCGGCAGCTACCGAGTGCTTCCTGACAGCCCTGGAGCTGGAGGCCAGCAGCCCGGCTGTGCCCTTCACCATCATCCCCCGGGTGCTCTGAGCAGGCGCCTGCCAGCCTCACTGCCGCTAAGGCCCCCAGCCCCCCCTCCCCGGGCACCCCCCGCACCGAGGCCATGGAGGAGCGTGCGACTGGCCATACTGAGCTAAGCGAACGAGCCCCGGTCCACCGCTCTCTCCACGTGCATTTCTGTTGTTGTGCTGACCAGCCCGGTGATAGTTTCTGAACCTACTGACATTGTTCAAAATGGATTATGTGCCATATTTTGTTAGTCGACATCTGCGTTTTAAAGTCAAATGATAATGGACTTAATCAGCAAATGTAGACGAATATATTCAAAGGTAAACTTCAGTGGCAGAGCAGATTATTTTTATCAGAGCTGTAAAGAAAACTCTCTCCCCCTACCATCCCCGCCCAACCTCCGCCTGAAAACCAAATGTGAATCTTCCGTTTCCCACCTCAGTCCTAGTCCAAGCCAGGACACCAGCTGACGATCTCTTGGTTTTGTTGTCAATAACTACACCGTGTGAATTCCTGTCCTCACTTAGAGCAAAGCCTGATGTGAGAATGTTTCTATTTCACCAATATATGCCTGTTACAAGAGAAGGAAATAGGAGCTATTTAAGTTTAACTTTTTTATGTGAATTCAGAGTTTATTTATCGATGGAAATATGTACAAAGAAGCTTCAGATGGAATATTTACCGACATTCCTTATACATGACAGACACTTGGCTAAATGGGAAGATGATGTTAATAATAAAATGATTTTTAAATGGACCCGTAGCCCATGTCGTTGGTGAAAGCCCACAGGGCCAAGGGGTTTAGGCTCTGTTCCTGGGGTGGGAAGCGGTGTGGGTGGGGCGCCTGCCCTGGCCGTGTCAGCCCTAGACACTGGGAGGGCCCCCTGACTGTCCCATGGGAATTCACCTTTCCCATCGCTCCCCTGTCGTCTAGGATGGGAGCAGGGGACTCAGGCCCGGGCAGTCAATATCAGCGTTTGTGGGCACAGAGAACTGGGAATGAGCGTGTGACCTGAAGTGGCCCAGTTAAAGAGGGAGCTGTAAGGAAAGGCTCTCATCCTCCTGCTGGACATTTTTTAAGATTTTTTTTTTTAAGATTTTATTTTTTTTATTTGTCAGAGAGATAGAGAGAGCACAGGCAGGCAGAGGGGCAGGTAGAGGCAGAGGGAGAAGCAGGCTCCCCGCAGAGCAAGGAGCCCGATGTGGGACTCGATCCCAGAACGCCGGAACCATGACCCTAGCCGAAGGCAACCGCCCAACCGACTGAGCTACCCAGGCATCCCTAAGATTTTTTTTGTCAGAGAGACAGAAAGAGAAAACACATAGCAAGGGGAACAGAGGAAGGCAGAGGGAGAAGCAGGCTTCCCGCCGAGCAAGGAGCCAGAGACTGGCTCCAGCGGAGTGGACAGTAAAGCACAAGGACCAGAGAGAAGCTGAGCGGACCTCTCCAGTCCCTTGCCAGCTCCCCAGGAAATGTGGGCGGGTGGGGGGGGCCTGAGTTCCAATTCAGAGGTCCCCCGCCCGAGCTGAGCACAATCTTCCTGACTCACCAGCAGGCAGGCGTGAGGTCAGCTGAGGTCTGGGGAGGTAACGGTGCGAGCAGAGGCCGCGGCCAGAGCAGGTGGGCGCCCCAGCCTCGGCATTGACGTCGCCAGGCAGCATCTGAAGCTTGTAGATACACATCAGTCATGGAATTTTTGACGTGACACTCCGGCCGGGAAGTGCAGGCGCCCAGTGGGGTGGCTGTTCACACTGGCTGGAGCCAGCCTGTGTAGGAGCGCAGGGAAAGGCCTGCCCCGATCAGGACCCGGAAGGCAGGCAGCTGGCGCGACCCACAAATCCTCCAGGCACGATGCTGGCCATTATCTCCCCCGCCAGCCCCATGCAGGGCCCTTCTGTCAGAAGATCCCCGTGCACAACAGCCTGCGCAGGGCAGGTGATATCTCCTGTCCTCCTGCCCACCATCCAGCCCCTCCACGGTGTCCCACTCCCTCCCCAGCTCCCCAGCCACACGGCTCAAAGACTAGCATGTGGGTCCAGCCAGGTTTGGACATGCGGTTCAAGCTTGGCCAACAAGGCCCTCACCTCCCCACCCCCCAACCGCCACCAGGGCTTGTGTTCTGGGAATATTAGGAAAAACTCTTTCTGTTGGGTTTGCTATCCTGATGGGATGCAGCCTCGGCTTGCTGCCGCCCGCGGGCACTGTGTGGGGCAGCCTGCCTGAGAATGAGGCCAACACGGGAAAAGAGCACAAGGAGAGAGAGAGAGAGGCCGGGTCCCAGAGTCCTAGCTGGAGCACTGGAGCTCCAGACTTTTCCCTTTTGTGCTTGGGACAATGGAGCAGGCTTCTGGGAGGGACCGTCACCCTGACCCACTCAGGAACTCTCCCCAAACCCCTCAGTCCTCTTCCTTAATCCCACCTGCTCCCGGCCCCATATTTTACTTCTCAGCGAGTCTTGTCCTTTCTGCCAGGATCCCATCTCCAATGGTAAGCCAGCAGCCTGCTACCTCTGGCCTCTGGCCAGACCACCGCAGGGTCCTCTCTGCCTCTGCCTTGGCCCCTGCAATTCTCAGGGCAGCCCTGAGCACCCTGTGTAAGGTGAGGACTGGATCAGGCCTCTGCCCCCTAAACACGCTCTGCGGCTTCCCCAGCTCACTCCTGGATCCAGGCTCCGTGCTCCCCAGGATCTGCAGAGCCTGACGCTGCCAGCACCCACCCCCCTACCGCAGTCTCTCCTTGCTCCAGCCCTCCTCCTGGTCCTCTAGCCTAGGGCCCCAATGAATGAATGGAGGCATTCACTCATTTGTTAATAGATCAGGGAGCAGAAGCTGAGTGGGTAAGAACCAGGACAGACCCGGGCCTGAGGGATAAACCTTTGAAAGGTGCCCTAGGCTGCCCAGCAGAGGCAATTTGGGGCAGCGGGATGTGGGAGACACAGTGTTTGATTTATTCCCCTTCCCTGGTCTTAGTCTCCCCATCTGTAAAATGTGTTCATTCATTCATTCATTCTCCATCTAAGAGTGCTTAGAACAGCAGACACTTACTATAGGCACCAAGGGTAAGCAGTACATATAAATGGGGCTTACGTTTTTGTGGAAGACAATAGAGAAATATATAATACAGTATATGGGCCATACGTACATAGTGATACATGTACAGAAGGACATGGGGCATTGGAGTCACTATTTTATAGACATGGTCAGAAAAACCTTATACGGACGCCTGGGTGGTTAAGTTGGTTAAGTATCCAACTCCTGACTTTGGCTCAGGTCATGATCTCAGGGTCCTGGGATCAGGCCCCATGTGGGGTTCCACACTCAGCAGAAAGTCTACTTGAGATTCTCTCTCTCCCTCTCCCTCTACCCCTCCCTGCCATGCACATGCTCTCTCTCTAAAATAAGTAAATAAATCTTAAAAAAAAAAAAAAAGAAGAAGAAGAAAGAAAGAAAAAAGAAAAGGTTCTGATAAGGCACCATTTGGCCAGAACTAGCCAGGTGCATCTGTGAGCAAAAGGCATCCCAGGAAGCCAGAGCAGCAAGTTGCAAAGGCTCAGAGGTGGGAGGGGGCAGGGTGGTAAAGGAGGAGAGAACAAGAAGATGAGCCAGAGGGTGTCACGGGGGCCAGATCACGTGGGGTCCTGTGGCCCACATTAAGGGTGTACATTAGCTTCCTGTGGTTGCTGTAAAACTTTAAAAATTACCACAAACTTAGTGGCTTAAAACAACTTACAGTTCTACCGTTTTGGAGGTCTGTGTTGGCAGGGCTGTGTTCTTCCAGAAGGTTCTAGAGTCTGCTTCCAGAGGCTGCCCACATTCTTTGGCTCATGGCCCCACATGACAACCCCTTTTCTCCCTCTGCTAGCATTGTTACATCCCCTCCTGCCGTCAGCCCCCTTCAGTCCTTCTTCCTGCCTCTCAGCAGGACAGTGGGGGGACAGTGGGCCCAGCTGAACCACCCAGGGTACTCTCCCATCTCGGAGCCCTTCGTGTCATCTCATCTGCGAAGTCCCTTCCACTATATAAAGTCACGCGTTCACAGGCGATGGATGAGGAGGTGGGCGTCTTTGGGGGAGGACGGATGTGACTAGCCTCCCACAGGGTGCCCGGAGGCTCCTGTGGTCCTCGAGGGGAACACGACAGGGGTCAGGCCACGTGGTAAGGGGTGGTAGGACCGTGAATATCCCGAGGACGGAGCCAAAAGGATGCGCTCACATGTCGAACCCGGGCTGTGAGGGGAAGAGGGGAGGGAGGGAGCGTGGCGAGCGTTGCCGGGAGATACAGGACGGCTGGAGCTGGCGGCCCCCGACACGCAGGACCGCAGGTAAAGCAGGACCGCAGGTAAAGCAGATCGGCGAGGTGAGGAGGAAAGCGGGCGCTTGTTGGAGGCAAGTTGCGTGTAAGACGCCTCTGAAGCCTCTGAGTGAGGGGCAGCTGTAGTCAGATATGGCTGAGGACCGGCCAGAGTCCAAGACTCTGTCAGCGTGGGGGCCTCCATGAGCCGTGCTGTGACGGGACCGCCTCAGCAGCGAGTATAGACAGAAAGGGAAACGCCAGGGCTGAGTGCCAGGCCGTGGTGAGGGTAATGAGCTGGGGAAACGGAGAGGGAACCACAAAGAAAGAGAAGCAGCTGGGAGGGAGGGAGGGAGAAGCAGGAGGCTGAGTCCCAGAGGCCAAGGAGGAGGGGCCGCCGGCTGTGCTCATGCCCACAGGTCCAGCAGGGCGTGTCTGAATGACCCTTGGGTTTGCCAACATGGAGGAGGGCGATGATCCTGGCAAGAGCGGTGCTAAGGACGGAGTTGTGTCCCCCCAGGAGCCCTGCCCCCCACTGTGCCCGTGTTTGGATAGAGAACCTCGGGAAGTAATTAAGGTTAAATCAGGTTCCATGTGTACCACCCTGATCCGATAGGGTTAGTGCCCTTGTAAGAAGAGACGGCTGAGACCTCATGCTAACTCTCTCCACTATGCGAGCATGTGTCCCCTGACAGCCAGCCGGAGAGCGCTCTCCCCCGCCTGGATGGCCTGGAACCTTGACCTTGGTCTCCCAGCCTCCGGAACTGTCAGAAATAAATGTCTGTGGCTTCAGCCCCCCAGCCTGTGGCCTTTGAGTTAGGGCAGCCTGTTGGGATGGAGTAGTTGGGACAAAGCATTTGGAGTAGGTTCAAGAGTGGGGGAAAAGATGGCAGTGTAGACGTCTGTTTCAAGCACGTCTCTGCCAAGGGGCATGGAGAAGGTAGGGGAGCTGGTGGGCTTGGGGTGTTTTTCAGATGGGCCCACACTCAAGTTGGCAGAGAGGCCCGCTGATGGACCGGGAGGGCAGAGGCGGAAAGTGCTGGAGCTGCGTCCCCGAACAGTCAGAGGCAGCTGGCTGCTTCAGCTAGGAGCTCAGGTGTTTTCCTTGGGTAGAGCACCCAACCCCAGAGGCCGATGAACCTTGGGGGTCCTCCCCCTGTGGCCCCCACTTCTCAGCATCCTAGAGAGCAAGCTGAAGATGCGGAGAACACTGGACGGCACCTGGGGGGTGGGGGGTGAGTGGACCAGGGAGGGGAGGAGGAAGAAGTTGAAGGAAGAGAGGAGGCCAGCCCCCACCAGCAGAGAAGGATCTTAGGGATCATGGGGATCTTGGCGGCCTGGGAGGGATGTGAGCTCCAATGTCCCCAGGTGAGAACCAAGGCTTCCTGTCTGTGCCCTTACCTGTCTTCATGGACTAAGGGAGCACATGCATGTGTCCGTGTCCATGACCACATGGAACCACAGCAGAAGGTCGCTCAGAGCTACATTGTGGTCCCACAGTCATCCTTGGGTGCCCCTGCCGTCTGCCCACAGGAAGCCCTGCCCTCTGCCACGCGCCCTCTACCCCGTTGGTGCAGGACCTCAGGGGCTTCTCACCCCAACCCACCCCAGCGGGCCCAGCAGCCCCTCCCCAACACCCTCCCACACACTTACACACCCTGCACGGCCAGGACCCATTAGACTGGGCCATAGGGTGAAGGGGATTCCAAGGCACCTGCCGTCCCCACTTCCATCCGCACCCCCAGCCTCCCCTACAGGGGGGCCCTGGTGACGGCTCAGCTCCCCCTTTCCATGTCTCCTTCTGTGTCCTTCGTGTTCTTCTCTCCCCTCCACCTCTCAGGGTCAGCGGGACATGCATGGTCGGGCTCAAGGGCATGAGAGGAACTGGAGAACTGTGACCAGCGCTCTCAGTCCTGTGCGTGGTGGCCGGTCCCTCTGTGGGCGCTCTTCTCTGGGCTATCCTTCTCTGCGCCTTCCCTGCCCTCCCTGTCCCTCTCTCAGTTCCTCTCTCTGTTTCTTCCTGCCTCCTCAGAGCCAGGCACTGACTGCCCCTCCACCCCGACCTTGCTTGGGTCCTTCCAGGGGGCAGATGGGCCATTAGGCCACAGGGGCCAGTAGGTCCCCATGTCCCCCCGTGCACATACAACCGCGGGGCTGGGGCCAGGAGGCTGACGCCCAGAGCTGCTATTCCTCCCGCCACTCCCGCCACCGGCCTTCCTCCTGGACTTGTGGTCACTCACTTCCTGCCACCCCCGTCCCCGCCCCCGCAGCAGCTGGATGGGACCCGGAAAAGGACATCCTGCAAAGGTCTCTGGCAGGCAAGCATGGGCTCCTCCGGAAGGTCTTTTGGAGCTAAGCTGGGGCCCCCTTCTCAAGGCCGTGCCCTGGGAGGCCCAGTCCAGCTCTGCGCTGGCCTGAATCACGATCCCTGTCTGGGCTCCAGGGTACAGTGGGGATAGAATGCCCTGCCCAGCCTCACTTCTGTAGGGTATGTGGGGTGCCAGGCAGGGCACATAGCTCTGTGGGACCGCCATGTGGGGCTTTGGGGCCAGGCTGTAGCAGTGGGTCCGGGGCCTCAGTGGGGCTGGCTCCGGGGAAATACCAGGCAGTTCCGGGGCGCCTTCCACAAGTATGTCCGGAGCTAGGAGCTCCAGACGGCTATCTGGGCCACCCACAGCCTCGACAGCCCTCCCTGCCTCCTCTGTCTTCTGCTGGTTGGCCCCTGACCCTCCAAGGACAATAGGGTTTCCTGGTGACCACTGGGCTGTGGGTCACACAGATCTGGCTGGAATCCCAGCTCGGCATGGTCACGTCACCTCCGATGGAAAAGGGTCTCGTGCTCCTGTCTCAAAGTGGGGTGACACTTCCCCTCAGGGAGCTATTGTGTGTGCTAACACGATCTTGGTGAAGCACGGTGCCTGGTCCAAGGGGTGCACCGCAAGGACTTACTTCTGTCTTCTCTGCCTAGCACAGGAGGAGGGCTGAGCAGCCCGGAATACACCAAGCGGCCCTGGGCGGGCAGGGAGGGGACGTGGCGGCTCCCTTCTCCCCGTCCCACACACAACTATTTGTGGCAGAGCTGGAAGCTGCGCCATGATTCCCCCAGCGCGTCAAGAGTCCCTCTCTGTGGGGAGAAAGAGGTGAGGGGCCTGGGCTGGGGTCCCCGGGGTGGGACTAGCTGGTGGCCTCCTCCCTACTGTACCTCCTTGGCCCCACAGGGTCAACCAGAGGCCCTGGGTCTGGCCAGCCTGAGCAGGGAGGTGAGACCCAGCCCTGCCCTCCTGTGCTGTTTGCTGAGTCTGAATCTGGACCCAGACGCCTGCTTTCTGAGGACCCCTGGGGAGGGTCACTGGGTCACCAGTCCTCCCGAGGCTCAGTTTCCTCATCTTCAAATGGGCAGAACAAGGCCACTGCAGAGATTCGGGGCACGTGGGAAAAAGGCAGGAGGGTACATGGTCCGTCCGTCTCCCCAGGGTGTTTGTAATTACTCAGGCCAGAGCCAAACCTCACCCCCCACGCCACACCCCCAGTGGGTCTGCTCTCCAAGGTCACGGGCGGAAGGAGGGTCCCAGACTGAGCCTCAGCTCTACCCGCAACCCCACTGTCCCTCAGCAGCACCTGGGAGGGGGTACAGCTGGGTAAGGTACAGCTGTTGGGAAGGCAGACCCGAAAACCCTCCTGAGGCTCCGGGGTATGGAACCCCATCCCAGCAGGAACGAGGCCGTCTTTCCTTTGTTAGCTACCCTATATTGGGCATCTCCTGCCTTGAGAGCCCTGATCTAGATGGGGACTGGGTAGGCAGATGGCAAACAGATGTAAATAGATAATTACCAGATGCCTAGACCTGTCAGAGCAAGTTTTTTTCTTTAAGATTTTATTTATTTATTTATTTATTTATTTATTTATTTATCTGAGAAAGAATGAGCAAGAGAGAGAGAGCACGAGCAGGGGGAAGGGCAGAAGGAGAGGGAGAAGCACGCTCCCTGCCTGAGCAGGGAGCCTGACACCAGGCTTGATGCCAGGACCCTGAAATCATGACCTGAGCCAAAGGCAGACGCTTAACCAACTGAGAAACCCAGGTGCGCCCCTCCCCCGACCAGAGCAAGTTCTAAGTGATGGGTAGAGGCTACCTGAGACTGGGTGGTCAGGGGACACCTCTGTGAGACGTGACACTGAGCCTGAGGAAGGGGCCCACTGTGGAGAGATGTCAGAGCCTCAGCTTCTCTTCCTCAAAGGGACTGTGTGCAGATTCCCCAAGAGCTACCACAGCCAAGAAACTGGTGGTTCTGTGCTTTCTGCTAGTTGCTGGACTCTCGCAGCGTGCAAAATGGCGGCCCACCTGCTGGCTGGCAGCAGGGATCTGCCGGGCTGAGCACCTGAAGAGGAAAAAGCATTCATTCTCTAAGCTGAAAATAATGTGACCAGCTTTAAAATCACCTAGGTTGTTTAAAAAAAAAAAAAATAGGGGCGCCTGGGTGGCTCAGTGGGTTAAGCCTCTGCCTTCAGCTCAGGTCATGATCTCAGGGTCCTGGGATTAAGCCCTACATCCGGCTCTCTGCTCAGCGGGGAGCCTGTTCCCCCTCTCTCTCTGCCTGCCTCTCTGCCTACTTGTGATCTCTCTCAAATAAATAAATAAAATCTTTAAAAAATATATATATATACATATATATATGGTTATTCAAAGGTGACTAAGTTACCTTTTATAAATATTTTTATTTGCCCAACAGTGTTCTTAAAAACAATAAAATTAAATAAGAAACCAGGTAAAATTCAAAGACAACAAGGCTGTTCGGTACATTGTCTTGAATTTTCTGGCTTTCAACTTTATGAGGCTAATTTTACAAATTTCCCCTCATGGTAATAACATCTTGAACCTGGGCTGTCCCTGTCTGCATGGATGGATACACACAGCCCCACATGGAAATGAAGCTGGTTCACCCACAACATTAAAATAATTAATCAATTAATTAATATTTTTTAAAAACCTTTTTCTTTTCCTTTAAAATTATAAAATTCATATCATCTGAATTAATTTCGTATTGCTGCTGTAGCAAACTGCCACAAAAATCAAGGTACCAGCAGGGCCACGCTCCTTCTGAGGAAAGCTTTCAGGATCCTAGAGGCAGCCCATGTTCCTTGGCTCATGGCCTCCTTCTATCCTCAAAGCCAACAGTGAATCACGGCAACCTCTATCTTCTTTGTCCCATCTCCTTCTCCAGCCCCGACTGCTCCCTCCTCCCTTCATGTGTCAGGACCTATGACGACTTTGGACCCACCTGGAAAATCCAGAATAATCTCCCTGTACCAATAACCTTGATTTAAGTCCCTTTTGCCGTGGAGGTTGACCTATTCCCAGGCTTCAAAGATTAGGACGTGGACATCTCTGCGGACCGTTATTGTGCCCACCATACTCCCCCCCCATGGACAGTCTCAGAAATATAAAGACTAAGTTGTTAAATGTCACCATCTAGGGTTTGTCCTCTCAGCATTTTGAGCTATTGCCAATGAAGTGGAAATGTTACTATCTATAATACTTAGATACCTTTGCACTTAAGATTTAAATTTAAAGACAGCCTAATCTTCATCACACAGATGCACTTTAAATTATTCAACCCGTCCCTATGTCGGCCACTGTCTTGAACTGTCCTATCGCATGGTGGAATGATCACCGCTGGCTCACATTTACGGAGCCCGTGCTGGGCACCAGGCATTGATCTAAGCATTTGTATTCAGATTAACTCCTCCAATACTCACGACAGTCCTGTGCGGTGGACACTATTGCGACAGATAATGGTACAGATGAGGAAAGAAAGCTTCTTCAGGAGAGGAGAACCTTGCCCAAGGTTGGGTGACAGTGTGGTAGGAGTCCCACCCAGGTCACCTGACTCCAGAATCCACACTCCGAGCCACTCATGTGCAGTTTTTTCCCCCAGCCCGGCTGATGATCTCTCTCAGGATCGACGTCTAGGGGGAATGCTAGCTTGTATTGGATCCACCCCACACCCTTTCCGTGGATCATGTCCTTTAGAGCCTCACAAACCTATGGGGTAAACGTTCGTCATGAAGCCCAGCTGATGGCTTGGACTCACTGGCGGCTCTAAGTGGGGGCCAGCCATTAACAGCAGGGACGGTTCTGGGCTCCTGCTCTACGAGCTCGCTTTACAGCTGAGCCCCAGGGAAGGCAAAGCACAGGCAGATCATGCCTTCAGCAAGAAGCCTTCAGAGCAGGTGCCTGGTCTGTGCTGGGCGGGGTCCCAGCTCCGGGCATCGCAGGCAGCCGGCATGGCTCCCAGCAAAGAGGGGACGCAACAGGGTTCTAATGGCTTCCCTTCCAGTCAGATCAAGGCAACAAAGTCTTCGAAGGCATCTGGACATAGAACTAGATCAAGTCTTTGGTGCTGGGCTACTCCTGGAGGGCTGGACTCTTAGAGGGGCCCATACACTAGGGTTAGCCAGTCCAAGCTAATTGTGGACACCAATTCCCCCCAAAATAGCATTTTTCATATCCTTGTACTAATTAGCACACCCCCAAACCCTCTGGACCTGATGGAAGATAAGATGATGCTAAGCAGGTGGGCCTCTCAGACCACGGGCTTCTCATTAGAGTCTCTCACATGCTAACCCAGCAGCCCTGGAGTGTATATTCGTGATTAGACTTCTTTAAGTCTAAGTATTAAGTGATAACACTTATCTTTAGGTGTTAAGTAAGCATCTCTAGGTGTACATCAGAATTAACATACATATGTTGTACTGAGCGTGCTGATTGTATATTAAAGTAATTAAAAATAACAAAAAGGGGCACCTGGGTAGCTCAGTCATTAAGCATCTGCCTTGGATTCCAGCCCCGCATTGGGCCCTCTGCTTGGCGGGAAGCCTGCTTCTCCCTCTCCCACTCCCCCTGCTTGTGTTTCCTCTCTCTCTGTCTCTCTCTGTCAAATAAATAAATAAAATATTTTTTAAAAACATTAAATCAATCAATAAATAAAAATAACAAAAAGGTAGATGCAGTGATTATCCCCATTTTACAGATGGGAAAACTGAGGCCGAGTGATCCATTGACTCACCAAAGAGCACAACCTATATTCTGTCCAGGATCCATCTGATCCATTGCCGCCCTGCAGGAACAAGGGCAAGAACCATTCACATGTTGAATGCCCTTGGTGTGTGTTATAAACTGGCCTACACTTGGCTCTTGCCTATGAGATGTGACTGTGGGGTTCCAGTTCCCAACTGACCACTCAAGGGGTTATCTGTAGCCAGCCGCAGCCCCAGATCTGGCTTCTTCTAGCCTTTGGGCCATATGGCCAGCCTGGGAGGCATTCAAGGTTCCCAGCAGGGGACAGTGGGGTCTGCCCTTCGGCGTCACGTGTTTCTTGCTCCCTGGGTTCGTGCAGGTAACTAGGAGGTGACCAGTGCCTGTGCTGTCCACAGAGAAATCTTATCACCAATGGGTGTTCTTACTATGCATTCAACATATACTCACCGCATCTGCCAGTAATTACCCACTGAGCATTACTCTGCGTCCAGACATCCTTCTGGATCTCTGCCCTGCTCTGGGGCCCTGAGAGCCTTTCCTTCTGACAGTGGTGTGAACACAGATGGGTCACTTCCCTCTGGGCCTCAGTTTCCTTATCTGTAAACAGGGCAAGAAAGGGCTTCTTTGACCCCTAATCTTTGTAGAAAACCTTAAACATTACCATGTTTAGGGACCCTTGGCACCTGTCCTGAAGGGACAGTAGAAGGGTTGGGGATTAAGTGAGGTGTCAATGTGAAGAACCAGGCATAGAAGTTTCTCAAATAAAAGTGGGGCTTCCAGAGCTTGAACATTCATGTGTGGGCTAGACTCAGTGATGGCACCCACAGAGCAGTTTGGAAAGGGGAAAAACCATGATGCCACAGTGGAGAAAGCCGGCCAGACCCCACCTGAGCCACATGATCAAAGCCAATGTCATCAGCAGTAAGTCATGTGGATGACATGTACCCCAGATGGGATGGGCTGGGATGGGGTGGATGGGGTGGGATGGGACGGGACGGGGCAGGGTGGAAGAGGGTGGGAGAGGATGGGATGGGATGAGAAGGCATTTCACCTACGGGATTTGCTTCCCCCACACCCATAACCCCAGTCTACTCATGAGAAAACATCAGAAAAAAACCCAGATGGAAGAACTCTTTACGAAATATCTGACCAGTGCTCCTCAAAACTGTCAAGAGCAAAACAAACAAGGAAAGTCTGAGAAACTGATCCCAACCAGAGGCTTCCATGGAGACATGATGACCAAGCGGGATATGGCATGCGTTCTGGGGTGGGATCCCAGAACGGGAAAGGGACGCTAGTGTCGTCAGTTAGTGACATCTGAATAAAGTCTGAAGTTCAACCCACAGGGCACGGCACTGTTGTCTTTGCTGATGCCATGTACCAGGCAATGAAAGAGATTAATAGTAGGGGAAACTGAGTGAAGGTATATGGGTTTTCGTGTTATCTTTATAACTTTTCAGTACAGCTAAAATTATTCCAAAATAAGTGTGTGTGTGTGTGTGTGTGTGTGCACGCACACGTGCGTGTCTGTGTGTGTGTTTAAGTGAGATCTGGGCCAACAAGTCCAGGAAAAGAGGCTCTGCCTCGTTAGTGATGAGGGAAATGCAAACCAAACCCACAAGGAGCCACCACTTCACGCCCACTAGGATGGCTCTCGTCAAAAAGACAGACAACAACAAGTGTTGGCTAGGATGGGGAGGAACTGGAGCCCTTCTACATGGCTGGCGGGACTGTTAATTGGTGCCATCACTTTTGAAACAGTCTGGCGGTTTCTTAAAAAAAAAAATGACACAAAGAACTACCCAGGGATTCCTCTGCTAGGTAGGTACCTTGAAGAAAAGGAAGTATCTGTCCATACGAAGGCTTGTCTAGGAAAACCCAGAGCAGCTTTTCCTCCTAAGAGCCCCAAACTGGAAAGAGCTTAGATGGCCATCAGGAGAAGATGGGACAGAATGGGACAGCCCACGGTGGGGTGCTGGTGACAAGAAAAAGGAGCTGGGGAGACATAGGGCAACTTGGATGGATTTCTAATGATGATGAGCTAAAGAAGCCAAAACAGAACGGTGTGATTCCATTTACAGAAGACTCTAGAAAATGCAAATTCATCTGTGGTGACAGAACGCAGACCAGTGGTTGCCTGGGGCAGGTGGGGAGTGAGGAGGGAGGGAGGGGCCACAAAGGGGAGAAGGAAACCAGAGGACGATGGAGGCGTTCACGACCTCAGCAGTAATGATGTCTTCATGGGTGTGTACATGTGTCAAAACACATCAAATGGTACACTTTAAATATATGCAATGTATTCTGTGCCAAGGATACCTCAGTAAAGCTGCTTTTTAAGAAAGTGAAGCCTGGGGTGTCTGGCTGGCTCAGTCGGTTAAAGCTTGTGACTCTTGATCTCCACGTTGTGAGTTTGAGCCCCATGCTGGGTTTAGAGACTACTTAAATAAGTAAAGTAAATAAACTTAAAATAAAATAAAAATTTAAAATAAAAATGTAGGGGCGCCTGGGGGCTCAGTCGGTTAAGCATCTGCCTTCGGCTCAGGTCATGATCTCAGGGTCTTGGGATCGAGCCCCACATCGGACCCCCAATCAGTCTGCCCCTCCCCCGGTCATGCTCACTCTCTCCCTCAAATAAATAAATAAAACATTGAAAAAATAAATACATAGGGGTGCCCGGGTGGCTCAGTGGGTTAAGCCACTGCCTTCGGCTCAGGTCATGATCTCAGGGTCCTGGGATCGAGCCCCACATCGGACCCCCAATCAGTCTGCCCCTCCCCCGGTCATGCTCACTCTCTCCCTCAAATAAATAAATAAAACATTGAAAAAATAAATACATAGGGGTGCCCGGGTGACTCAGTGGGTTAAGCCACTGCCTTCGGCTCAGGTCATGATCTCAGGGTCCTGGGATGGAGTCCCACATCAGACTCCCTGCTTGGCGGGGGTCTGCTTCTCCCTCTACCCTTCCTCCTGCTTGTGCATTCTCTCTCTCTCTCTCTCTCTCTCACACACACACACACACACACTGTCTCCCAAAGAAATAAATAAAATCTTTAAAAAAAATACATACATACATACATATATACATTAAAAAAACAAATACAAACGTGAAACCTGAGTCTGGGAACAAGGACAGTGTGGCCCCAATCTCCTCACCTGTAGTGCAGAGTGATCCCATGTGCCCCACACCCTCTGAGAGCCCAGGGTGAGGTGGGGGCCAGTGGGAGCCCCATCCCTGGCCCAAAGTCCTGAGCTCTTAAACTTCCTGGACAGACAGTGGCAGGGCCATGGCCACAGCCCCTCTAAGGACCGAACGCTGTGGGGTTCCTCCCACTGGAAGGAGGGATCCACTTACTCCCTCTCTTTTTACTCCGAAGGGAAAAAAAAAAAAAAAAAAAACAACGCATGATGCTTCATGTACTTTGGGGATTTTTCAACACAATTGTCTAAAAATAGCCTGGACCATCACAGCCCAATTCCTTTTTAGGAAGGGTTTCAGCAGCCCGGCCTGTCCTGGCGGCCGGCTCAGGAAATGGAGGCTTGGCCCAGCAGGGCCTCGGACAGGGGCCATGGACCCAGGGACCAGGGCCCCAGGGCCCCTCCCCGTGTTCAGGCCAGGCTCACCTCCTGTCCCCCACCTCACAAGAGCCCATGAATGAGCCCCTCATCCTCAGCTCCCCCTGGGTCGGGCCCCCATGCACGTCAGCCCCTTGCTGTGGTGTGGCCAAACTCCTCCCTTTCTTGATTTCCCCATCTGGGAAGTACAGCGCTCTACTGCCTTGCCCTGCCCCCTCTAGAGCTGGGCTGTGGCAGCTGGGCCACAGGTGTGGATGGGCCCCAAAAACTGTGCACGCCTGCTCTATCCTGTGGGAGAGAGGACAGGCCAGGCCCTGGAAAGCCACATCCTGGCCAAGGGCCCACATGAGCCAGGCACCCTCCATCTCCACAGGGCGCTGTCAGCATCAGGGGGCAGCCCCTGAGCTGCGAGGGTCATCGTGATGACGTGTGTGGGACCCCAGCCAGGGACGGGCCTCAGAAGAAACCAGCCCTGCCGACACCTTGACCTGGGCCTTCCAGCCTCCAGCCTGTGAGACAGGGAGTGTACATTGTTGAAGTCCTGGTCTGTGGGACTCTGTCATGGCCCCACAAACAGATTAATATATGTGCCCGATGACAGGTGAAAAGGTCAAAGCTCTGGAGAGACTGAGAACCGGATCCAGAGCCACAGAGGGCCACACAGGGCCACATAGGGCCACCCAGCTAGGAGCAGCTGGGGCAGGACAGGAAGCCAGGACCATCTGTCCCCCATGCTCTTTCCACCGAGGTCTCTGGAAAGGAGAGCAGCTCCCTGACTCTTCCCACAGAGAGCCCCAGGCCTCCCCAGGGGTCGGGGCAGGAGGGACAGCGTGACGAAAGCAGGAGCCCTGGGCCACTCGGCTGGCCCGTGGGTAAGCAGCTGGCCAGGGTGTGGCTGGGCCCGGCCTCCATGGCCCTTTCTCTTGTCATCTCCTCCTGGGGCTCCCTGGTCCTCAGCCTTCTGTGGTCTACACTCTGCCCCTGCTTCGGGACCCCAAGAGGATGGGGTCTCGTGCACAGCTGTTCCCAGTTCACCCCAGGAGGATGGACCACAGGGGAACCGGGAGATCTACCAGGATGCACTAGGCACGGAGTCTTATCGGGACAGAGCAAAGGGTGTGATTTGGGCCCTGCCCCCACAGCCGGAAGGAATGCCAAAGTGGGGCCCGGGGCTGAGTGTGGTCCTGGAACCAGCAGGTCTGGGAGGGACCCTAGCTCCCTGCTGTGCCTCTGGCCAAGGTGATGCCCCTGGTTCCATCCACAAAACGGGTGGCCATGCTCCCTGATTCCCAGGGCTATCTGGAGGATGGACCACGGCACCCGTTCCCTCCCCTACCCTTCCCACCCTCCCCACTCCTTCTCCTTCCCCTCCCTTGAGAAGAGCTGACACAGCCATTCTCTGCCCCTCCATGAATCCACAAGCCAGGGGTAGGGCACAGGGGCTCCTTCTGTGGTGTGTCCAGCACCTCGTAGGCACCCAGCGGGCACAGCACTGAGCTGAGATTCGACAGGCTGAGCTGTCACAGTGAGCAGACACTCTGGCCGAGATCCCCTAGAAGAAACCGAGGGACTGAGATAACACACCCAAAGCACTTAAAATAGGAGGAGGCCCTCATGGGAGGCCATGGCCACTGACACTGGAGTCAGCTGCCCTGGGTTTGAGTCCTGACTCCGCCATGTGTCCGCTGTATGACCTTGAGTCTGTCTCTTGCCTTCCCAGCCCACCCACCTGTAAATGGGAGGATAATAAAGGCTCCTGATATCCCTTTGGAGGATCGTATAGGGAAAGCTCAGAGCACTGGCCCCGCGTGCAGTGTCAGCTGTGTAGTTTAGCGAGACACGAGGCTCGGAGAGCCCCAGTGGCACCAGAGCTCTAGCCCTGGACCTCGGTTTCTCTCCCTGGGGACTGAGAAGATGAGGCTCTTGAAGGATGCTATCTTTACTGTTGTGTTGTCTTCCATAAGCCAGGGGGGGACAGGCATGGGGACCGCGGGGAATGTGGGAACAGCCAAGGGTGTCCCAACTGTGATGTCAGGCAGCTCACACACCCCTGCCCCCGCAAACCTCAGTTGGTCACTTGTCCGGTGACTATCCCCTCTCGAACAGTTTTGTGAGCTGTGGGAAGCAGCAGAGACCACAGAAGGCACTCCACACTCGGACCTGCTCTGTGCCAGGCCTCCACGGTCCCTACCCCTGCAGGGTGGCCGTCCCCAAGGGCCTGTGTGCCCGCTCACGGCCGTGGAAGGAATGCAGCTGAGGTCTGCATCCCAGCTGGCAGGCCAGGCCCTGGCCACAACCAGCCCTCTCCTGCCTCCTTCCCTGGTCCCCACTCTGCCCCTAACCCCAGAAGTTCTCTCTAAGCTCCTGGGAGGAAGCCAGCGGCCCTGGCATGTGACACTGTTTGGCTTTGTCCTGTCAGAAGAGCAATTTTTTCCTCTCCTTGGCTGTACTTTCTTCTAATGACTTTTGGCTCAGGGCTCAAGCTGGATCAAAGACTCCTTGGTGGGAGGACAACAGGATAGTGTGTTTGTTGTGAGAAAATCATAGCGGCGAGGCCTGTGGCTCAGAAGCCGGAGGAGGTGGGTGGGTCCAGGAGTGGGATGGCCCTGAGCTCCAGGTGGGGGCAAGAGGCCCGGATCTCCTTCCACCAGAGATGCTAGAAGAGAGGGTGAGGACAAGGAGGAGGGAGGAAGAGATAGCACTCTTCAGGGTAAGGTGAGAACAGAAGTTTCCCAGCATGTTTGCCATGACTGAGCTTGAGGTCCCAGTGGACCTCTGTCTTCAGGGCAATTCGAAAGATCTGCTGGACAAGAATGTGGATGCCAGTGGGCTGAGGAGCCTGGAACTCTCCCTATGAGCTTCTGGCTTCCTTTGCCTTTCTTCTATCTCACACAGGTCCCCACCCCTGGCCCCCGGCTGCCCAGCCCCACTTGTTTTGGGGTTCTTGGCAGCAAAGGAAAGGAAAACTCTTCTCAGGAGCAGCTGTACCAAAGCTGGCCCTTGAAGATGCGAGAAGGGAAAGGGTTGGGGCCTGGGAAACGCTGGCTGGTGGCAGCATGGAGCAGCGTGGCAAGGGGAGGCCCACACAGGTGGTAAACAGGAGGTGGCCCATCCCCAGGGAGCAGTTGCCCATGCGGATGATGAAGTTGTTTTGGAGAAGGGAGCAGGAGGCAGTTGTTGTGGAGGCCCTGGGGCCCCCAGGGAGCCGGAGGGCTCAGAAGGGAGCTGGAGGGAGCTGTTGTCACACAGGGATGGCCTCGCTGGAGCCTGGGAGTCTGGAAGCACCCATGTGACCGGCCTGTGTGACTGCAGGCACACACACCCCTGCACATACCCTGTGCATGCACCTCTGCACATATGACCTGCACACACGCCCCTGCACACTTCCTGCACACACGCCCGGCACACGTGCCCTATGCACCATGCACACACGCAGCCCTCCAGCAGCCAGAGCATTGTGTGAAGCCACACAAGAGCGCAGAAGATCTGGTTCAGGTCCCACCTTTGCCGCAGCTGGGCTCATGACTCTGGCCTATCCCTGAACCTCTCCGAGCCTCAGTTTCCCCATCTGCCAGGTGGAGCTAGGACTCTTGCCTCACCTCTGGGTTATCTTGATGTTTGACCTGTAACTGCCAGCTTAGTCAGTCATCCGTAGTCTCCCCAGTTAGTGCTGGAAGCTGCACCTCAGCGAGGACAGGGGAGAGCCCCAAGGAAGTGGGCCAAGTCATGGGACCTAGACTTGACTCACACTCTGACCCCAGAGGTCATATGTACATACACATGACACATCCATCATCCATCCACATGTGTCCATGTGTGTAAGCACATACACACGGTGGTGAGAGTGCTCACCATGCTGGGTCCTTTACACACACTCACACTGAGCAAGACGCACTTCCCTGTCTCCCTAACATGTTCAGTTCTAAGAATCTAGCTAAACTACAAGTACACTAGTTGCTTAGTCAACAAAGACCCTGGGCATTTCCCAGAGGACTTTCGGGTGGTTCAGCAGCTTGGTAAGGTAATCAAGGACCCAGGTTCTTTCCATCTCTCTGCCCATCATCCTCAGTGTTCATCTGGTGCCACGTAGTTGCAGGATAGCTGCTGTAGCTCTGGCCATCATGTCCGCATTCCAGCATGAAGGAAAAGGAAAGGTGACTGAAGGGAACTCTCCTGTCATACCTGTCCCTTTTCTGAAGAAACCAACGCTCTCCCAGTTCCCACCTTATCCCTCTCCACAGACTTTCCCTTATATTTTATTGCCCGGAACTGGGTCACGGGCCAGCTAGAGGGACAGGGGAGGCCAGGAAAGAGAGAATCTGGCAGAAGCACACAGGACCATCAGTGAGGCAATATTCATCTCCGGGGCCCATCATTCTGCTGGTCTGAACCAAGTCAGGAATCGGATGGCCAAGAAGAAGAGGGGAAGGGCAGGTTAAAATGCCTGGCATTTGTGCCCCTTTGGCCATGAGCTCCATCCTCCATCCCTCCTCCAGGGGGCAATGTGAGGACAGAAGACACAGAAGGCACAGGCCTTTGAAGTCCCTGGGGAGGAGAGAAAGGGACCCCAAATTCCAGGGCAGCTGTGCCTGTGAAGGGAGCAAGCCTAGCCAGGACCATGCTTCGGAAGCCAGCTTGCAGGCTGCAGGAGGGGGCCGTTTACCCAGTTGTGCCCCCCCAGGCACCAGAATCTTGGTCATATTGTCCAGTGTCCCCAAACCCAGACATCAAGCGCTATGGCCTCTGTTCTTCCTACCATGCCACATCCCCGCCAGGGTCCCCCGCTCCTCGCCAGCCCTCATCAAAACGTCTGCCCACCTGCGTGCCATGATGTCACAGGTGGCCCCAGAATTCCCTTTCACTGGGGGAAAACAGGAAGTCATTGAGAAGCCCTGACGCTGCGCGGTGTGACCCCTCTCCGTGGAGCCCACAGCCCTAGGGACCGCGTGGAGCTCGGAAGCCCTGGGTGACAGCACTCCGTAAAGATGGTTTGTTGAGGTCAACTGCCTATTGGCACCTTCTAATAAATAAAAATTTATTATTTTTTTATAAATAAATTTTATAAATAAATTTTATAAATAAAGAATAAAAAGGAGTATGTCTGCCCTTCCGTGAGCACAGTCTGAGGACTGACAGTCACGGCGGAGCCCGGACAGTGAGGTCTGGTCATCAGGATCCAGTCTCTCCTCTCTGGGGACCTGTGACAAGCCTTTTCATGGAAACTTCCCTGTCCCAGTTTTGAGTTCCACTGAGGCCCTGTGCACCCTGGGAGCTCTCATCCAGGTCCCGGGTCCTAGGAAGGAGCCCCTCCTGATACAGGGTTGCGTCACCACAGGCACAGCCTGAGGGGATGCAGGTGGAGTCCCTGAACCTGCGAGTGCTCTCAGCTCCCTGCCTGCCCACCCGCCTGCCTGGCTGCTGTCTTGGGCTATCTTCCCCCGAAGCGTTCTGTGCCCCGGCGCCCACCGGCCTAATGAGAACAGCTTCAAGCTTGATGTTGGGCCTCACATCTCCCTTGTCCCAAACATTGCAGGTGACAGAATCCTGCCAGATCTGTGTGTGGGATGGGGAAAAAAAAAAAAACCTTCTAGGTGCAGATCCCGGCCCCAGGATGCTTGCTGCATGAACCCCACGGGAAGCTCCCTTCTCATGGGGGCTGTGCACGGCGCAGGACCCCTCCGGGGTGTCCCCTCCCTACGCATCAAGAGGCACACCACCTATGGCATGCTTCCAACTTCCCTTCTGAGAGTGTAGCTCCCCTTCAGTGCTTTGGGGTGTTAAGGACAGACAGGCCACTACGTCTGGTTGGCCCTGCCCCCAGAGACAGCCAGTGCCAGGGAAGGCTGGGTGGGAAGGACATCTATGTAGTGACCCAAGGACAAGGAGTCCCCACGTGGGCAGTGCCAGCAGCTGGTTTCCCCATGTGTGCAGGTGTGATGAGGAGCACTTGTCTGAAAATGTCACCAAAGTCTGTGGCACTCGAAGGATTTGGCTCCTTCTACCCTGGCGACCAGCAGACCAGAGCTGGGAGAGGCGGGAGGCGCAGTGAGGCTTTCAGTGTCTGGACCAGGCAGGCCTACCGCAGGGGAGAAAATACGGGTGCTTCTCTCACTGCAGGGAGGAACTGGGGGTGCTTCTCTCCCTATGGCAGGAGACGCATCCAGGAGGTCCAGGGAGGGTGGGGGTGGAGCTCGCCTGCCGTCATCACAAACTACTAGAGCCCAGGCTGTGCCCCAGGCTCCAGCTGGAGCTGGGGAGACCCTGGAGGAGGTGTGCTCAGTCCTGGAGAGGGGCTGCCGGCCACGGAAGTCTCTGTGAAGCCCAGCTGGGGGGTGACTGTGCCACCTGGGGAAGAGGGGAGACATTTGGGTCATTCTGACAGCAGAGGGTAGAGGTCAAGGATGCTGCTGAAGATTCTGCCATACACAGGACAAGCCCTGCCACATGGAATTATCTGAGTCCCAAATGTCCTTGGTGCCACTCCGGCCAGTCAGGGACATGGCTGGAGCACAGAGACTGGAGCCTGGGAGCTCACAGAATGCTATGATGTCCTGGCAGAAACCCTTCAATCCCGATTGAAGTCCCTCCACACTGGGTCATGTCCAGAAGCAGAACATCAGGCCGTGTTTCCATTCAGCACTTAACTGCCTTTGAACATTAACGAACAACAACAAAAAATAGCTTTAATAAACTTTTTAAAAACAACTTTATACTCATTTGTATATTTGGTTTAAATAGTACAAAAAGATATAAAGGAGCAAATACAGGCTACCTTAAAAGAGCACTCTGGCGAGTATCTTCACACACATCCTTCAGGGCTCAGACGGCCCTCCAAATCTAGACCCACTCTCATAGAAATGCAATCTCTTTGCACCAGCAATCACATGACCTGCTTTGTTTTCCATCAGTATGACACGGAGAACTTTCCATGTGCATACAAACACGTCTACCCAATCTGATCTAATTGCTGGGCACTATATTGGAGAGGTGGATTATAACATAATTATTCTGTTCCCTGTTCATGGACATCGACATTATTTCCCACTTTCTGTTTTCACAAACAATGCACTGATGAGTATCCTTGTGTATCGTTCTTCGCTCTCTTGTCGGATTATTTTCTTAGAGCTGGAATTAGGGGGCACATTTGAAAGTGGGATGTGTGTTTCCAAGTTGGCCTTTGGAAAGGTTTTACCAAATTATGCTTTGAACGAACAATAATAATACAAATAAATAACTACCACGATTAAGTGCTTTTTCCTTCTTGTCTGGCACTGTCATGAGCGCTTTATACATTATGACTTATTTAATTTCCCCCACAAACCTGTCAGGTGGGTGCTGTCAACCCCATTTTACAGATGAGAAAAGTGAGGCCCGAGGAAATTTATGTCAGTGGTCCCGAGTTAGTAAGTGGCAGAGCGTTGGTACAGGAAGGCACACTTCCCCCACTTGCGTGAATACTCGGAGAAACATTTCTAATCTTGATCATCCAATGGGAGGGAAAAAAGGAAAATCTCACTGGGCTTTTTTATTTCCATTTTTGTTACTGGTAGTGGGTTTTTTTTCCCCCAATTGTTTATCAGACATTCTTTCATGAATTACTTTGTTCACATCCTTTCCCATTTTTCAACCAAGCCACTCATCTTTTTATTGATTTGTGGTAACACTTTACACACTAAGGAAATCAACCCTTTGTTATCACCTGCCCTACCCCCTGTCTAGACAGTGAGGGCCTCAGGGGAGAGGGTTACGGGCCTTTCGGCCTGCCCCCCAGTGCCTGGCCCAGAGCAGGCCTCCAGTAGTGAGACCCCTCATCGTTCGAAGTGGGGCTCTGGGAGTTTCTAGGGCTCCACAGGTGAACCAGCCACTTATCACTGACTCTTAATTCCTGGTCTGCCCCTGGGCCTGAAGCATTTCCCTCTGTCTGCTGGGACAGGTTTTATAGAATAAACTTCCTTCTCTTTTGGAGCCCAGGTGGCCGTGGAGGCAGATGGGGTCTAGTAGTCCCTGATCACAAATGAGGAAACTGAGGCTCAAAGTGGCTTCATGACACTCCTGGACTTCAGAGTGAAGACTGAAATTGTACCCCCGGCTTCCTTGGTGTAAGGTTCGCCTGCCCCATCTGTGACTGACAGGCTGTATGGAAACAAGGCAGAACTTCCTGACTGCAGAAGACAGGGACCCCTGAGGACCTGGCCCCCCAAACCCCCGAACGAACCCCTCCCACAGCAGGCCTTGCACCCACCACTGTCACCCACCAGATGGCCCTGAGCCAGGCCACCCTGCCTCTCACAGTGCTCCCAGCTGGGGCTGAGCTCAGGGAGGGAGCGGAGGGCCAAGAGCTGGAGGCACAAGGGCCCCTTTGTGCCCGTTGCTAAGGGCTTGGCTGTATTTACTCAGCCTCGGGAAACAGGAGGTGCCTGGGAGGCCCGCTCTGTTATGACAACTTAAAGAGCATTTTCTTTCCTTCCTGAGGCTGCTCAAGCCCTGGACTGCCCAAGGGGGTTCCCCACATTGGAGGGGCTTCCCCAGGACCAAGCTGGGGTGGCCTTGCCATCAGGGACAGGGCCAGGGGACACCAGAGAGGTCACTCAGCTCAGCCCCTTGAGGCTCAGGTGGAGGCACTGAGGCCTCAGGCAGGCGTGGGGATGAGGGCCATAGGGGTCTCTGGCCCTGGGTCACAGAGGAAAGCTGGCTGGGACGGGCCTGGCCACCAAGAGTCTTGTCTTCTGCATGGAGCTGACTGGGCAGGCATTGGCCTCTCCTTCACACACTGGGCGTCAGCCCCTGGCTCAGATGTGACTCCTCACCACCTTCCTGCCATCCCTAGTGTGGGTGGGGAGTCAGGGGAAGGCTGCCCAGCCCTCGCCCAGAAGTCCCTGGGCCCAGGCCCATGGAGGTGGAGAACAATTGAAACAGCAATAATTTCTGAGGGTCTTAATGTCTTACCAACGCAAGACGTATCAAGATAGGGTTAAAAAAAATCATGGTCTTGCTTTGAATGCTTACAATTAATCAATAATCGGTTTTAAAGCCCCCTCCCCAGTATCCCAGGGGTAGCTCCCAGCTAGTGAAGGCTTTCCTTCCTGCAGATACAGGCTTACAAGGGGGGCGGCATCCAGTGAGGGAACCCTCCCAGGCGGCCACACAATGAGCTTCCTTGAGCCCTTGTGCATAGCTCACTCATGCCCAAGGCTGTCACCTCCTTTACGGAGAATGTCAAAGGCTACCTGGAAGCCCTTGGTGCACAAGAGGCCTCCCGTGACAGGCGCAGGCCACGGTGGCCCGCAGCCAGGCCTCCTGTGTGACCTTCAGCCAGGCGCCCCTCCCTGGCTCCCTTCGTCTAGGAGAAATTGTACTCCGGGCTCTGCCTCTCTGGCCCTCAGGTCCCAGTTAGGCCTCATCTCACCCACAGGACCCAGGAGGGCCAGGGGTGGGGTTCTGGGGTCTGGAAATTGATTTCCCAGGGGTACCCATGACTTGTCGGGGGAGGGGTGCCCAATGGGCTTCTGCCAGGCCAGGTGCTCCTCTGGGCCCAGCCCCAGCCTCCCCTCCCGCCCACAGCCCAGGCTCCACAAACAAAGGCCCTGTGTACCTTGGCCGGCAGGACACTCCCACAGGGAATCCTTTGGGGAACAGAGTGGATTTCCTCAAAGGTGGGGGTGGGCCACCCCGGGGAGGCCTTCTGACCCAGGGTCACACTACCCTGGCAAACAGCCCACAGCTCAAGCCCGGGCCCTGGGGGTGCTGTGAGCCTGGCCGAGGCTTTCTGCCTCACAGGAGAAGGTCTGAACTCATACTCCCTGGCCTGAGGATGTCACACTCGGGCTGTCCCCCAGTACAGCCAGGCCTGGAGTCACAGTCTCCCTCCCCAGCCCTGCTCTCACCCCGCTTCCACCCCAGAATGTTGTTCCAACAGAACGGTATCAGCGGGGACTCCTGAGCAGCCTTAGGCAGAGGGTGGACAGGGAGGAGAGAAGGGCAGACTGTGAGTCTCGAGCTCTCTCCTGTACCCAGCCCCGTGCCTCTGCAGAGCTGGTAGTCATTGTCCCCCTTTACAAATGAAGAACTCGAAGCTCACGGGGCCCCAGGTGGCAGGGGAGAGAACCCATGGTTGTGCCTGAGATGGGCCTAGAACCGTCTGGTGCCTTATTCTCAGCTGCTGCTCTCGGAAGGAAGCCAAGAGCCGCACTCTGCCCATCAGCCACGTGACACGGGCATGTTACACAACCTCTCTGGGCCCCAGGTTAATGAACAGTCTCCAGGTTCTAGAGTTGGTACAGTAGGTGAATTCACGTTTTGAACACGTTTTAGACCAGCCGTGGTGTATCATAAACATAGTCCGTAAGCTTATGGGATGATGACAATGAGAATAACTAAGAATTCTCCGAAGGCCAGGTGAGCAGAGAGCAGCCCTCCTTGGCCGGCCTCTGTTCCCACCTCTGTCTGCTTGGGGCATTTGTTGGGGCCTTTTTCTTCTGGGCTCTCAGTCCCAGCTGGAGTGATGAGGTCACAAATCCATCCATTCTGTTCCTTTGACACAGGTTGGTTTCTTCATATATGGTCCTGTCCTGGGTGTGGAGCCACTAACAGGGGACACAGCAGAGATCCCAGGCCTCAGGTGCTTGAAAGTGAAGGGCAAGCAAACCTGTAAACATCATCACCGTGACATTTCTTCTACGGAGGAGATGAAAAGAGACTACGTTCCAGAGTAGGCAGAAGCATGAAATACCGTTTCAGAGATGACAAAACTGAGGCTCAAAGAGGTAAAGGGACTTGCCCAAGGTCACACAGCTAGTAAGGGGCAGAGCTGCATACCCCACGCCCTCTGGAGCTTCGTGTTGCTTCCAAGTCTTGATCCATTTGACCCTGAGTCAAAGGCCAGATGGTGACATGTCCTCCTTCCCTGGAAACATCTTTCTGTTTTGTCTGGGGAGAATAAGAAGAAAGGGGAGGTCTGCAAAGGCAGAGAAGAAGAGCTTCTTCTGATTTGCAAGCCCCGAAAGGAAGCCCTGGGGGGAGCTGGCTTTGTGGCCTTGAGGTAGCTCCCTGGGCTGTCTTTCCAGAAGCGTGGCAGTGAGGAGAGGACAAAGCCCCTGGAAGTGGGAGAGTGTAGGCAAGATGTGAGGCAGGGTGCAGTCAGCCAGGGGAAGCACGGAGACAGGGACCCAGGGCTGCCTGTGCCTTGACCGTCTGCATGACCCAGCAAGTCGCATAACGAGAGTGACAACAACTGTTGATTGCAAGCCTACAGCAGGCCAAACACCGTGCGAAGCACGTTTTACATACTGCCTCACTGATCCTCGCAGAGGACCCAGAAAGACCACTTCCGCCTATCGGAGATCATAGAAGTTAAGTGACTCGGCCAAAGCCACAGAGCAGATGAAAACCTGGGTCTAGTTGACTCAGGAGCCCGTGCTCTTAGCCCAAACCCTGCCGTGGCCCTCAGCACCTTCAGCAACTCCCGTAGAGAGGGCAGGGGCAGGGGAGATTGTTCCAACCTGGGCCAGAGGACTCTGGAAAAAGATAAGTAGGACCGGTGCTTATAGATAGATCAGACTTTCAGGAAAATACTAGGCTCTCTGGGGATCACTTGCCGGGACCACAATGCTGGGCCACATCCTGGATGGGCACAGGGACATTTGTCAGGTAAAATCTGAATGAATGGGGGCTGCCAATCATCTTGGAAAGAACATTCATGAAAAGGGAGTGTCACTGAGTGGGAGGGGGGCAAGGAGGATGGAAGCATTTTCTCCTTTTCTTGGACTCGCATTTGTAGCTGCAGGGCCTAAAGCGGTCTTGGTGATGGGTGAGCTTTCCTGGGTCCCGTGGAGGCAGCTGGGGGTAAAAAGAAGCTTGTGTCTCTGTCTCCCGCTGAGGGTAGTCGAGGCACCAGGAGTGGTGAATGGTTTCTGGGACACCGGTGTCAAGAACGATGACTGAGGAGCCCTCACCCTCCATCCAGGGGCATCTTCCTGGCCACCCTGGGGACAGGGAATAGCCTGGGGAGAGCCATGTCCCCAGGCCTCCTGGGTCCTTGGCAGACATCCAGGCCAGAAGAAGGAGTGTCAGCAGACACCAGAGAAGAAGGCAGACCCGCCCCCGCCTCAGGGCAAGCTTCCAGAGAGCACACAAGATAGGCAGCGTCCAGGAAAATCTGCAGAAACAGCAGGACCCCTCTGAGGGGGGCTGGTTTCCGCCAAGGGGTCAGGGTCACGTGGGGTCCCAGAGCACTGAGGTGGGAAACATGGGAGTTAGAAACACCACATCAGCCCACTGTCCCTGAATGTTCTTTAGAAAACAAATTGGTCCTGACATGTAGTGGCTTCAAACAACATTTTATGACGACATCCCGCAGTTCTGGGAGTTGGCCCGCTCTCACGTGGAGCTGCTCTTATGACAGTGGCTGGGGCTAGAGCCATTTTGAAGACTTCCTCGAACCTGGGTCTGGCGATCAAGGCTGCCTGCCAGCTGGAACCTCAGGAGGGGCCCTTGGCCGGAGCATCTGCATGTGGTCCCTATGTGGCTTGGGCTCCCTCACGCCATGACGGGAGGTTCCAAGGGTGGACATCCCAAGAGAACTGGACTGAGCTCTGTTGCTCTCTCAGACCCAATCTGTGAAGTCACATAACGTCACTTCTGACCCAGTCACAGGATTGTCAAGATTCAAGGGGAGAGGGCAGAGACCCCCCACTACGTGAAAGGAGGCATGTTGATATCACACCATAAGAAGGGCCAGTGCTGGGGCACCTGGGAGGCTCAGTGGGTTAAAGCCTCTGCCTTCAGCTCAGGTCATGATCTCAGGGTCCTGGGATCGAGCCCCGCATTGGGCTCTCTGCTCAGCAGGGAGCCTGCCTCCTCCTCCTGTCTCTCTCTGCCTGCCTCTCTGCCTACTTGTGATCTCTCTCTCTCTGTGTCAAATAAATAAATTAAAAAAAGAAGAAGAAGAAGAAGGGGCAGTGCTGTGGGAGGCGTGGTGCAGCCATCTTTGAAAAATACGACCTGCCATCTTCAGTAACTGTTTATTGAGTGCCTACTATGAACCAGTAATGACCCAGAGACCCAGAGACCCTGCCAGAATGACCCCGCCTCATGGAGCTGACATTCTTGTTGGAGAACACGCCAAATCAGTCAACTAAATCAACAGGTCAGCCAAATAAATCGGTAAACTCAAAGGCGTATCAGGTAGGGGTAAGTGCTGAGGGGAAGAGAATGTAGGATAGAGAACTAGGGAGTGAAGGGGTGGGGGGTGACATATACGTCAGGTAGCTATATGAATGCTGGCTGTGGGAAGGTCTGGGGACAGAATTCCATCAAACAGATCAGCCAGAGCAGACACCCTGGGTGAGTGTGTGTCTGGGGCTCAGGAAGCAGCCCGGAGGCCCCAGGGCAGGAGTGGGGAGAGAGGAAGAAGAATGGGAGACAACAGGTAGGAGCAGGTTGTACAGAGATATGTTCCTCTATCTCTTTGGGGACTTTGGCTTCGGCTCTGCGCAAACCAGGGGCCACAGAAGGGCATGGAGAATTCTGAGCAGAAGCAGAAGACTTCTGACTCCAAGAGCAGGATTGGGCACTAAAGAACACCCAGCTCAATTTTTCCATGCCCCAGACTTTGCTTGCATGCTTTTAATGATGGGGAGCTCACCCCTTTGTTGTTTATGGGGTTTGTCTTCTCATGAATGAAAAAAAACCTCCAGTACCTTCCCGTCATTATGGCCTGCCTCTGGGACCCCTGAGTGATCCCTCTCCCATCCCCTGATCTTTTAAGGGGGGATGTCCAACACTCTAGGTCTTCTCCATGTTGAACCCCATGCAGCTCTCCCACTAATCCACATACATCTCAACCTCTTCACCATACAGATAATTTATGTCTGTCCTTCTAAAGAGGGATTGGCAAAATATAGCCCAAGATCCGAATCAGGCCCTCAGTCTGCTTTTATAAATAAAGTTTTATTAGAACACAGCCACTTGTTTAGTATTGCCTATGGCTGCTTTATAGAGAGTTGAGTGGCCACCCCAGAGACTGTAAGACCCGTGACGTTTAAATATTTATTATCTGGCCCTTTACAGAGAAAATTTTCTGACCCTTGTCCTAAATGTGTGTGCCTTAAGTTTTGCTCTGTCTGCGATGCTGAAAAGAGATGATAAGGGTCAAGAGCAGACGCAAGGAAGCCCATAAGAAGAGTGGACCCTAAAGCAGTAAGATATGGATTCTTAAGCATCCGAAAGCACAGTGTTATCAGACTTTTCTATATATTTGTCCAACTCAAATATTAATTTACACAAACATAATATTTTAAAATTAGAATTCATATCTCTGCAAAGGTTTCTTTCTCTGCAAAGGTTTCTAGGACATCGCCGGTTGAATAAATACAGATTTCCGCGTGTTTTTTCGTGGATTACCAGCATGACAGAGCTTCAAACCTTGCCTTGAGTCTCTCGGCTCAGCCTGTAAGGGGCACAGTTACTGAGAACAGCCGAGCGGTATCCTGAGGAGTAATTAAAAACCACAGATTCTTAACTCTGAAACATAACAACATTAAAAACCTCAGCGGGCATGAGGCCCACAAAGGACTGAGTGTTTGAGGCTGACCAGCGGGGACTCGCCAACCACGTCTGCACCAAAAAAAAGTGAGAAGCCTACACCCCACCAGCCAGGCCGGCCTCCCTAGGAAACTTGGACTCTCCCTGGATTTTCCAAAGCAGAGGGTTGGTTTTTTATTTTTTTTTTTCAGGGTTTTTTTTTTTTTTTTTTTTTCAGTCACTATGGTCATGAAGCATGAAAAGAAAGCCCTGAATTGTTTCCCAGGAAGAAGGAGAAAAAGAAAACACTAAAAACACTGCTGGTTCAAAAATACATGCTTTGTCCCTCGGCTGTCCTAAAGAAAACAAACATGCAGCAGAACTTAGAGAATTAGACAGAGAGGCTAAAAAAGTGAAGTCTGTACCTCTCATCGATGGTACCTTCCCTGATATGCACCTCTGGGTAACTAAAGAGTGTGACCTCTTGACCTCTTGCGCTGGGTTCTGGGTCTATGTCTGTATAGTAGAAACCCCAAGGCCCTCCCCTCGAGCAGCTGTGAGGCCTCCGTGAGAGGAAAAGGTGGATATTCTGGGGGAGTAAACACCAGGTATCCCAGAGGGGTCTTTGCATGGAAGGAGAATCAAGAAAGGGACAAATGACTTCCCAGGCATGGCTCCCCTTGGTCACCGCTGTCCACACTGGGATGTCAGGATACAAGACAGAGGTGGTGTCTAAGCATCTTCAAAAAGTTTTATTAATGAAATCCATGGGTGAAGAGCTCAGAAAGAGAGAGGGAAGTGTTACCACGGATCCAAGGCCGAGGACACAGATAGAAGGTCAGCCTTTGGACCTTGACCACAAGGCAGGGGCAGGAGCAGGGGGACCACAGATGCCTCCACCCTCAGGCCCTGCCCTGACACTCTGACCTCACAGCTCACTTTCCCTGAGGATTTTCTGGGCACCCAGACCTCTCTCTGCTACTACCCAAACCTTCCCTATGTCCTGGCCTTGGCAGGAGGCCAGAAAGCTGGCACTGGACCAGATCCTCTTCCTGCCACTCAGGAATGTGCCCAGGGTCACATTTGGTATGGAAAAGCAGCTGCCTCACTCAGGCCTCCCCAGCCTCAACTCCAGGTTGAGATCATTTCCTTTTCTCATTTGTTCCATGAAAAAAATCTCTCCCAGGTTAGTGGACAGGCAAGGCCTGCTCAAAATGAGCCTCTGGAGAGAAGCTTTGAGCAAATCAAAGAGTAGAATGCAGAGCTCTGGAAGGAGCTGGAAGAGCCAAGTTCCAGTGAGATGCATCAGGAACTGGCTCTGACCTAGGCAGGCTGCCCCAGCCCCCTGAGCCCCATTTCCCCTGTGAACATATTGAACTGACTGATCGCCAGCATTCTAGTTTTTCCTAACAACCACAAGTAGATGATTTGTTTATTGGCTAAGGTCAAAATGTGCAGTGTAAATGTACCATGCCAGGACCAACTGGGAGCCCCAGAGTGAGAAAGCTGACCAGCTCAACTGGCACAAAAACTGTTACCTCCATCCATGAATCACAGCTAAACATTGATCCATTCACCCAACCATGCCTCCATTCTTCCTCCTATCTTCCCTTACATTCTTCTTTCTTTTTACCCCTCCCTTCAGCTACTCAACCATCCATCCATCCATTCATCCACCCATCAATCCACTCATCCATCCAGTCATCCATCCAAACATCCATCTACCCATCCACCCATCCATCCAACCAGCCATCAAATCATCCATCCAAACATGTCTACCCATCCACCCATCCATCCAACCATCCATACAACCATCCATCCAACCATCCATCCAACCATCATTTCACCCTTTCTTACTTCCACCCATCCATCCCATCCAACCACTCTTTTATCCACTCATGCTTTTCCTCATCCTTTCTTTCGTCTCCCCACCCTTCCTTTCATCCATCCAAACTTAAGTCTTTCCCTTCATCCCTCCATCTACCCATCCTTTGTCTTTATCCTTCTTTTCTACCATTCAGTTGTCCGTCCTTCCTTTCATTCTTGTTCTTCCAAAATATCCACCCATCTGACTTTCCTTTTTCCTTACTTCCATCTATCCAACCATTCCTTCTTCCATCCTTCCTTTTGTCTACCCATTTTTCTATCCTTCAATACATTCATCAATTACATATTTATGAACACCTACTTGAGCTAGATACTATTTATATTTTAATATTCATATATGTGTATTGATGTTTAATCTAAAAAAATCATGTGCCTATTCTAGAAATACCCCTTAGGGATCAGAAACATCCAAATACTTGAGGTACAATATGGGAAATAAGATGTAAATATGTTCACAATAAGTTGTGCAAGGCTGAGGGGAAATTATGCAACTCTGGGGCTATTAGGATGGGTTTCCTGGGACTTTTTGAGGGTTTTAAGATTGGTGTTTATCATGCAGACAAGGGAGGGTAGTTTATAATGCAGACAGAGAGAGGCCAAAGGAACGGAATGTGCACAAGTGCAGAGGCATGGCAACAGCATGGTGGTTCCAGAAACATAAGGGGACGGTTATGAAGAGGAGGGGAATATGGAGAAAGAAGAGGCTAGACATAAGCAGGGGTCCAGTTTCCATGCAGACCCTGTTGAGGAATTCGGACTCTGTCCTGAGAACAATGAGGAGCCCTGGAAGCGAAAGACCCATCTGACTGCAGTGGGGAGAATGAAGTGGGGTAGGGTAGGGTAGGTGAGGGCGTGCCTGGAGACAGGCCCGTTGGGAGATCATTCTAAAAGGTAGGAGGGGAGAGAGAATGTGGTCTGGCAAGGTGATGGAGTTCAGATGGAGAGAGTGGGTGGGATCGAGAGTTATTTAGGAGGTGGGGAGATGAGGGTGAGGACACTGAAGGTACCCCTTCGCCATCGTCAGGGGCAAAGACGTTGGAGCTGGGATTGTGTGAACAGGAGCAGGGATGGGAGGGCGGGGATGAGTCTGGGTTCGGTTATAGAGAATCTGAGGCCAGGAAGCATCCTGAAGCCAGGGTCCAATTTCCAGCAAGTGTTCAGATCTAGAGCATAGGACCAAGTTGACCCTTGCTGCCTATTTACTCATCTGGTTTCCACTGCTGCCCTCAGACCAAAGCTGAGCATTCATTCATTCACTTACTTGACAAAAGCTCTCAGAACCTCGTGGACCTGACTGCACTGCTGGCCCTAGCATACACAGCAATCAGGCTATCAAAGTCCCTGGCTTCCTGGGAGCTGCATTCTGGTGATGAGAACCCCTGCTGGACAGCCAGGGGCTTAAGAGGTAAAGCAACCTACCCAAGGGGTACACAATCAGCTGGAAGCCAGGCCAGAGCAGAAGCTGAGGCTCTGAGGAGCTGCTCAGCAGGGGAATGAAACCGGCCAGCTCTACAGGAAGACTCAGGAAGCTCCAGGACTCCCCCAGCTGTGGGGTGACTCAGCAAAGGGCTTTTCTGCTGCAGCTCAGGCCACAGAAGTGAGGTGGGAGAGGTCTGCAGGGACCTAATGGGACAGCCAGGTGTCTTTGACCAGAACTTCCACAGCCCCTCAGGAGGCTGCTTGGTTTCCTCTCCCTCTTCCTGCTGGAATCTGCCTCCCTCCCTACGCAGCCCTGCCTGTCTCCTCTGCTTCCTGCTCCCAGCCCTGAGCTCCCCCCACACCTACACTTGGTCCCTCAGTGACTGCCTGTTTGTCTCCTTCAGCTGAGTTTGCCCCCAGACTAGCTGCAGGCTTTCAGAAATGTCATTTGGCCTCTCTGATTTCCCTTCATTTCCTTCTCCGTAGAACAGGGCCACCTGAGCTCAGGGACTGGAGCAGGCTTGGTGAACCATGGCAGACCCGTCAGGGGATGCTGGGCTGAGCAGAAGCTGAGGCCGGTGCAGAGTGAAGCCCAAGTCATGACAATACATACATTTCTTGAGCACTCACCACATCTAGACTCTTGCCAGGCACATCCCACTTTTTTTTTTTTTTAAGATTTATTTTAGAGAGCGTGTACTTGCATGTGTGCACATGGACAAACAGAGGGAGAAGGAGAGAGAGAATCTGAACTAGACCCCCGACTGATCACAGACCCCCCCCAACTCAGCGCTCAATCCCAGGACCATGACCTGAGCCAAAATCAAGAGTGAGCCACTCAACCAACGGAGCCAGGTGCCCCAGCATTCTCCCATTTTATCCTCACAACAAAATAGTCTACAAAATAGGCCTGTTACTATCCCCTGGTCTACAGATGAGGAAACAGAAACACAGGCATGTCAGGTAACTTGTCCAAGGTCACACAGCCAGTATGAGACCTGGATGTGAATATCTAGCTCTAGTCCCCCACATACTTCTGCACTGTGCCATGTTCTCTCAAGGCTCTCCAGGGTGTGGCCAATAAGGAGCAGAACCATAATACCCATGGGAAGAGGTTTGTGGCAGGAGCTTGGGCATGCTCAGCATGAGAAGAGATGGCTTGGGGACAGGGAGTGCCTTCATCCTCCTCTTTACCTGGTTAACTCCTACCTACCTCTTAAGACTTCACTTAAGGGTCTACTCTGATCACCATCCTTCTGGATGCTTCTGGGGGCACAGGTGACTATTTCATTGCGCCTAGCACCTTCCTGCACCAGGCTTGGACTAAGCATTTGACATCTTCTCTTTCACTGAATCATCACAGCCCGTCTGTCAGTACTTGACTTGACTGGGCAGAGGTCTCTGATGGGAGGAGCAGAGCCCACCATAGCCAGCTTAAGAGAAAGGGAGGACATATTGGAAAGCCCCCAGGTGTCTTAGAGGAAACTGGTCTTACAAAGGATTGCAGACACCGAGAAGATATCAAGAATCCTTAAAAGTCCTCTTTACCTCTCTCTCTTACACCTGGAAGTCATAGCGTCTTTGAAGAAAGCATCTCTTGTGGTCCTGAGACCCTGGGATGCAAGTCTGCTCAGTGAAGGAAGAACTTCTGTCAGAACTATTCAGGCACACAGGGACTGTCCTGGCAGACAGCAATGACCCAGGCCTAGAGACATGGAAATGTGTGGAGGAGTTATGCTGGCTCTGATGGAGACCTGGACTCAGGCAGCCTCTTACAGCCTCGTTCCATTTCAGACATCCTGGGCTATGAAATCCAGAATCATATTTCCAAATCCCTCCTCAGTGTCTCCAGTGGGATGTCCAATGAATGTCTCAAAAAAGACATAGCCAAAACTGAGCACTTGTTCTGTCCTCCCAAACCTGCTCTGTCCATATCTTTCCCCATCTCAGTTGATGGCAACACCATTTTTCCAGAGACTCAGGCCCAAACTCCAGGCATCTTTGACCCTTCTCTTTCTCTTCCATCCTATGTTTGATCCTTCTGCAAATCTTGTTTCGACCTTCAGAATCAATCCAGAATCTGCCTGCTCCCTCCACTGCCCTGGCTACGACCTGGTGCAAGCTTCCCCACCATCTGGACTCCCATTGTCCCTTTCACCTCCTCCCTGACTCCTCCCTGCTCTTTCTTCAACACAGTCTCTGCACTGGCTGTTCCCTCTGCCTGGAGACCCTCTCAGCCCCCCAAACCTCATGTATGCATGGCTGAGTATCTCAACCCCTTCACACCTTTCCTAGGGGCTCCTTTCTCAGTGATACCCACTATAACCTCCATATTTGACATTGCAACTGTCTCTCCACTTCCCAGCCTGTCCTGGATATTCTCAATTCCTCTTACTCTGCTAGATTTGTTTGTTTGATTTTTCCTTTTTCTTTTTCCATAACATTTACCACTTTTAACATACCATGTAATTTCATTATTTTATTATTTATTATCTGTCTCCATACACTGGAATATAAACTTTATGGGGATACTGACTTTACTTTTTCTGTTCACTTATGTATCCTAAACATCTAGAACAGTGACTGATCTGACATAGGTGTTCAATTAATAAATATGATAATGGGAAGTTGGGACTACAAGCAAATCAGGGACTAGGAATTAGGAGCCCCTAGAAGCTGGTCAGGGAGCATGGGCTCATACTGGGCTTGGGGATCGAGGGAGACTCGGGCCAGCTTCACCTCCCCTTCCTCCCCTTCCCCACTCTTATGCAGAGTGGATTATACACTGGGGAGGGACTGGTTCTTAACTATATCCATAAAGATCTTGTGTGTGCAAAATAAAAAGCCTCCTGAATCATGCCAAAATTTTAGGTTCATTTGAGGGTTCTGGGGGGGGCATATGGTTTTTCTTCTCCCCCCCCCCCAGCATTTGCCACCTTCTGACATGCCATATAATTTACTTAAGTTATGTTTCTAAATATATTATTATTCATCAGATTTTCAAGGGGATTTCTGATTCTGATTCTAAACAGTTGAGAACTACTTGTCTCAATTATCTTGCTGTTTCCCTTGTGGCTAACAGAGCTCCTGGGCTCCCAGACCTAGCTGTTGTTCACCAGGCTCCCCTTGCTCTGTGACTACAGCCTTCTCCTAGCTGGAGAAGTAACAGTTGGTACCCTGAACCTCAGCGAGTCTCCCAGACTCTCCTTCCTCTGCACCCAGCCTGGGGGTTCCCAAATCCCCAAAGAACCTGCCCTTCTTCATCTCAGGTCTTAGCCTGAGCTGTGCCCCTTAGAATTAGCAAGACCAAAATGGTGGCTAGGAGGTTTCTGTGGTGCTCTCCGTGGTCCTGAACCACCTCACTGGTCTTTGCTATGGATGAGATTGTTTCTTTGAGAAATAGAGGTGGGAGAGGGGAATTGTGTGGCCCCATAGGACTCTTCCTCATGCAGTTTATACTTGTCTTCCCTGGAACATAATTCTGCTTCTTTTGTTTTTATTAAACCTTCTTATCTTAGAGGCCTTGGCTGAGTTCTTACCTCCTCAGGGAAGTCTTCTTTGGGCTCTGCAAAACTGAGGGTGATTTCCTCCTTTGTGTTCACATAATATCCTGTACTTTCCATATTCCAGTGTGTAAGGACCACCTGTCCAAACCCCATCAACCTATTTTAAGCTCCCAGTCTGTCTCCCACACATAAGCAGTGACAATAAATTTTGATTAAACAAATAAATGAGTTAATGAATGAAATGAATGTGTGGTGAACAATCTGGGGAAGAAATGCCTTCATGTTTGTTCTCACCCTTTGGTTAAACCAGCACTACTATGCCAGGCTCTCTGTTCTAGTATAGTGGAGAGAAATAAGGGGTTGACATAGTCCTTACCCTAAGGAACACACAACCTGGTGGAGGAATTAACAATGGATGATAAACTGGGTCCCATTTTACCCAGTGGGAAGACTGGGTGGGAAGACTGAAGCTCACAGAAATGATGCAATTCTTTTGTAACAACCTAGTTCAGGAGTGATGGAGGTGAAACCTGGACCTGGTACCCATCCCCTATCCATGCCATCACTGCCCCCTCTAGACTGTAGTTCACACCTCTGTGTAATGAGGACCTTGGACTAAATCTATCGCCAAAGGAATCTTCCAGCCTATTCTATTCTTTAGATAATAGTTTCTATAGCCACTAAAATTGCACAAGGAAAGGCCTTTGCTCCAATACATAGTTATGTCTCCAAGTCACATTACCAGAAAATGGGGGAGGGGGGCACTGTATTCTATGAGCTGGATTCTCATCAGTAATCTAATTCTCAGCAGAATGTCTACAGAGTCAAGGCTCATGGGAAGTGCAGGTAGACATGATATGACCCAGCCTGGTCTCAATCTGGTCAGTGACCAGAGCTCCCAAGAAAGCCCACATCCTATCTGCTGGGGTAGACTTAGAGGAACTGGGGGAAATTCGATTGTCACCGAGGAACCTTCTGCCAAGTTCTGAGAGGTGGGGACCATAACCCCTGAGCTAGTGTCAGTTTTCAGTTCTTGGAACTGTCTCACATATCTACCACACAACCACACAAGCCCCATGTCTCTGCTTCTGAGACAGTCAAAGCCAGGTTTCTACAGGGCTTTGATGATCAAAAATGGGCTATGGTATGCAGTTACTCAATCAAGGCTGTTTGCTCAAGGGACAAATGTTTTGACAACATGGAGTCCACAGAAGAAATCACATGGGGAGGTGAAATGTAGGAGATTCCCTGTTAAATCAAGACCTACCAACTCTGACAGGGGCAGCTTGCCTCCTGCTGGGGACCAAAGCTCAGTCTAGAAGGAAGGGCAAGGGCAGGGGGAGGAGCCGAGATGGGCAACAGGACTCTCCCAGGGAACACTGGAGGAGGAAGCTGAAGGCTGGCTTTGTGACCTTCTCACTTCAGTTGGAAATCGGGGCTGTTGAGAGGCAAGCAAACACGGCACCCCAATAAACCCCACCTATCACTATATGTGGGGGAAGTGGAGGCAGTGGTGTTCTCCCCAGGCTCCCTTCTTTTCCTGTGCCCCTTCCACCGGCTCTCAGCAGCTGGCCTGTTCTTTGGGGCTGGCCTGTCACGTAGCTACTCCCATCTGCGATGTCCTCAGGTGCACCATGACGGCTGGACTCAAAGCTGAGCCCAGGAGACAGGACTTGGGCAAGTCAGGAGGCCTGCGTGACCTTGGGCAAATCATCCAAGCCACCCTCTGCCCCAATGTCCCAGCTGTAGGAAAGGGACGAGCTAGATATTCTCCGAGGACCTTTGGAACCAGTCACACGCCAGCCCCCATCCTAGATTCTGATGGAGGGAGGGCTGGGTTTCCACAGAGAAGCCGAGCTGGCCCCAAATCTGGAAGCAGTTGTAGCTGGCCGCCCACGCACAGGCAGGCAGGCGGAAGGCAGGGTGCTGCAGCCTCGTTGCCAAGCAGAGAACTTTCCACTGGGTCCAGGTTTCCGTCTCCATGGCAACTATGGGGAGCGGGGAGGGAGATGGAGACAGAATTCCTCAGAATTCCAGGGAGATTTTATGGGGGAGGGAAGAACAAGAAAAGGAGCGGAGCTGAGTGGGCAAAGCCGGCACCCAAATGGGCCGATTTCCTCTTTGCCTTCTGTGTTCCCTTCCTCTTTCAGTGTTTCTCTCTGCATCTTTTTCTCCTTTCTCTAAATCCCTCTTGCCTCACTCCTCTTCCTGAGCCCTGGCTCTTAGGAGAAGCGGCTAATGTTTATGGAGCGAGGACTATACACCAGCCACCATTTCAAGTGTTTGAACTCATGTAAGCCTCCCACCCTGTGCAGTAGGTTCCCTCATTATCCCCATTTTACAGATGGGGAAGTGGAGGCCAACAGAACTCAGGTGACTGACCAGCTCACACAGTAAATGGCAGATTCAGGAGCTTGGCTGGACTTGTGACTGTATCCTCAGCCACTATGGTGTTTAGTGTCTGGTCTGAAAAACTCCAGGTGCTGCTAATGAAATCGGGGGTGGGAGAGGCAGACAGTGGACACAGGGGCATATGTTTATCCTCTGGAGACCCCTCAAGGACATTCCCCACTTCCCCATTCCCTCTGTTTGTGCACCCCACACTGACCTTCCTGGTGACTACACCTCCCTCGCACTACTGGCCAACTGCTCACACTCTCCGGTCCAGAGATGGCATTGGGAGGTCCGGGAGGCCAGAGACCTGGGTGTCATTTCCAGCACGCCCTCATTCCTCCTGGGGTACCCTGGGGCAAGAGAAACCCCAAGAACTCTGGCCTATGCCACATCATGACCCCGCACAAGAATTACGTAGAATTCCAGGGGATTCACTTCTCTCCTCAAAACCTCCCAGGCCACAGTGAGAGGCTGATGGTAGCCATATACAAAGATACTGTGGCAGCAGCAAATACACCAATTCAACCAGGCTCATAAAGACCAAAATCGGGGCACCTGGGGGGCTCAGTCGGTTAAGCAACTGACTTCTGCTCAGGTAGTGATCTCAGGGTCCTAGGATCAAACCCCACAATGGGGAGTCTGCTTGTCCCTCTCCTTCTGCCCCTCCCCCTGCTCATACTCTCTCCCTCCCCCAAATAAATTAATAAAATCTTAAAAAAAAAAATAAAATAGACCAGAACAAAGTAGAGATTGGGGAAAACCTACTTCAGCTCTGGGGAAAGAGACTCCCCTATTCGGGACTTTAAAGATGGCCGACTCCTCTCCAGGCTGACTCTGCCTGCTCTTCCCTCCCGCTGGCTTCTGCGTCCTTCTGGCCCATTTCCCTCTATCCACTATTTTGGTTGGACTTTTGCCTTCAGATCCCTCAGGGACTATCCCACGTTCTATCCAACTCTGTAGATCAAATTCCCAAAATCAACCCTGGATCTCTTAATTGCTGGCACCCTGATTGGGCAGAGCTCCACCTCCAGACTATTCCATTGGCTGCTGACAAGGCTACTGATTAGCTGCTCTTAGTCTCCTGCTTCCCTCTCGTCCAATCAGCTGTGGCCAGGGAGGTGAGGTCCCACGTTACTGAATATTGTGGCCAAGATAATGGATGCATTGCTTCATCAATGTAAGCCATTTGGAATTGGTGACTTCTTTAGCTGAGCAGCCCCTCACTAACTTGGAGGCCTCCTGCCCTTGGTGATGAGTCAGTTACTTCTCTACTATGGCATTTGAGTCAGGGTTTCTGTTGCTAGCAACCCAAACCCCCTGGATAGTACCCTCCATTTCACAGGTTTATGGTGAGGTTCAGTGGTCAAACCTCTCCAAGCTCAGTCACAACTTTACAGAACTGAAGGGAGTGGATCCAGAATGTTGCCTTGAGAAACCTGGAAATCCCAGTTCTATTCATGAGCTTCCATCCAGGGGCCAGCCAAAACTGGGATGTGGAGGCTTGTGCTTCCATCTGTAGTCATCGGTGGTCGTGCCCTTGCCCCAAGATGCTTATGCTCAGAAGGACCAGAGAAATTAACTCACCCAATCCCCTCCATCATTTTGGTCAGGGGGAGGACCAACCAAGTTCTGAACGCTCAGTCTCAGGCCAGGCTCTCCATTTGAGGAGCCTGCTTTCTATCTCCTGTGCAAGTAGGGAAACATATTTGCAGTCGGAGGCCTCTCCAGCCCTCAGGGGTCTCTTCCACAAGTCTCCAATCAAGCCAGCCCTACAAATGCCTCCCTGACTCCTGGAGCCTTGTGATCAAAGGGATGGTGGTTGTATCTCCAATGTATTACTTATGTCTTGCTGTGCGGGCAGGATGCAGCAGCTCAGCACTGAGTACTGGGAAGGATGGGAAGACAGGGCCATCACGGGAGGCAGAGAACCTTTCCCTGCAGAGCAAAACTGGACGTTAAAGAACACCAAGCCCAATTCTTCCATCCCTCCAGCCTCTGCTTGCACACCTTGATGATACGGGATTACCCCTTTGTTGTTTTATAGGGTCTTCCCCGACATGAATGAAAATAAGCCTTCTGTAACTTCCCTTCATTCTTCTTTTTCCTCTGGGACCACTGATAAGGCATGTCTACCTCTCCACACTTCATCTCACCCAGTTCTTTTACCAATCCATATATGCCTCAACCTCAGGAACCTGTACTATACTGTGATGTTTGTCTGTCCTATTTCTGAAGTAGGGGCTGGCAAAACTATGGCCCAAGGGCCAAATCTGGCCTGCCACCTATTTTTGTAAATAAACTTTTATTAGAACACATTTATTCATTTACTACTGGCTATGACTGCTTTTGTGCTACAGAGCTTAAAGCATTTACCACCTGGCCCTTTACAGAAAGAGTTTTCTGACCTCTATTCTAAAGCATCAGTGGTCCCCTCCTTGGCACAGGAGACCCCAGGTATGGCCTGATCTTCAGGATGGACTGCTCCCTTGCCCCTCCTGAGACCCAGTGCAGCCACAGAGGCTGTGGAGTTTCAGCAGCAATGGCCTGGGATTGGCTCCAAGAGAACCTGCGCTCAACAAAAATGCCCAGGTCACTTTTGCACAGCCTGTTGCTAAGGCCTGTTGCCAAGACAACCTTCCCCAGCTCTTGAGCTCTACTGGGCTCACATTACCTTCCTTCATTTCCCTTTGTTGTCTTTGTCACAAGCTCTTGCCTTATAAAAACTATTTTGAACCCTGAGGGTCTCATCCATCTATAAGCCCCCCAGCTTTATGTTTTCCATATACTTGTTCAGCTTCCTTTCTTTGTAGTCATCCAAATTACTAATGTCACTAGAGACCTCCCTTCCAGGTTGTTATTGATGTACTAACCAATGCTCCCTGGGCACCATTAATCTATCAGCTGTGACTTATCTCCACCTACCTGAAAGGTTCCATTTTGCACCATCTTATCAGTAAGGATATTGTGAGGCATTTTGTCAAATATTTGGCTGGGTTTCTGTTCTCAAGAATGGCTGCTCATCATTTAGAAAAGAGAATCACGGGATAGAAGAGACTTTGGAAATCACCTAACCGATCCTCTTTTCTCATAGGTGGTGACTTGAGGCCCAGAAAAGTGGCTGGTCCAAGATGACAGGGAATTGGTGGGAGAGCCAGGAATAGGGTGCTCTTTACATGGCACCTAGAAGATTCAGCCTGGGTACGTGTAGACTAGTTGCTATAACAAATAGGTCCAAACATGTAACACATCCCTACAACAGAAGTTACTCTACTCACACCAGTCCTGAGGTGGCATTCAGGCATTCAGCACACACTGTCCTGAGCAACCAACAGCAGGCTGGTTAGCTGTCCTCCTCACTGTCCTCTAGAGACCCAGGCTCTCTCGAGCTCATGGATCAGCCATCCTGTGGGGCCTCATCAGAGTTCTCCTCCAGCTGACAGGAGAGATCTGGCCCAGTCAAGAAATCTCTATTTCTACTTTGCTGAAACCCCAAGTGATTTTTTTCTCGTTTTCACTATTCCCCTCATTCTGCCCTTGAGTCATTCCCCCAGACCTCAGCCTTCTCTTGGCCCCTTCTGTCACATGCTCAGCCCTTATGGCCATCTAGGAAGGGCCTAGTCTGGACAAGCGGTGCTGTCCAAGTCACCAGATAGAAGGAAACCAGATGAATGAGCAGCTGGTGTGCGTCCAATAATCACCCATTCTTCAAGGAGACTAGGTGGCCTGTTCCCCCACCCCACCCCACCCCATCCTGCAGCAGGTGAGAACAGGAAGTGGCAGCTGGCAAGTTCACAACTGGAGTCTGCCCACACAGAATCACATATCCTCCTCTCTGAATTTAAATGTATCAGGTGTCATGGTGAAAGGCTGTTCCTACCCTGACGAGACCCAATCAGGACAAGGGGTCTCCCAACCAGGTCCTGTAAGAGGTGGCCTTCTTTGTCACCACCACTCATGTGGCTGGATAAGACTGTAAAGCCCTGGTTCCAATTCTTAACATCCCTCATCCACCAGAATCCTTCCCTGCTAAGTAGTTTTCTGGAAATCTATGTTGGGAAAGTCTGAGCCAATCCTCTTAGCATTCAAGGCCTTTCCCTTCTGAGCCATCCCCACCTCATCTCTCTCTACATCTCCTCAGGCCCTGCAACTTCCTGAGGCAGCATGCCATCATAGGTCTTTGGAGTCATGCAGTTCCTGGTTCTGCTATTTACCAGTGGTGTGGGTGAGTCACTCTATGACTCAGTTTCCTTATCTGTAAAATGACAAGTAGTAAGTGGGACTTGGAATGGATTGAGTGAAATATAGGTAGGTAAAAAAGTCTAGTGTGGGGCTTCCCCAATCTCACCTGGATTCCCAAGCTTTCCTCTTCCTCTCTGCCTAGCCAGCTGCCACGTACATCTCAAACTCTAGCCCCAACATCTTCCAATGACTACTGGAGGTAGAGCTTCTCTACCAATCCATTCCCCAACGATCTCTTTACTGTAGTACTAACTGATGGAGAAGAATTATACATTTGCAACCTGATAAAATGCAGGGCTCCATGTGAATCAGTCTTTCCATGAAGTTGCACTCAGAGAAAATCTGGCAATCAAAAGTAATTGTATTTTTTTTAAGATTTTATTTATTTATTTGACAGACAGAAATCACAAGTAGGCAGAGAGGCAGGCAGAGAGAGAGGGGGAAGCAGGCTCCCCGCCGAGCAGAGAGCCCGATGCGGGGCTCAATCCCAGAACCCTGAGATCACGACCCGAGCCAAAGGCAGAGGCTTCAACCCACTGTGCCACCCAGGCGCCCCTCAAAAGTAATTTTAAAAGACAATTCAATCCTTGTTTTTTAATTCTTGGAAAACAATCAAATTCATAATCTGTAGCAGACCTCTCAGTAGCTTCTTTTGGCACCCCTAAGGTCGCCACACCTTGGTGAGTTACAGCTCTCACCAGCCTTCTCTACAAATTCTTCCTGGCCCCACCCCTGTAGTTTTTCTTCCATTCTCTCCCCTCTAGTTCTTTATTGTATACAGTACTTGGGGTGAAAAGGGAACATGAATGCTCATGGGTTAACAGGTCTTGTCCTCTTCATATGTATTTGGGTTTCCTGTGGGTTCCTCCCTCATCTGACAGTAAGCTCCAGGAGAAAGGGACTGTGCATTTAAGAACTGACTTTGAATCATTTTATATCATTTCAAACAGAAAATTTGCCAGAATAATACTAGGTTCTCCCTTCTATACTTCACCAAGATTCACCAATTTTTACCAAAATTCACTAATTGCTCCATTTGTTTGCTTTCTCTCTCCTTCTATAAATATATCTATTTATAATATATTTATATATAATACATAAAATATTTATTATTCTATATATATTTATTATATAGAATTATTATTTATTATATAAAATATAAAATATATTTATAATATATATAATTATTGTTTATTGTATAAAATATTAAAATATATTTATAATGTATATTTATGTGTAATATATAAGATATATATAAAATAATCTTTGATGTATTTTACATATAAATATATTTTATACTACATATTATAATGTTTATATGTACATTTTATATATATATATAAAAATATATTTTTCTGTAATCATTTGCAAGTAAGTTGGAAATATTATGCTCCTTTACTCTAAATAATTCTGTGTAAATTTGCTAAAGAAAAGGACATTCTCTTATGTAACTACAGCACAGTTACAAAAATCAGGAAATCAAACACTACAGCAATATCCTATGATCTATTACACAGTTCATATTAGAATTTTATCAGCTGTCCCAATAATGTCCTTTGTAGTTATTTTATTTTCCCAGTCCAAGATCCAACCCAGGGCCTTGAATTGCTTTTAGTTGTCATATTCCTTTAGGATGAAATGTTTTCTATTTAATGGAGTGTTTTTCTGAACTCTCACCTCTAGCCAGCAATGCTAACACAACACTGTGACCTTAATAGCAATTCAGTAACCACTTTGAATTGAATTAGAGATACACGTTTTAAAGGTAATAATTGCAGTTTCTCACATCCCATGGCAAACACTGTTGGTGTTACATACCCAACAGTCATTCCACCGACCCCCCAACTTAAGTTGATGGATGTGGTGATGGCTGGATGGAAAGATGGGTGGAGAGATGAGTGGATAGACAGATGATGGAAAGGATGGTGGGTAAATGGGTGGCAAAGGAATGGTTTGACAAAGTAATAGATGGACAGATGGGTGATGAATGGGTGGATAGATGGACAGCAGATGGGTGATGGATGGCATATTTATATGAATGGTTGAGTGAAGGAGCCTGTGGGTTTGTGGAAGGATGATGAATGAGCGTGTATGAATGGTTAAATGGGGGGATTGGTGGCTGGATGTTGTTTGTGCCCAATGTTCACAGTGACAGGCTAGACGAAGTACTTGGATGGGAGTCAGAAGTCCTTGGTTCAGACTCGAACTCTACCTCCTACTAGCTAAGACTCTTGGAGAGCTCCTTGGAGAGCTCTTTCCTCACTCAGGACCTCAGCAGCATCATATGTAAAACAAGTCTGCTAGACTAGTTGGCTTTCTGATCCCTTCCAGTCTGGACCAACTCTTGTCTCAGAAACGTTAGATGATTTCCCCAAGGACATGGAGCTAGTGCATGGTGAAGCCCAGATTTGGGTCTGGGCAATCTGACTCTAAAGTCCATGTTTTCTAAATCTTCTTCTTGACTGTTCCTCTTGAGACATCAGAAGAAAGGCTCCAAGGCCAACCAGGTGTTCCTTGCTCCCAGAACCAAGCCCCCTTCCCCATCCCATCGAGCTGCTGTCCCAAGGAACTTCTCTGAGGTCCCTGCATCAAGAAGCACCTGGGCTTATTCCACATTTTTCTGCCACACCCAGAGTCCAAGAGATGATGCAGGTGGCATTTTCCACAGGCTCGTCCCTGCTTGTTTTCCTCCCAGCTCAGCCTCTCCGTTCCCCGCCGGTCCCCATCCCCAGCGCCCTTCGTCGCACTCTCACCCCCACACTCAGCAGCTTGCAAGACTTCCTGCCTCCTCCAGGCACCAAAGAAACTAAGGAGAGGTGCTACAGCTCTGAGACCTGGCTCCTTTCCAGTCATGTGTGACGGGAAGTATTAGGGCCTACCCACATGGATGGGAATTGGGCTCCACTCCCATGGATACCCGGGACGCACAGTTTTCAAGGTGCTTCAAGACTAGTGTCACTTACCTCTTGGATCCTCCAACAGGAGGCCTAGCAAGGGCTAAAGATGACAGCAAACAGGGGCACCAAAAATAAATGAGGAAAAATAAAACATTTTATTTTTTTTTTTAAGATCTTATTTATTTATTTGACAGAGATCACAAGTAGGCAGAGAGGCAGGCAGAGAGAGAGAGAGAGAGAGAGAGGAGGAAGCAGGCTCTCTGCTGAGCAGAGAGCCCGATGCGGGGCTCGAATCCCAGGACCCTGAGATCATGACCTGAGCCAAAGGCAGAGGCTTAACCCACTGAGCCACCCAGGTGCCCCAAAATAAAACATTTTAAAAATATTTTGATATGTCATGTTGTAAAAGTATTATTAAAGTAAAAGTCATGAAAAAAAAATAGAGTTCAATTAGACTATGGTATTTTCAGTATTGTTTGAATTCTGTATGACTTGTGAGATAGTGGTCAGCCCATTGACCTCTTCCAAACACAAGGTCTCAGAGAGTCTTCATGTGGGAGATTTGGGAGCAGCAAGACTGACAGGCTAAGCTGACCAAGGCAGGGAGAGCCGAGTCCTGGGCCCCTGCTTCTGGCATTTCAGAAATCTGCTGACCTGAGCCCTCAGAGAAGCTCCCTCCCTCAGCCTCAGTTCCCTGCATCTCATCTTCCCTAGGCCCACCTGCAGGTCAGAAGTGGTCTCCTCACTCCCAGATACAGCTATCTGTATATGTGTGTGCATGTGTGTGGGGGCACATGTGTGTTTGACACGTCCAAGGCCACAGAACCAGTTCCAGACACAGCCAAGACGTGAAACTTATGTGGTTGCCCATGCAACCTACATGACTTGCACCAATGCAAAAAGAGGAGCCTTTACTGAGAGCTGTCCCGGGCAGTGACCCAGAGGTAGAAGCATGCCAACAGTTTGCTCTGAGACTTGAGGTTAGATGAGAAGTTCAGTGTGTTTGCCACACCCTTTTGCAGACGTTATCCGGCCTTCAGTCTTTATTCAGCAAGCGCATCTGAGGCATCTGTATTCTAAACACTCATTCCTCACGCAGTTCTCTGACCCTTGCTGAATACCAGCTCTGGGCCAGGCCCCTCGAGAAGAAGTGTAAACAAAGAATTCACAACCCAGTTTGTGCCTGGGTCATGGCTTGGAAGTGCCCTGGGAACAAAGAGATAGAGTGACTCATTAATTTTGCCTGAGGAGGTTGGAGAATGTCTCACCAGGGAGCTGACATTTTGAGCTGGGTCATGAGGGACGAGAAGAGGGAAAAGTGAGAGGAAGAAGTTGTGTTTGTTGAGCAAGGTATTAATTAGGGTAATGCTAGGTGCCATGACAAGCAAACTCCAAAATGGACAATGGGTTCGATGTGTTAGAAATGTATTATTTGTTCATGTAAAGTCCAAAAAAACTCACCTTCACGTGATGGGGGGCCCAGCTCCCTTTCCCATTGCAGCTCCATCATCCTTGCCTTGCTCATCCGCATCAGACTCACAGAAGGAAGAGGAGCATGAACAATTAACTGTGGGATTTTTTTTAACGGCCTTACCTGGAAGTGGCACACATTCTGATCATATTCCATTGGCTAGCACACAGGCACATGGACACACGCAACTGCAAAGAAAGATGGAAAACGTTATCTAAGTCTGTGCCCAGGAGAAAGTAACGGGTGTGTTGAGCAGCTATTGCAACTCTTTTAATTGGGCTCTTTAATTGTGTTACTCTTATCAGCAATCCTGTAAAGTAAGGCGTTATTATCATTCCCATTCTACAGATAAGAAAGCTGAGGCTTGAAAAGGTTCTGTGACTGACCCAAAGTCAGAGAACTGGCAAGAGGCTGAGCCGTGATTTTTTTTTTTAAAGATTTTATTTATTTATTTGTTGGGGGGGGGAGCGAGCATGAGCACAGGCAGACAGAGCGGTAGGCAGAGGCAGAGGGAGAAGCAGGCTCCCCGCTGAGCAAGGAGCCCGATGTGGGACTTGATCCCAGGACGCTGGGATCATGACCTGAGCCGAAGGCAGCCGCTTAACCAACTGAGCCACCCAGGCGTCCCATGAGCCGTGATTTAATGCCAGGTTGGTTCATGTGAGTCGGAAGCACGTTCACTGCCCCAACACCACCAAGGTTCATTGATCTCCAGGAAGGAGGAAGAACAGAAGCAGACATGAGGGTGAATGGAAAGGACTGAAAAAGCAATGGACAATGAAACAAAGGCAAAGAGGGCAACAACCAACCAACCAGGGTGGAAGAAGAGACAGAAGATGCAAAGTGAAGTTCCTGAGCCTCTTTGTAGTTCATGCTGTCCCCACACGTGACACGCCATGGGTACCACAGAAGGGTTTAAAAAAACAGGCCCCGTCAATTTCAACCTATGAACACAGAAAAATCTTAAGTAAAATACTAGCAAATAAAAACCAACAGCACATTTAAAATAGCACATACTGACTATTTCACAGGTGTTGGAGGTACTAGCCAATGCAATTAGATACGAGAACATAAACAGAGGTATAGTAATCAGAAAGGAAGAAAAAACTATCTGCTTGCGGATATGACTGTATATATACCTGAAAAAGCCAAAAGAATATGGAGAAACTGTTATAAACAATGAGAATTTAGTAAGCAGTAAGATAATAAAATCAACATGCATGGGGCACTTGGGTGGCTCAGTCATGTAAGCATCTGTCTTCAGTTCAGGTCATGATCCCAGGGTCCTAGGATCCAGCCCCACATCAGGCTCCCTGCTCAGTGGGGAATCTGCTTCTTCCTCTCCCTCTGTCCCCTGCCCGCCACTCATTCTCTCTCTCAAATAAATAAAAATCTTAAAAAGATATCAACACACATAAACCAGTCATCTTCATAAATATAAAAAATTGTAAGAAGAAACAGAAGAACAGACTCCATGTATAACAGCAAAACTTGAAATAAAATATTTAGACATAAACTTAACAAGAAATGTGTAAAATCTATAGGAGGAGGATTTTTAAAGTTCCTGAAATGCAAATATGTACACTTGAGCAAATTGATGTGTATACCATGTTCTTGGTGGAAAAGTTCAACATTGTAAAAATGTCAATTCTCCATAAGTTGATTTATAAATTTAATGGGGTTCTCCCCTCCCAAAATACATCTTTTTTTTCCCCTGGAGCATTAAAGTTTGATTATAAAATTCACATGGAAGAAAGCTAGTAAGCGTAACCAGGAAAAAAGAAACTAGAAAAAAAAGGGGGGGGGGTAATAAGGAGTCCTAGCCTTATAAGATATTAAACATATTTTGAAGCCTCTATAATTATAACAGTGTAGTATTGGTGCATAAATATGGATATATCTATTTCTGGTGCATGGATTGAAAATCCAGGAATAGACCCAAGTACTTATGGAAAATGAATATGTGATAAAGGCAACATTTCAAGTAAGTGGGGGCAAAGAAGGATATTTCATAAGTCACGTGGAACAACTGGATAGCCGTACAGAAAAAGATAAAATTGGATCCAGACAAACACTGTACACCAGGATAAATTCCATTTAAATTAGAAATCTAATTGTAAAAACAAAAACAATATGAATAATCTTTATAACCTATGATTGGAAAAACATTTTCTTAATTATGACTAGAAATCCAGAAGCAATGAGGACAATAGTAAACTTACTATATTTAAAAAAAAAAAAAAAAGCTTTTAGGGACACCTGGGTGGCTCAGTCAGTTAAGCATCTGCCTTCAGCTCAGGTCACGATCCTGAGGTCCTGGGATCAAGCTCCACCTCAGGCTCCCTACTCAGAGGGGAGTCTGCTTCTCCCTCTGCCCCTCCCCCTCCTGTGCACACTCTTTCTCCCTCTCTCTCTCTAGCTTGCTCTTTCTCAAACAAATAAAATCTTTTTAAAAAAACCCTTTTAAATGTGTTCATATTTTTTTAATTTTATTTTTTATAAACATATAATATATTTTTATCCCCAGGGGTACAGTTCTGTGAATCTCCAGGTTTACACATTTCACAGCACTCACCATAGCACACACCCTCCCCAATGTCCATAACCCCACCCCCCTCTCCCAACCCCCCTCCCCCTTCAACCCTCAGTTTGTTTTGTGAGATTAAGAGTCACTTATGGTTTGTCTCCCTCCCAATCCCATCTTGTTTCATTTACTCTTCTCCTACACCCTTAACGCCCGGAAAATGCTAAACTTTAACCTACTACAAAGAGTTAATATTCCTAAAAATATGAAGTAGAAAAATGGGTGAAAGATGTGAATAGACAGTTCCCGGGGGAAAAAATGCAAACAGCTACTGAACTTATGAAAATAGAAAAATGCAAATTAAAACTAAAACAGGATACCACTTCTTACCTATCATATGGGCAAAACTCCAATATTTAACAACATTCTCTGTTGGATAAGCCTTAGGGAAACAGGCACTCATATAATACTGATAGGAAAGCAAAAATATGCTATCTCTATTGAGAATTTGGCAATATCTAGCAAAGTTGGATATGCATCTACCTTTTGATCCAGTAATCCCATTTTTAGGAATCTGTCCCAAAAGCACACTGAAAGAAATAAAAAATGATATAGGGCACAGGGCCATTCATTGGTGTATTATTTGTAAGACCAAAAAGAAAAAGGCTGGGAATAGCCCAAATATTTATCAATAGGGAATATGTTGAAAAGATTATGTTCATCTATATAATGGAGTACTATGCAGCTATAAAAGAAGGAGGATTATCTCTAAATGATACTATGGAGCAATTTCCAAGACATGTTGCTAAGGGAGGATACAGAACAGAGTGCATTGTTTGCTACTTTTTGTGTAGAACAGGGGAAATACACATATACACAAATGTATGTATTTGCTTATACTTTCAAAAAGAAATGATTAAAGGACTCCCCAAAACTAATAAAAACAAGGGAAGCAAACAAAGCTAGAAGGGATCTTTCTGATTTTACCCTGTTTTATAGTTTTGACTTGAGATCAAGTACATAAAAATGAAAAAAAGTTCAAAGTATCTCTAAATTTTTTTAATTGGACACCAAACAGAAAGAAATAAGCCTAACTCTACATTATGATGGTTACACATCAAGTTGACAGTGTAACTTGGAAAACTGATCATCATAGAGAGAGAATCAAGCACTCATCATGCCTTTCCTGTAAAACTCATCTTCAAGATAACCAAATAGTTGATGTGAGAACTTTCCTTCATATAGAAGGGTTAGAGCCAAAAAAAAAAAAAAAAAAAAGGGCAGAAGAAATGATGAAATTAGACTATCACCATTGCAACTCCTAATGAAATAAAGAAATAACAGGTCTGTCTATGGCTGCTAAAACTGAAAGTGGGAGAAGATTCATGGAGAATTCTAGAATAAGTCAGGCTCCAGCACCTGCCCCAATTGGTCAGTCTTAACATCACTCCAAATGAGACAAACGGACAGAAGATCTTCCTGACATGATTCCCACAAGTACACAGCATCACTCACGAAGCCATTCTCGCCCCAGACACTAAATCGGAATCTTCTTAAGACTCCAGAGGGTCCTGTTTACAGGAGCATCGAGGAGAGAGGCACGGGCCGAACCAACACCACAAGAACACAATTGGCCGAAGCCAGAATGCTGGACTTTTTTTTTTTTTAAAGATTTTATTTATTTATTTTACAGAGAGAGGGAGATCACAAGTAGACAGAGAGGCAGGCAGAGAGAGAGAGGGGGAAGCAGGCTCCCCGCTGAGCAGAGAGCCCGATGTGGGGCTCGATCCCAGGACCCTGAGACCATGACCCGAGCCGAAGGCAGAGGCTTAACCCACTGAGCCACCCAGGCGCCCCAATGCTGGACTTTTTATAGGGTGAGTGATCATGTTTCTTTGACAAAGGAATGGCTTTTTAAAAGGGGGGACAAGGGACACCTGGGTGGCTCAGTTGGTTAAGCAACCAACTCCCAGGTTTCAGCTTAGGTCATGATCTCTGGGATATGAGATCAAGCCCCCTCTTGGCTCTGGGCTCCAGGCTCTGGGCTTAATGGCAGGGTGTGCTTGCCTCCCTCTCCTTCCCCCTCTGCCCCTCCTTCCACATGCATGTTTTCTCTCATATTAACTAATTAATCAATTAACTAAATATTCTTAAAAAATAAAAGGAGGGGCAAGTGTTACAGAATGAAGGAGTCTAGAGACATGCCAACCAAAGGCAATGTGTAGAATCCTAATTCAAACAAAGGACAGTAAAAAGACTTCTATGAGAGAAATGGGCAAAATTAAGGGTACTAGAAGATGTTAAGCAATGAGATACTAATGCTGGCATGATAATAGTGCTATTGGTGCTATGAGTCACCAACAGATGAAGCAAATGTCAGAATGTTAAGTCTAAGTGATGGGTATTTGGGAGTCCGATGTACTACTATTTCTGATTTTGTGTATGTTTGGGAAAGTTTCATGATAAAAAGTTAAAGAAAACCAAAGGCCTCCAGTGAGGGCAGAACTGCAATCCTTCCCAGCCCCAACCCCAGTCCCATCCTCTGGGCCAGCAGCCACCACAGTCCAGGTCCATTCAGGCAACTGGGGATTTGGCCCCTGTGAACCCACATCGCTGCTTCTGGGGGCAGGAAAGGGGACTGGGGCATTTCCAGGGATCCCTATGAACAGAAGCTCAGACTTACCTCTACCACTGTGGGTATTTGGAGGACAACCAGGTTGCATCCCATTTCTGTGACCTCACATGGGCTCGGTCCATCATTCTGCATAGCTCAGCTTATTGGAGGGGTCCTGGCAGTGTTGGGTGCCAACTGGGGTCTTCTCTGGACTTCTCAAGGAGCCCCTGCAGAGACGCTGTACAAAATCCCCAGCCCTGCACCGGGAAAACCAGGACTACCAGCCAGGACCATCTTTACAGTCAGTGACTGAATGATACCCCTCTAAGGCAGCAGGGAGGCAGAAGAAATCCCCCTGCTTATTCAAATATCTCAGCAAAAATGGAGTGAGGAGACAAGCCTTCTTACCTTCACTTCAAGCATTCCTCTTCCTTAGATCGTCCAAAACGCTCAAGCAGGTATGAGTCCAAGATAGTAATGATGCCTTCAAGATGCTGGGGCCCATGTGGCAGGCCTCTAATTTACACCAGGAACCTGGCTTGAGTTACTGGTCTCCATTTGTGCCTCCCGCATCATAGAGTTCTAAGTCTGCACTGACTACAGCCTCATGGTGGATGGAGGGTAGTCCCCCACCCTCTGACTTGGACTGGCCCATGTAACTCCATGACAGTGGAATATTCGTGGCCACGTAGTGGGCAGAGGTTCCAAATGCATTTGCCCAGCTGGACTCACCCTGTTGAGCCCTGGTGATAGCCATGGAAGAACATAGGGTCCTTCAGCCTGAGCCCTAGAATGAGGCAGGTGGAGAAGACTGCATGGCCCCCATAGCTTCTGGGCCAAGGAAGATGACACATACGTAGAACAGGCTTGAATTCAGACAGCAGCTGGGGCCTGGAGCCCAGGGCCTGGCATCTGGAAACCAGCCCAGCCTAGCAGAGGTGCCCTGCCCTTGCACACCCATGAACATGATCATAATTAATGGCCATCTCAAACCACTGGGTTTGGGAGTGTGTTTTGGGGTTTTGATTTTTAAAACTTTTTTTTAAGTAGGCTCCACACCCAGGGCAGAGCCCATCGTGGGGCCCCAACTTACACCTCTGGGATCAAGACCTGAGCCAAGATCAAGGGTCGGATGCCCAAACGACTGAGCCACCCAGGTGCCCCTGAGGATTTTTTGTTACACAGCATTATTGTAGTAATAGCTGCCTCATACGAAAGAATAACAAGCTTTTTCTGTAGGGATTTTAATCCAGCTCCACCATTAACTGTGGGACATTTAACTCCGGTGCTTGCCCTATTAAATCTCTGCTTATTTGGGAGCTGCGTGGCCAGCTGGGCCCACTAATCCCATGATCTCTCCAGACAGTGACCCCCTAAGACCCACGCCTGTTGCTTTACAAATGTTGCCCTAACAAGTAACAGGTAGGGAGGGCTTGTTTAAAAGAATTATAAGCCCTTCGGAGCATTTGTTTATTTGATCTCTTAAAATCAAGCTTAGAATTTTCTCCCGTGTATAATACCAAAAGAGAGCACCTATTTTGAACTTAATACCACACATAAAAGTGTTTTGAGAACTGTTTGTGTTTCTGAACATGTATTTATTTAATCAAATAATTATCTGTAGATATTTTTAAACATTTAGTTGCTCAACCAAAGATTTAATCTGCATAAAAATGGCTGAATCATGTGTTAGGAACTCTAGAAAATCATAGAAGAAATGCTACTACACGTTAAAGGAGCAAAAACGTAGACTATAACGGGGAGAGGGGGTAGTAAGGAGGGAGAGGTAGACCCCAGGGGGTTGGAAAGCATATTCATCTAAGTGCAGGAAGGCAATATTAGAATTTTTATTCAGATCTTCATGCAAAAATTAGGAAAGAAATAAAGCTTTACAAATGTTTAATTTACAAACTGACCTCCAAGTTGTCTGGGGTCAGGTGACCATGGCGTAGAGGGGTTCATGGCAAGCGCTGTCTCCCACTGGGGTTTCAATGTATGGTAGTTTGGCTTTGCTGGGCCCCTGGATTTGCGACTGTCCACCTTTCATCAAGTCAACTCTCCCGAAGTGGACAGATGGCTTTAAAAGGCTCCTATCAGGGATCTATGGGCTGAAGACAGTACTGATCACGGAAGTACAGAGGAAAAACAAGCAAATGACAAGGCTGACCCTCCCCTCTCTTGCAAGGACAACCGTTCTTTTCAGCTGCATTGAGATCAAACCAGCAACAGATCTGACCAGCCATTATCCCTCACCCCAGTCAGAAATTCCCAAGAAGGAAAAAGTAGGGTTATTTCCATCATTTTTAAATGAGGGCCCTTGCCCTAAGTCTATCATGGGCCTCAAGACAGTAATTCCTAATAACAGTGCTTGGACATGATTTGTAGGCACTTGAGCACATGTATATTGGAGGGATGAATGCTCAGAAGTTTCTGCTGGTGGAGTGCATGATCAAGAAGTCGGGAAGTTACAGTGACAGATGGTAACTACATTCATCATGGTGAGCACTGAATAATGTATAAAATGGTCAAATCACTAAGGCCATGCCCCTAAAATTGATATAAGTTGTATGTCAACTAAATTTCAACAATAAAAAAAATTTTAATCCCACAAAAAAAAATATTAACTGTGTGACCTTCAGAAGTTTCTTAACATGTCTGAAGTTTGGTTTCTTTTTTGAAAGTTTGTGGCATAAAGTCTTAGGTATTCTTCAAATGTTAGCTATTATTCTTATAATAAAAGGTTGGCAAAGTGAGGTTAGCACATTCATAGTTAATTGTACAGTATTTTTCGCTGGATCCTGGTATTTGGCTTAGGCAAAGGAAGTACCTGAGGAACTTGGCATTTTACATAACAGGAAAAGAAGTTCGGAAGCTGCTTCTCGGAGATCAAAGCAGACACACAGCATCAGGGAACTTGGGAAATGGGACCAGGAGAAGCTTAGCGGAAGGGCACTTCCCATCTGGTTGGCTTACCTCCTCCACGTGTCAGATTTCTGCAAAGTGAGGATAATGATGGTACCTACTTCAGAGGGCTATTATAAGGAATCGGTGAGTCAGTGACACCGAAAACAGGGTTGACTCCTAGTAGATGCTCCCTAAGAGTTGGTTACATAAGTGGCAAAATCCCACCGGTTTTCATCAAGTGGAAATACTGACAACAGTATGCCAGAGCGTCACCTAGCCTAGGGAGCATGCGTCACACATGTGAGCTGCTGGAAAGAACTGAACACGAATGGCAGCTGCCAGGCTGGGGACAGATGCCGGAATTACGACTCTTGGCCCTCCCCTTCAGGGGGATGCCCATGACATCATTGAGCCTGTCCAGCTCCACACTGGCCCCGGGATGATAGAGATGAATATGAGTCGGATCCTGCAGCAGCTCCCAGCCTGATGGTGGTGGCAGTGATGCCAACAGACAGGACAGCCAGTGGAACAGGAGCTGGGACCAGGGAGCGCCTGGCTTTGAATACGCCTTCCATCAGATTGTCTGCTTCCCTCTGGTTTGGATAACTCTCCTCCCAACCGGGGCTCCCTCCGCCTTTCCCTCACCTGCAGCTCTGAGCGTCAGCCCCATAGCAACCAGGGGTCCTGAGAGAGAGCTAGCTCTGCCCTTCGCTACGGAGGTCATCAAATGGGACCGCCACCCTGTGAGAGCCACCCGAAGTGAAGTCCCCAGGAGCAAGGGGCAAAGGACACAATGGTGTTCCAGTGTACCCACCCACATGAAGATCTATTATTATCCAAGTGGTGTGGGCTGGAAGTCAATTTGTTTTCCAGGAGCCCAGAGGGCTGCACGTCCTATTCCATCCATCAAAATAATAACTAAGCAATTAGTAAATAATAGAATGGAATTGATTCTGTTAAAGACAAGCTGTTATGTGGCCCGTGGGCTGTGACAATGAGAATCAAAGGATGGAGTGAGCAGGAGGGGCCTGAAGAGGATAGAAATCCTAAGAAGCGGGGATGGGAGGGGAAGAAGGTTGTGAGTAGGAGCCCCAGGCTGCTCTGTCTGCCTCTGGTTCCTGAGACCTGTGGGGGAACAGCCACTGACCCCGTCGCAGAGCTGGGCACATGCTCAGGGTGGGGCCCCAGGTTGGGAGCTACTCATCAGCATGGACCCTGCAGGAGGGATGGGGGTTTCTCTGTAGGTTGGCCAGACAGCCCAACTCTCAGCCTTCCGAGTGGATCTTTAGGACCTGTCTTTGGGCTCTCTCCTGGGTGGTGACAACCCTGTGTTTCCCGTGTCCAACCTTGAGCCTGGCTTAGAACAGGGGCTCATTAGATATTTAATGAGATGGAGAAATAAATGTGTATGCACTGGGTCAGAAACGAGAGGGCTCATATGGCCAAGGGGTTAATCACACCGTATGGAGCCAGGGCTCTGTCATTTCCCAGCTGCAGGCCTTGAATTTGTTCCTTATCGTGCCTCTGTTTCCTCGTCGATGAAATGGGACAGGGGATTAAATGAGAACCAGAAGAGAAGTCTGGGAAAGTGCCCTGTAGTCGTCAAGCACTAGCCCCTCTGCTCGGCAGAACCACAGAGCCCTGGTTCATGGCAGGCGTCCAAGCACTTCTACCACCGGTGCCACGGGTCACCACATCCTGCCCACGCATCCTCCGTGATAGCTCTCAGGGATGAGCCACATCCCGACCTCACCCCCTTCCCTCACCCCTCCCCTCCTTCCTGACACGCAGGCCTCCAGGCCTCCTCCTTCCATCTCAGTGGCATTGAATGCCAGGCAAGGGATGGCCAGATCATTCAAGGACTCTCGACTCCCATCATGATCTGCGGACCAGAAGCATTGTCACCACCTGGGAGCTAGTGAGAAATGCAGGCACTGCAAGCCCATCCCAGACCTACTGGATTCCAATGAGCCCTCCAGCAGGGTCCCGGGAGCTCGTGGACACATTAGAGCTGGAGAGTAGTCCTCAACCCCGACTGCATCATAGTGTCACTAGGGAGCAGTGACATTTGGCCATCAGTAATTTTCACAAGGTTTCCCAGGGTTCAGAATCAATGACTAGACGAATGCTTTCCCCTAATAGAGAAGCCAGCCAGGGTCAAATCTAGGCAGAAGCAGGCCAGGCCAGAGAAAACGGGCTCCCTTCCTCCTGGTGTGACGGAGAGCTCAGCCACTGTTTGGGACCCCGTGGGAAAGATCATGGTGAGATACTGTCCTGACTCTAAGTAGTTCCTGTTCTGGGGAGGGAGACAGTTGAGTAAAGAGCCAACAATAGGGCAGCTGGGGTCTAGGCGCAAACTCGGGGAGCACAGAAGAGACAGTGAAGGACTTGCCTGGGAAGCCTGGAAGGGAAGTCTGAGGTGTGTGGCTCCTGAGCCTTGTCCTGAGGGCCTGGCAGTTTGGCAAAGGCGAGAAAGGAAGAACATTCCAGAAAGAAGGAGCAACGTGGCAAAAGCAGGGATTTACAGCTCGGCTCCTTGGTGAGTGTGGGGCCTAGTGAGAAGCTCAGGGGGTGGGAACCTAGAGTGTTTGGAGCACACCGGCTGATGAGAGATGAGGGGCGTCTGGACTTCACTCTGAGGACACCACCCACGCTCTGGTGGGAAAGAACAGAGACAGGACCTCACTTGATGTTTAAGATCACTGGCAACAAAGACAAGAGTAGATGGAAGGGGACAAGTTGGGGGACGGAGACACATACGAGACATGAAAAGGGCGTGACCTGGGACGGTGGCAGAGGGATGGAGGGGAGAAGCTACGTACAGGTCCCATCTCAGAGGAGAAATCAATGAGAGATGCATGGGGTGGGGGGCAGCCAAGCTCCAGGGTCCAGAGCAAGGATCTCAGTCTGAATCCCGGTTACTAACCCCCTTTCTGTGCCTTCGGTTCCTTATCCATAAAAGAGGATGAAACATAGTACATCCGCACAGAGTTAGGTTTCAAAGATTAAATGTATTAATACAAGCAGAGCTCTTATAGTGCTGCCCAGTAGATTGTAAGTGCTCTATAAGTGCTGGCTTACAGCAGAGATGACCAGCTGAACGCCAAACAATCATGCTCCTTTTGTTGGTGGGCTGGGGAGCACCTGGCTAGTTGGGGACCCTATTTCCCAGACACTCTAAGCTTGAGATGGGGTCCAGTGATTGTGTTCTGGCCAAGACAACAGGGGGACATGCTGGATACCACACCCTGACCTAGCCAAGGAAACCTCTCTTCCTCCTGCTGCCAGTATGAACGTCAAAAGTCAAAGTGACCTTGGCGGGGGGAGGGGAGATCTAAAGGATAAAAGATCATGGTTCTCCTCCCTCCCATCATTTTAGCTCAAATCCATTCATCCTTCATTTATCTGGCATCATGGAAGAAGCAGCTGTTCCCCAGAAGTTAATTATCCAACAAAGAAAGTAAAACATAGCAGAAGAACTAGGCTGGAGTTTTCATCTCTGATTTGAATTGCATGACCTTGAGCAAGCCCACTTGATCTTTCTGAGCATGATCCAAAAAATGGGGGTGAACTCCTCTGACACGGCTGTCAAGAAAATTAGATCAAAGCCTATGTGTATAAGTTCTTTGTAAATTTATGTAAGGATGATTGATTTTCCTTTAAGACACAAGACTTTAAAATGCAATCATCCAGTGTACCTCATTAAAACAGTAGATCTAAGAGATAACTTTAAAGGGCCCAGAATCAAAAGTGTGGACATTGATTGTTTTATTTTTTTTTAAAGATTTTATTTATTTATTTGACAGACAGAGATCACAAGTAGGCAGAGAGGCAGGCAGAGAGAGAGAGAAGAGGAAGCAGGCTCCCTGCAGAGCAGAGAGCCCGATGTGGGGCTCCATCCCAGGACCCTGGGATCATGACATGAGCCGAAGGCAGAGGCTTTAACCCACTGAGCCACCCAGGCGCCCCTCATTGATTGTTTTAAATATGATTGGGCAATTCCATTCCCTCTGAGCTTGTAGAATTGGGGGCTGCTTGCCCTCTCACTGAATGACCCCATATTGCTTGTATAATTGCATTTCTGACTTGTCATTGCTCATCTTAGGCTATGGTGAGCAACAGAAACCATAGACACATATATTAAAACAATATATTTCTATATATAAATTATTTTATATATTATATAATATTATATATGCCTATATGAATATATAATAATATAGTTGCATATATTTATATATAATACATATTTATTATCTTTATTATATATATATAAAGACCAAGCATCAGGAGCTTTCAGGGTCTGCTTTATTCATGAATTCCTGGTACTCTTACACCCTTTCTCAGGAAATTCTGGTAAATGAAAAGCTCATAAAACCTGTAATTTTGGATAGTGATGGGAGCTATATCACCTCCCACTGAAAAATCCATTTCTCTTCATTTTCGAATCACATTTAGAGCCTGTACTGTTCCCTTTGTTTCAATTACATTAGCTAATTAGTTCAATGCTGAAGCTTTTTCTTGGACATTTTCCACCAAAGATATAGTTGGTTTCCAGAAATAATTTAGGTGCACACTGTGTATCCCATTTAGAAGACAGTAAGAACCTCCTGATGGTTCTGAACAGGCTGGAGCTGGGAGAAAGCAAAGGGGCTTCTTAACAAGACAGTGGCAGAAAAGGAAGGATACCTCCTGCGCCAGGTGGTTGTTTCCAAAGATGGCCGCAACAGTATGTCCCACCTCACATATGTTTCGGCAACGTGACCTTGACACTCCTCCCGGGAAGAGGAGTACCCGTGCCTGTTCCCCCCTGAATCCCAATGGACTTGGGTTTCTTTGACTAATAGGGATGGCTGGTTACATTACAATGGTCACTGAAACACACACACACACATACCCAGCATCACAGAGCCAAGATTCCTCACTTCCCATGGCCATCTAGTCCCTCACACACCCAAACACCCACCAATGTTCAGATTCAAGAATACTTCTGAAACTACCTCTCACAGGCTTCTGTAACCTGATTTGTTTGACTTCTGATGTTATCTTCCAGCCCCTCTTTATAATGGACACATACACGCATATACTCGAGAGGACGTCCTCTCTTCAGAGAAGATAAACAAATAGCCAGTAAGTGCATGAAAAGAAGCTCCGCATTGCTAGTCATGAGGGAAATGCAAATCAAAACTACGAGATAACCCCCTACACCTCTTAGGAGGGCTACTGTGAGAAAACAGACAACAGCAAGTGTTGGCGAGGATGCAGACTAATTCGAACCCCGTGCACTGAGGTGGGAATGCAAACTGGTGCAAGCACTGTAGAAGACAGTGCAGAGAGTCCTCAAAAAATTAAAAACAGAACTACCCTACTACCCAGTAACCCTACTCCTGGGTATATCAAAATCCCACATTTCGGTATATCAAAAAGAACCGAAAGCAGGGACCCAAATAGATCATCGGTCTGTCCACCCACGTTCATAGCAGCATTAGTCACAATAGCTGAAACATGGAAGAAACCCAGGTGTCCTTTGATGGATGAAGAAACAAACAAAGTGGGACATATACATATAAAGGAATATTCTTCAACCTCACAGAGGAGGGGAAAGCTGATACAAGCAACAATGTGGATGAAACTTGAGGACATTCTGCTACATGAAATAAGCCAGTCACAAAAAGACAAGTACTCTATGAAGTACTTGGAAGAGTCCAGATCATATAGAAACAGAGGGTGGAATGGCATTTGCCAGGGGCTGGGGGGAGGGGGAGTGAGGGGTTATCGTTCCATGGGGACAGAGTTTCAGTTTTACAAGATGAAAGAGTTGTGGAAATGGATGGTGGTGATGATTGCATAACATTAGAAATGGATTCAATACTGCTACACTTTAAAAAATGATTAAAATGGTAAATTTTATATGCATGTATTTTAACATAACAGAAAAATTTTTAAAAAAAGGACAAACATTCCCATCCAGTCAGAGTGAACCAGGGTTCTCGGTGCCCCTAACTCTCCATGCGTCATTCATCCACTCAGCCTGTACTCAAGCTGTGTCCATGGCCTGGAGGCCTTGGACAATGAACAACTGTTCATTGTATCAGTTAAGAGTAAGCAGGGCTGGAGACATCTAGGTGGTTCGGTCAGTTGAGCCTCTGACTCTTAATTTCAACTCAGGTCATGATCTCAGGGTCATGGTGGGGAGTCCACTTGAGATTCTCTTTCCCTCTTCCTCTGATGACCCTCCACACCCCCTCAAATAAATAAATAAGTATTTAAAAAAAGAAAAGAAGCAGGTCTGGTATTCAGCTAGTTTTCAGCTGGTAGGTACTGAGATAGCTGGACTGGTGGCTAAAATAATAAAATGCATCCATACCACATGGTAAATATCTGCTGCTAAAAGTGCCCCTGCTACTCCCAGCCCTCACCTGCTGTTCTAGCATGATGGCCAGAGTTTGTTCTGCCTGGTCAGTGCCCACGCCATTCTGGTTGTGAAATATTTTGAATAGCATGCCTGGAATTAGGTTCAGCTGCATATAACAGGGGAAAATGGGCGGACTTAAGACAGAAGTTCATTTCTCTCACACAGAAAAGGAGAGAGATAGACAGTTCAGGGACATCATAGTGGTTCCAAAGTGTCACAAAAAAAGAAACAGGTTCGCATCATGCACTATCATCCTCAGTGCACATCTTCTGTCTGCAAGGTCAACTCACACCTCAAAGTAGATGCTGGAGTTCCAGCCTTCACATCAGCATTCCAGTCCAACAGAGAAAACAAACAGAGATCAAGGGACACTCCTCCCAGCTGAGTCAGATTCTTTTAAGCAGGCTTTCCAGAAGTCCTACCTAAAACTTGTGACCAGTCCTACATAAAAGTCCTACATGAATGTTCTTGGCCAGAACTTAGTCACACTGTCAAACCTAGCAGTGAGGAATGCTGGAAAATGTCATCTTAATTTGGTTATTAAGAAAAAGGGGAAGAGTGAATATTGAGGGGCACTTAGTACTTTCTGATTTTCTTATCCTTTACGGTTTAGTACAAGATGTCCCTGTGACACCAGTCCCCCCATGATATCTTATATCACACATCATTGGAACCAACAGTTTATATTCACTGTTAAACCCTCAGGGTTTTATGCACTCATACTTAACTGTATTAATAGTACTTACAGTAATAGTAGTAGTTACCATTCATTGGGTCCTACAATGTGCCAGACACTAAGTACTTGACTGCCTTATTTTATCCAATCCTCATAAAATCCCTATATGTGGGTATAAACTGTCATCACCCCCATTTTGCAGGTAAGAAAACTGAGGCCCAAATGGAGATTCAACAACTGCTGGAGGTCACAAAGCTTTTAAGAGGGGGAGTCAGGATTAGATTTGTGAGCTTGTTAGCACAAGAAACCATGTCCTCACCTACAGCACCCAGCACAGCGGTCAGCAAAGAGAAGACATGAAAAACAAATAAGGGAGGGTGGTGTGTCTGGCTGGCTCAGTTGGTGCAGCATGTGACTCTTGATCTTGGGGTCGTGAGTTCAAACCGTATGTTGGCCATCGAGCCTACTTAAAAAGAATAAATGAATAAATATTTTAAAAACAAACAAATACAACCTTGTGGGTTGATCCAGTGATTAATTCAGCATTGAGATAGAAATAGGAACCAGAGCAGGGACAGGAAACCTCAGGTCTGAGAAATAGGCAGGACTTGACCTTCCAAAGATTGGGAGATTTGCATGGACCATGGAATGCAGCAGGGCTGAAGTCCCAGGCTGACCTCTGCCCCCACTGCAGGGTCTTCCAGCCAATGTCCCACAAGACTATTCTATGCTCTATGACCCAGGGTGCCTTCCTAAGCAAGCAAGCATTTCCATTTGACGCCCAGTGTACTGTTTGTTTGAATTCCTTTAAATTTTTATTGTTACTTATTGAGCAATTGAAACATCAATGAAGCCAGCTTCTACAGCTCAAATATACCCAGGCAAGTCGCTGAGAAGTTGCTGCCAGTGGCCAGTAAATTATTATTACTATTATTATTAGTTCAACAGAAAATAACTCATGCAAGTTACAGATGTCTCTGAGAGCTATTTTCAGCTTTTCTCCTGACACTGCTATCGACTCTAGTACCAGCCCAAGATACCTCTTTCCTAGTACAGAGACTTTTGGAAAAGCAGGCATGGACCTCTCCTACTGCTCTTAAAAGTACATTTTTTAATTATGAAAAATGTCGGACATATACCGGAAGATATGTTTGCACCATATGAAATTGGTACTTTGAAGGTCAAAAATGACCAAATGTCAGCAATTTCATATGACTCAACTTAATAGGGTAGTATGACCCCCCCACGTCCCTGACATCACCCGCTACAACAATTATCAACTCAGGTGCCTCCAATCCTCCACGTCCTCCTCTCCACTAGACATGACTTTATTGTTTTTTTAAACATTTTATCTATTTATTTTACAGAGAGAGAGATCACAAGTAAGCACAGCAGCAGGCAGAGAGAGAGGAAGGGAAGCAGGCTCCCCACTGAGCAGAAAGCCCAATGCGGGGTTTGATCTCAGGACCCTGAGATCATGACCTGAGCCGAAGGCAGAGGCTTTAACCCACTGAGCCACCCAGGCGTCCCTAGGGATGACTTTAAAGCACACTCCAGACATCTTATTTCATCCATAAATATTTCCGTATGTATTCCTCAACAATTAGGGCTCTTTTTAATTATAGTCCCAATGCCATCCTAACACCCGTCAAAAATTAAAAATCGTTCCTTGACATGAATAAATACCCAGTCAGTGTTTAAATGTCCCTCAACTGTCTCATGAATGTCTCAGTTTTTTTTGTCAGGAATCAAGTGAAGTCCATCTGTGATAATTGGCTAATATTTCTCTGGAGAATCTCTGTTAATTTATAGGTTCCCCTTGTTTTGTTTGGTAGGTTTTTTTTCCCTCCTTTTATTCTTTTTCCTTGTAATCTTCTACTGATGTAACCTGTAAGTGTTTGCCTGCAGATAAAATCTGGCTCTATCTGTGGAACCAGGAGTTACCTCTAGAGGCTTATCTGATTCTGGTTTGATTTTTGGCAGGAACACTTCATAGGTGGTGGTACGGTCTTCCATGAGAAGGAAACTAATTTCCAACTGTCTATCCCTTTATGATGTTAGCTGTCATTGACGATCGCTGCCTAGATTCATGGTCTTCTGAATGGTGACAAATTGGCCTTGGTGACAGGCAGGGGGTATATTCAGTTAAGGGACTCCCCTGTTCCTCCCCCACCCCGTTCTCCCACCCCAGCTGTGTTGTCTGAGAGAGAATAATGGGACTGGACGCTACACTTCCGACCATCTCTCTCCTCTTCCTCCCTACCCCCATCCCTGTAGGAGATGCACCATTAATGGAAGCCTGGGGAATTGGGACAAACCTTGAGTCCAGGCCTCGCCCCGCTGATGCCAGCCTCAGCAGTTGCTAGGATACACAGCTCCCAGATGCTCCTTGGAGTCATATCTTTCTAGAGTGGCTCACAGACACTGGATGGGCTGGCTGTGCAGTGGGGAGGGGAAAAGAAAGACAGCAGTCAATAGACAGGCCTGCCGAAAAGGGAGAGGCCCAGGCCCCTCCTGGAACGCTACATGGAGATGGGTTCTGACCACCCATGCTGAAGGCCACCCTGGATTTTAAAAGTGTCCAGTCCTATCTTCCCCGATCCATTTCTTCCACAATATGCCCTTTATATTTATTCAGAAAATATAACGTGAATGAATGAATGCATGAATGCATGCTGGCTCTCTCTCCAGCCTGTCTGCCTGACAAACTTCTTGTCCACATTAAGGCTCAGCAAAGGACTGTGTTCTCATCCCCAAAGCACCCTTCAGGCTCCTGTGCAGACTCGGACGCTCTCTCCCTGTGCTCACACTCACAGCTTTGCAGTTATCTGTGAAAGTAGCTCTTCCCCTGCTGGGCCTCCTTCTCCTCCACACCCCTGGCCAAGCTCTTTGCATGGTGCACGGGAAAGAGATCTGCTTGCACGACTCTGGAGGCAGAGCTTGCCGTCACAGTGCCGCTCATGCCGCTCAGCTTCCAAGGTACGAGTCTGCCTACAGGAAACTTCCACCTGGGACCAGGTGAGCAGGCCAGATGCCCTTTAACAAAATCCACCCTGCAGAGCTGAACCTCTCTCCATCCCCCTCCGCAGCAACGACCAAGGAGTAGTGGGAAACGGCCAGACACTCATGTTCCAAGTCACCAGGCTGGACTCCACAGAAGCTTCCCTAAGGTCAGAAGTGTTGGTCCTAGGAAGCACTCAGACACCTGCACCCCATCCCTGATGCCCCTGGCTGGGACAGCGCCCCTGGGGGCTCAAAACCATAGGGCACAGGCCTGAAGGCCAGAGAGCTCAAGGAAAGGGCATGGGTTGGACTCCAAAGGTTTTCTGGGACTGAGAGTATCCATTCCAACTTCTCCTGGTGCAGATGAGAGGACCCCAAAGCCTAGATAGGAGGCGCAGGTTTCCCGGGATCACTCAGATACTCCATGCTGGCCTGTGACTAGAGCCCAGAGAGAAAAGGGGGGCGTGGAGGAGAGAGAGGAGACAGAGAGAGGAGGCAGGAATATGCCAGCATCCACTGCCTCGGTTGACCTTACGTGAGCCCGCTCACTGTGATTTATGTGCCACCATCATCCCTGAGGTGGCAAGAGTGCTGAAGTCCTTTCTGACATCTCAGTACTGACCTCCTCAAATGCCAGCAACGCCTTTTCCCCGTTGCCACCCAAGCTTGCTAGGACAGCTCCGCAGAGCAGCCTGGCCCTGACAAGCCAGGCCAGGAAAGGCTCCTGCCAAAGATTGCCCATCGGCTCCGGAGCTCAAACCAAACACAGCAGTGAGGGTTGGCTCTGCATTCATTCCCCAGACAGGCATCGGGATTAAGGGCTACGGAGCCAGCCTGCCTGGATGCAAACTCACCAGTTCTATGACCTTGGACCATCGGCTATCCTCACCCAGCCTCAACGTCCCTGCGGAGTGAATGTTTATAGTATGAATAAAATCACGCTGGAGCCTTAGCCGTGTCCACCTTTTAGGGAACATTCAGCTAACGCTTACCATTTTCATACATGTCCACGTCCGGCCAGGCTCTGGGGATGCGAAGGAGAGTGAGCCAGACAGGGTCCCTGTCCCTTCCCCCGCCCAAGGCTGGCAGCCCTGCAGGGAGGACGTCCAAGTGGGTGAGTGTATGTTGGTGGAGGAACTGGGGCAGAACTGGGGTGGGTTCTATAAAATGGTGGCGGGAGGGTGGGTGGAAGACGTTAGAATAGAAACCTTCTCCTCCTGCACTTGAAGAGCGTGACACCTGCCGACACGATGTCTCTGCCCTGCTCAGTGGCAGAGCCTGGGCCTCCGTCTGCCCAGCGTTCTGCCCACGCGGGCCTTCTCTGCCAGCCCGGCACCAAGAATCCGGGAGCCTGGGGCGCAAAAGCCCAGTGTGGCAGCTGGGATGCAGGAGGCTGTGTTCTCAACCAATGGGAGCCCGTGGTGATGATGTAATGCGCAGCCTCCACCATCATTGGCTGTCCTTCCTGTCACTCCTGAACCCTCTGGGGCGGTGCCTTTCGCCGCCGCAAGTTTTTCTGCGGCAGGAGGAAGTCACTGGCCGGGGGAGGGGCAGGGGTGTTGGGGGGCCGAGGGCTGGGCGGGGAACCCTATCCCTCCCTGAGCAGGCCCGGGGGCTGGCGGGCGCCGTCTGGGGCCTTCGCGGAGCTCAAAGCTCCTAGGGGAGCGCGGCTGGGAGTTCTAAACACCACACCCGGTCATCTCCCCAGGCCGCGCGAGCGTCTTGGCGCCTGCGGGTGTGCAGAGGAGAGGTAGGCACCAGCCACGGCTGCCCTGCCCGGAGACAGCCGGTACCCGAGGGAGGAGCGCTGGGCCCAGAGTGCGGGGGTCTGGGTTCAGCAGAAACAAAGTGTGACCATGGGATGAGTCCAAAATGTGGGACCTGCAGTGGGAATTGCTCATGTCTTGGGTTTGTCTTGGAAATCACTGGGCTTTTTCAGAAAAGGTCATTCAAATGCCCTGAGGGAGAGGGACTGAAGCAGGTTTACTTCCCGTGCTCTGAGGAGGAGAGTGAGACGCCAGTGCTAGGGGTATCTGTGGGGAGGGCCTTTCCTTCCTATCCTACGCCCCATGAATCCAAACCGCAAACACAGACGCGCATGGTCTCTGTCCTTCCCCCAACCCTGGGAGGTCATCGCTCTTCTTATCCCCATTTTACAGATGGGAAAACTGAGGCACAAAGAGGCAGAAGTGTTAGAAAGCCAGGGTCTGACTCAGAACTGCCTGACTGCAAGGCCAGTTCTCTTTAGCTCACACAGGTAACCAGCCTTAGAGTCACCCAGGCTGAAGTGAGGGTTCCAAACTGGGTGTGAGGGCATGCAGTGGCCGTTCTGGGGATGGGGGATCTGCCTAGATGGGGAAGAGAAAGCCTATCTTGCAACCCCATTTCCACTTGGAGCCCCAGAGTCAGGACACAGGGAGCATTTTCTTACCCTCCTTAGTAACAGAGCAGAGGCCTAGGCCCCCCCAACCCCGACTTCTCCAATTTCATTCCTTAGTATAGAGGCAATAGATCTCCCTTTGGGCCACACCCGATGAACTAGTTCATTCTCATCTACATCCTACCTGAGCTTTTGCCAGCTAAGCTCAGTTGTGCAGCTAAGCTAGGGTCCCAGCTCTGAGACTGGGATTCTGGTTCAGCCCGGACCACTTACTGGCTGTGGAATGTGGGCATGGTCTTGGAACCCCTCTGGGCTTCTGGGGAATCACACCCAGGAACAGGTGCAAAGGGCTCCCAGCATAAAGTGAGCATTCCACTCAGGTAGCCTCCTTGCCTTTTCAGATGCGACTCTTCAGGGAACAGCCCACCGAAGGTTTAGGCTGGAAACCAGGACAGGACTGCAGAACTTCCCTAGACTCCCCACTCTCCACTTGACAAACAGAGATACCCCAGAGTCCCTGGGGGAAGGTCTTGCCCAAGAGTCATAGTGGTTGGGGCGGTACTAGGACTGGGGCCGGCTTCCAGACTCCACGTTCTCGGGCTCCTTCCAGCCTGCAGGTCTCCCCCTCCCCCACCCCCACCCCAAGCAGCTCTGGTAACTCCAGCAGAGGGGGAGACACATCTAAGATACCCCCCCCCAACCTTACCTATCCTGACTCCAGCTTCCTATGTCATTGGGTCCCAGGTATGTCCTTCCCCACCCCCTACTCCAAACACCCAGATCAGTAGACATGGCCAAACCCTTATGGCCGTCAAGCAATGGACACACAGAAGATGTTTTGACCACTTGAACTGTGGTAAGAAAATACCACAAACGGGTGCTTACAAACAGCAGGCTTTTATTTCTCACAGTTCTGCAGGCTCGAAGTCTGAGGTCGGGTTGCCAGCCTGCTCCAGTTCTGGTGAAGGCCCTCTTCTGGGTTGCAGAGACGGTATGAGAGCTCTGTGGGGTCCGTTTTTTTTTTTTTTTTTTTTAAGATTTTATTTATTTATTTGACACAGAGAGAGAGATCACAAGGAGGCAGAGAGGCAGGCAGAGAGAGAAGGGGAAGCAGGCTCCCCGCTGAGCAGAGAGCCCGATGTGGGGCTCGATCCCAGGACCCTGAGATCACGACCCGAGCTGAATGAAGGCAGAGGCTTAACCCACTGAGTCACCCAGGCGCCCCTGTGGGGTCCGTTTAATAAGGACACTAATCCTGTTCATGAGGGTTCCCCCTTCATGACCTAACACCTCCCAAATGCCCCCCTTTTAAATTTAATTTAATTTAATTTAATTCTAGTATAGTTAACATGCAGTGTTATATTAGTTTCAAGTGTACAATATACAATGACTTAGCAATTCTATACATTACTCAGTGCCCATCATGGTACGTGAACTCTTAATCCCCTTCGCCTATTTCACCCATCCCCCCACCCAGCTCCCCTCTGGCCACCATCAGTTTGTTTTTTATAGTTAAGAGTCTGATGCTTGGTTTGTCTCTCTCTCTCTTTTTTTTCCCCCTTTGTTCACTTGTTTTGTTTCTTAAATTTCCCATGTGAGTGAGAGCATATGGTCTTGATCTTTTTCTGAGTTATTTCACTTAGCATCATACTCTCTAGCTCCAGCCATGTCCTTGAAAATGGAAAGATTTCACTCCTTTTTATGGCTGAGTAATATTTCATCATGATCATGATGTAATATTCCATCATGATCACTACAACTACTAGATGAACTACAACTTCATCTAGTAGTTGTAGTGAAATTACTGGCTCATACGGTAATTCTGTTTTTAATTTTTGGAGGAACTCGGGCTCTCTACTCAGCGGGGAGCCTGCTTCCCCCTCTCTTTCTGCCTGCCTCTCTGCCTACTTATGATCTCTCTCTCTCTGTCAAATAAATTTTAAAAAAATTTTTTAAATCTTTAAAAAAAATTTTTTTAAAGGGGGGCACCTGGTGGCTCAGTGGGTTTAGCCTCTGCCTTCGGCTCAGGTCATGATCTCAGGGTCCTGGGATCGAGCCCCACATTGGGATCTCTGCTCAATGGGGAGCCTGCTTTCCCCTCTCTCTCTGCCTACTTGTGATCTCTCTCTGTCAAATAAATAAAAAAATAAAAATAAAAAATTCTTTAATTTTTTTGAGGAACCTCCCTACTGTTTTCTACAGTAGCTGCACAAGATTGTATTCCTACCAACAGGGCACAAGGGTTCCTTTTTCTCTACATCTTCACCAACACTTGTCGTTTCTTGTGTTTTTGTTTTTTTTTTTTTAATTTTAGCCACTCTGACAGGGGTGAGGTGGTATCTCACTGTAGTTTAGAGTTGCATTTCCCTGATGCTGAGTGATGTCGAGCATCTTTTTATGTGTCTGTTGGCCATCTGTGTGTCTTCTTCAGAGAAATGTCTGTTCGTGTCTTCCGCTCATTCTTTAATTAGATCATTTGTGGTTTTGGTGTTGAGTTCTATCAGTTCTTTATATATTTTGGATACTAACCATTTATTGGGTATGTCGTTTATAAATATCTTCTTCCATTCTGGAGGTTGTCGTTTAGTTTTGTTGACTATTTCCTTTGCTGTGCAGAAGCTTTTTATTTTGATGTAGTCCCAATAGTTCATTTTTACTTTTGTTTCCCTTGCCTCAGGAGACATATCTAGAAAAATGTTGCTATGGCCGATATCAGAGAAACTACTGTCTGTGCTGTGCTCTCTTCTAGGATTTTAATGGTTTCAAGTCTCACATTTAGGTCTTTAACCCATTTTGAATTTATTTTTGTGTCTGGTGTAAGAAAGTGGTCCAGTTTCATTCTTTGGCAGGTAAGCTGTCCAGTTTTCCCAACACCATCAAATGCCCTCCTCTTAACACCATCACATGGAGGGTTAGGATTCAAACATATGAATTTGGTGGAGGAACCAAACATCAGTCCATAACAGAAGGCATGAGAAGTGGCAGAGCTGAAGTGAATGTTCCAGGAGTTTCTGGAAGTTCTTGCTCAACATTAGGAAAACCTCATCTATGAGACAACCTTCCACCAGGACCCACTGAGAATGTGGGAGCAGCTATGACCAATGGTAGGAGTTTCAAAAGCCTGCCACTGCCAAGTGGGATGAAATGGGCAGAGGAAACATCTCACCCGTGGGCCTCTTTGTCAGTGAACCTGGCAGCATCAGGCTGGTGACCAATCAGGTAATCAGACACTCAATCTATCATTCATCATCCCGCCAATTCAGCCTACCCTGGAGGCCTCAGGGCTCCTGGCTGGAGGGTACTTCGGGGGTACCTTCAGTACTCCCTTTAAATAACAAATTTAAATAACAAACACCTGTCCATGTTCCACCTCCAAGTCTTTTTCTTTCCATTCCCTCTGTCCTTACAGAGCACTGGATTGGCTCTCTCTTGTCACAATAATGCTGCATAACAAGCCACAAAACCCCATGGCTTAAGTGTATGCATCTCTGGGGTACCTGGGTGGCTCAAGGGGTTAAGCTTCTGCCTTCGGCTCAGGTCATGATCTCAGGGTCCTGGGATCAAGCCCCGCATCAGGTTCTCTGCTCAGTGGGGAGCCTGCTTCCCCCCCCCCCCCGCCGCCGCCTCCTCTCTGCCTACTTTTGATCTCTCTCTCTCTCTGTCAAATAAATAAATAAATAAAATCTTTAAAATATATATATATATATATATATATATATTTTTTTTTTTTTTTTAAAGAGGATGCATCTCTTTAGCCTCCAAGTGTGTGGGTCAGAGGGGCCAGTTCTGATCTTGGCTCTCTCATGCATGTCTGCATCTGCTTTAGCTGGCCGAGGAGCTGTATGCTGGGCTCTTTCACATGCCAGGACCTCAGGGGGGACAACCAGGCAACTTGGCTTGGCTCCACGAGGTGTTTCACCCTCAAGGCAGCTAGGCCATGCTGTTCACACTGAGGAGGCCAGGGTCCAAGAGAGCGAGTGGTGGCAAGCAAGGCCTCTTATGGCCTGGGCTCAGGACTGGCACACTCCTGCTGCATTCTCTCTGCCAAAGCAAGTACCGAGGGCATCCCAGATTGCGGGGTGGGAAGGAGCTCCGGGGTCTCACCGCGAAAGTGTGGGTACAGGGAGGGCATTCACTGGGGCTGTTCATGTGGTCAGCAGCAAACACGGACTCTGCCCCTCTTCCTCCACCTGTTGGCCTGTTTCTTGTTCTTTGAGACCTTTCTCAGTCTAGATCTTTTTTTTAATTTAATTTAATTTTTTTAGAGAGAGTGTGTGCAAGAGCAAGTGGTGGGGAGAGGCAGAAAGAGAGAGAGAGAATCTCAAGCAGGCTCCACGCCCAGTGCAGAGCCCAGCACAGGGCTCAATCCCATGACCCTGAGACCATGACCTGAGCCAAAATCAAGAGTCAGACGCTTAACCGACTGAGCCACCCAGGTGCCCCTCGGTCTAGTTCTTTAAAGCTTTGCCTGAACATTTCCTTCCTTATCCACTTCAAACTAAATGGGGTACTGGATTCTTTGCCCTCCTAATATATATATATATATGGAAGCCCCCAAGTCTGTCCTTGTCCCCATGGCTGTGTGTTGACCTCCCCGGCTGCCTCCACTGCTAGGTATGAGCTCCAGAGCCCATGAGCTGCATGAGAGTCCCCTCCACACCTCAAGCAAGTGGGGCTGCAAGCTGGGAGGCCAGCCTGGTGGGGAAGCTTTGTGAGTCCTGAACACCCCACCCTCCTGGGAGCAGTATACTGTCTGAGACACTCTACCTTGCAATTAGTGCCCGTGCGACCTGGGGCAAATCAGTGCATTTCTCAGAGCCTCCATAATCCCCACCTCTCAGGGTGGCTGGAAGAGAGGGTGGCTGACAGTGGATTGGGCCTCAGGGCACGCAGCAGGCATGACACCTGGCAGCTTCCTTTTCTTCCCTCTGCCCCACCCCCACCCCACACCCTGGTGGCAGCAAACCCAGATTCCCTGCTTTCCTTTGCGTGATGCAGACCCATGCGATGACTTCCTGGGCAGGCTGAGCCCTGTCTGTGCTGTTCTGCAGGGCTCCCATGGGCTCCGTGCCCATGCATACATATTTGTCCTCGCTTGAGCACGCTGCCTGGCTAACAGAATCACATATGCCAGCTTCCTCTCCACTCTGCCCAGCTGCCCCTCGCCTTGGCCATATTGTTCCGTCTCCTCTCTGCCCCCCTCCCCTTGTGCTCTCTTCTCCCAGTCGATGCTTTTGCAGAAATGCCCAGCCAGGCCATCAGGGCATTCCCTGGGGGCCACCTCCAAAACCCAGAGGCAGCGGGAGGCTCCCTGAGGGTGGTCTCGGGCAGCCTCAGCATATGTGCCCACCACCACCCTCCCCTTCTAGAACCTCGCCAGTGCCGGGCGCCCTGCCAGGCCTTCCAGGTGGCATCGTGACTTGGAGAGGAGGGTCTCCGGCTGTCCCAGACGATGCTCTGCTGCCCACCCTCTCTCTGGGTGCCTATTTCTGCTTCTGTTTCTCCTCCTATTCTGCTCTCTATTTCTGCTTCTATCTCTGCTATTTCTAAGGCAGCTCTGTGTCCTGTCCACCACCGCCCCCAGGATGTGTGGGGCCCTCAAACCCTGAGCCTGTGAAATCCTGACTACCGAAAATGATGAGTGTGCATCAGTGTGGCTCAGGGCTGAAGAGTGCAAATGCTGGAGTTGGACAGCCTGGATTGAAAGCCTCCATCGCTTTCCAGCTGTGTGACCTTGGGCAAGTCACTTAACTTCTTTGTGCCTCATCTGTAAAATAAGGATAATAATAGTACCTACCTCAAAGAGTGAGTGGATTAAAACAAAAAGCTTTTACTGACTGGCTGAGGTCATGGTAAGAGCTCAGAACCATGCCCCATAACCGGTGATAGAGTTTTTACAAACAGGGCTAATGCTCAAAAAGAACAACTAAGGGTTTTGGTTTCAGATACACCCAAAGGATCTGGGCCTGTGTCCTGGCTCCCTTACTTCCTAGCTGTGTGACTTTGGCCAGTCATTCAAACACTCTGAGCCTCAGTCCCCTTATCTGTAAAATGGGAATGAAAACATTCACCATCCGGGGCATTGCTGGGAGGGTTCAATGAGATGGTATGTGGAAGTGCCTCACAAAGGGCCAGGCATGGCCAGTAGGCCCTCGGTGACAACTTGTTAGATGACAGGAGGATGTGTGGAACTCCCCTCCCCTGTCTCATTCAAGCCATGATTTGAACCCAGGCCTGCCTGATCCCAAAGTGAGTCCCTAGCCATTGCCCCTGGTCAGTTTGCAAAGGTAGAGAAAATGCCCCTTGGGTCTCATGGCTAATAGCTGGGGTTGGCGGTCACCAACCTAGTCTGCCAGGGGTAACAAAAGAATTTGAGTCCCGAGGGAGTGGTAGAGACCCCAGCTGGTCCTCTGGATATACTCTGGAGGACATGGAAATGTGTTGCTAGGTTAAGCGACAGAATCATGGCCTCCACGTACATAGCACCTTCCCTCACCGGGCACCATCTATGTGCTGGACATCCGTGGCTCATCCCGTGATCCTCATGCGGGATGACAGAATAAATGTTATCATTACCATCATCCCCATTTTGCCACTGAGGCGACGGGAGCAGAGAGAGGTGAAGTCTGAGTGCAGTATTGTACCCGCATTAGATCCCAGAACAGGACGAGAACACTGGTGGAAAAACTGGAAACGCAGATAATGTCTGGGTCAGGTAAACTGTGATGTGCCAGTGTTAATTTCTTACCTGTGAGGAACGTACCACAGTAACAGAAGAGCCAACATCAGGGAAAGCTGGATGAAGGGGGTACGGGAACTCTCTTGGCAGATCTTCTGTAAATCTAAGTCTCTCAAAATGGAAAGTTTAAAAATAAAAGAGGTTAAGCGACTTGCCTGAGGTCGCAAGGATCATGAGTGGCCCAGCGAGGATTAGGTCCCAAGCCACCTGCTAGAGTCCATGCTTGTGACCACCAGCCCCTCTGACCACCACTCAGGAAGAAGGCCACTGTCACCTGCCATCCCCCATCTCCCACCCAGGGCTGCAGGTGCTCATAGACATTGTGCCAGCGGCAGGACAGACCTTCCTCAGGGGGGTCATTCCCCAAGACAGTACCGGGTAGTCAGAAGTGCACACACCGGGATCTGTGTTCTGTCCCTACCCTGCCCCATCCTCTTCCTGGTAACTTTGGCTAAGTGACTCCTTCCTTAGCTTTCTTTTAAAAATATCCAAATCCTGATCATCTTCTGATGCCCAGTATAAGCCCCATTTTCTTCCTGGCATCATTCCTTCTCCTTGGGTCTCCTCTTTATGTATAGAACAAAGGAGCTGCCATCCCCCAACCAGCCATCTGTGTTCCTTGATGTCTTTGGCATGTCATAAATACCCTGTGCCCCCCTCAGGGGCACCAGCATGGGCCCAGCAGGGCCACTTCACAGAAGACGGAATGCCAATCCATTGGGGCCCCACTCCTAGCCGCAAGGTTCTGAACTCTTCCCGCTGTTCCCGGTCCCAGGGGTGGTGGCAGCCTCCTGCAGTTTCTCCTGCAGCGGAATCCGAGTGTCCCCCTTTCACGTCAGTGCTCCAACACCTGTCGACAGAATTTCTTCTAGCATTTTCTTTTTTTTTTTTTTCCTTCTAGCATTTTCTGTCGGGAAAACAGACCCAGCAAGTGCTGTGTGAGCCCCAAGGCAGCCCGAAGAATTGAGTCACTCATTCCCAAGGAAGAAGCCATCCCGAGTGATTACGACACCTGTGCCTGCTTTTAGTTGTTGTTTTTGTGTTGTTATTGTTGTTGTCATTGTCGTTGTTGTTAGAACAACTCAGCAAAATAAAATTCCTGCTCATTGTTGGACAACATTGTTTCACACATAGAACAAATGCGAGAAAAGCAAACATCAACTTCTTGCACAGGAAGAGGGTTAAAAAGAAACCTTTTATCTTCGGCCCCTTTTTAATCATCTCATACAAACCAACTAATTATAGTACGGCTAAGTACATACACAAAAAAAGTTACTGCGATACTCAGAATAAGGTCATTGTTGTTTTTGTTCTTTTTACAAGGTATTTTTTTTTCTCTTTGAGATTATACTGAATATGGTCACACCATAAATAGTCAGAAGTAGGACAGAAAACTCTCTGAAGGCAGGTTTTGGAGTTAGGCTGGCTTGGGGTTGAAGCCCAGCTCGGCTACAAATTAGCTGTGTGACCTAGATCTGGTTTCTTAACCTCTCTGAGCCTCACTATTTTTCATCTGTAAACCAGGAATAACCACACCCACCCCTTAGGGTCGATGTAAGAATTCAATTCAACGAGCTGATACCGATGTGGCTCTTCTCACAAGGCCTGGCAATAAGGGTTCAATAAGGAGGGGCTTTTGTTGTTGTTGCTGTCGTAATTGGTAGTAGAATTCTTACAATAAGAGAAAGGGTTCAGTCTACGGCCATACCACCCTGAACGCGCCTGTTCTCGTCTGATCTCGGAAGAGAAAAGGTTCAAGGGCACCTGGGTGGCTCAGTGGGTTAAGCCTCTGCCTTCAGCTCAGGTCATGATCTCAGGGACGTGGGATTGAACCCCTCATCGGGCTCTCTGCTTAGCAGGGAGCCTGCTTCCCCTTCTCTCTCTGCCTGCCTCTCTGCCTACTTGTGATCTCTGTCTGTCAAATGAATAAATAAAATCTTTTTTAAAAAGAGAGAGAGAGAGAAAGGGTTCATTCCATCTTCATCCATGACTAGCAGCTTCCCATGGAGAAAAACTCCGCTTTGTAGCTGTGTTAGATCAGCTACTATTGCATAAAAAATCACTTCAAAATTCTGTGACTTAAAACAGCAAGGATTGGGGCGCCTGGGTGGCTCAGTGGGTTAAGCCGCTGCCTTCGGCTCAGGTCATGATCCCAGGTCCTGGGTTCGAGCCCCACATCGGGCTTTCTGCTCAGCAGGGAGCCTGCTTCCTCCTCTCTCTCCGCCTGCCTCTCTGCCTACTTGTGATTTCTCTCTGTCAAATAAATAAATAAAATCTTAAAAAAAAAAAAAAAAACAGCAAGGATTATTGTCCACGCAAGTGGAGTGGCCAGGATTAACTGATTTAGACTGCGTAGGCTGAGGGGTTCTATGGGTCCTGAAGGGACCAGGAAGGCTGAAGCTGGCTGGACTCACTGCGTGTGTCTTTCATCCGCCCCCACAGATCGCTGGGCTAGCCTGAGCGTGTCCTCCTAGCGCCATTGTCAGAGGTGAAGGGGACGAGCCCCTGCTGGGAAGCACTGGTCAAGGCTCTGCTTTTGTTCTCTGCTCACATCCTGTGGTCTGAAGCAAGTCCCAGGGCTGAGCCCAGAGTCAGGAATGGGGAAGTGCCCCCTGCCCACAATAGGACCATGTTGCTATGTTGCATGATAAAGGACACCAGGGAAGGGTAAAGTATTAAATCCCTTAATGCAGTCAAATCTACCACATTACCCTCTGACGAGCCCAGGTTTTTAGGTCCTTCCCTGAATAACTTCCCCGAAACTACCCTAGCAAGAATCCGAAACAGCTGATGGCAGCAAGCTCGAAGTCTACTCACTCGTGCTCTGTGTCAAGCCCAGATGTAGCTCCTCTTGCTTCAGACACCGATGGACAAGTATCCGTTTCCCACACCTCCAATATGTGTGGTGACCTAGGAACAGGACGGCTGCAATCAACACTACCATTCAAACAGGGAAAGAAGGAGGGCCATAGCTGTCCCGTCAGTCCCTGGCAATTCTGAACTCCTGCTGGGAAAATGTCTCTTGTTAACCAGACCCTGAGGGTGGATAACATTCCCCGATTGTGCCCCAGATCTGCTTCTGGGAGAGGGGCCCATCTGCATGGCTCTCCATGGCTCCAGCTCCAGCCTCTGGAGCTTCTGGTACCTTCCTGGGTCACTTCTGAAGGCACTGTAAAATACATCCTTGAAACAATCAAGTTGCTTCCCACCCTGAGATCTGTTTACATTTTGAACAGTTTCTCTTTTAAATCAAGCTGGTAGTCCTTTTGTCAATATCACTGTTTTCTTAATACTTTGTGGGTTCCCTATGTCTTTGCTTCCATTCTACTTATTGTGCCAAACCCATGTCAACAGAATAGATTCTAACTTCTCTATAGTCCTTCTATTTGCAAACTGACCAGTTATTTTCTGAGCTCACCTCTTTTTTTAGTACCTTAACAAACACAGCCATAAAAGCCAACTGATGCTTTCGATCTAGTGCCTGGAAATCTCTTTGCCCAAGTCCAAGGGTTCATTAGATACACTTGTTATTTCCTAAGTTACTATAGACAACAGTTTGACCAAGCAACTCCACATTGCCTAACATGGGTTGCCATTTTCCAGCCTCCCATACCAGTTTCCTTACTATTGTTCTGTAATAGTTTGCTCATCCCCCCTTCCCAGACCCCGAAACCAATGCTGCCTATTTTAAGTTTGGTCATGGCAGCACCCTACTTCCGAGTACCCGTTTATGAGTCAATTATTGCCCCATAACAACATATCCCAAATCTCCGTGACTTAAAATAACAATGAAATGTATTATTTCTCACATGTCTGTGATGATTCACAGAGAGGTTGGCTGATCCAGGCTGAACTTGACCTGCTCTGCTGGTCTCAGCTGAGCTGACTTGTGAATCTGCAGTTGGCCAGGGCTCAGCTGATCCGGGATGGGCTCAGTTAGGGATGGCTGTGTGGCATGTGTCTCTCATCTTCCTCCTGCAACTAGGGGGCAAGCCTGGGTCTGCCCATCTGCAGACCATGGGAACAGCATAAGAGAGCAAACTCATTTCTGGAAGCCCATCTCAGGGGTCTTCTTGAGCCCTGTCTGTGGTCATCCATTGGCCAATGCACATGGCTGAAGCCAGAGTGAAGAGGTAGGGAAGGACCTTCCATCCACAATAAGGAGGGCACTGTAATGTCACACAGCAAAGGGCACGGACACAGGGAGGAGTCAAGAATCGGGACCATTGGGCACCTGGGTGATTCAGTGTGTTGGGCTTCTGCCTTCGGCTCAGGTCATGGTTTTGGGGTCCTGGGATCGAGGCCCCCATCAGGTTCTCTGCTCGGCAGGGAGCCTGCCTCCCCTGCTCACTCTGCCTGCCTCTCTGTCTGCTTGTGACCTCTCTCTCTCTGTGTCAAATGAATAAATAAAATCTTTAAAAAGAAAAAAAAAAAAGAATCGGGACCATTAATGCAACCCACCACTGTGGTCACGGGCAAAGAGTTGCTTCCAATTCTTTGCACCTGCTCTCTCCTCTTCCTGGAATATCACCTTTATAATTGTACCACAAGGTAATATCCTCATTTCTCAGATGAAAGAGGAGAAGATCAGATAGAGAAGTGAGGTCACTTCCCCAGAATCATAACAGCTAGTACATGGTAGAGCCCACCTTTGAATCCAGGCCTGTTTGGGCACATGTGTGGTGGCTACCAAATGCATATGACACGAAAAGAAAATCATTTCTGGAGGACTGTATCCACGAAGTGGCTGCATTCCAGAAACTAATTCCGGCTAACTAACAGGGAGAAAACCCACTTACTGGGAGGAAGCCAGACAGTGAGCAGTGGTGAAGGAAAAGCTGGAGAAGCAACAGTGGTTCCAGAGCACTCTGGCAGAAATGGGCTTATTGGGGTGACCACTGGGAGGGTGACCCAAGGGCCCTGTGTCACTCAGCCTAAGAGTCAAGCACCAGAGAGTTCAGCTGGCCTACTCTGAGCAGGGCACTTGAACAGGGACCTCATGGAATGGGGGGAGGGTGTGCTTCTGAACAGGAATGCTGAATGAAGTCACCCCAGAAAGGAGGAGGGAAGGTTGACCTGGGCGCAACAGTGGGGTGCTGGACCTGGGAGCCAGGCTATCTGGCTTTGCAACCCTGGCTTCTCCACCTACTACATGTCACCTTAAGCACAAGGCAGGTACCCCAGTAGCTGGGGCAGCTGTGTCTCTCTCCTGGCCTGCAGACTCAGAGCTGCCGGCCAGTCTACCCACCGGGCTCTCGGGTTCTGGATGCCAGAGCCCCGAGACCTCAGAGGATGCTGTGCTGCTCAGTCGCCCCTGTGGGCGAGTTCCCCAGAGAGCGGGGCAAGCTCCTTTTCAGGTCTTCTGGTCTCACGTGTCTCAGCTTTGCCGCTGGGGCAGCAAGGTTAAGGGCACCAAGCCTGGGCTTGACCCTGAGAGATCCCGTTGGAATCTTAGCTCTGCCATGGCTCGCTGTGTGGACGGGACCATGTCACTCCTAGTCTGGGTTTCGGCCTCTGTCCGGGGAAGGGTGCCTTCGCAAGCCCCTGGTTCTGCCCCTCAGAGCTTCCCCCAGAGCTGGACCCAAATTTCCCCCGATCACAGCCTTGCGTGTTTCAGGGATGACCGGGCGGTCCTTGGGTGCCGATCTCCAGGGCTTGGCTTGGCTTTTCCGCTTCTGCAAGCTCCGGGGCCAAGGCAGGCCAATGAAGCGCTGGGTTCTCACCGCTGTGGGGCAGGGGACGCTTCATGACAGCCCGGTGTTACCCTAGGGGGAAAGCATGAGAGGCTTCATCCCCCTGCCCCGGCACTTTGGATGCCAAGTCCCAGAGGGGCCCCAGGCAGAGGGCAGCGGGTGGGGTGGGTGGAAGCGACGGGGCCAGCTCTCCCAGCATCAGCAGTCCCAGGCAGCGTGTGACCTGTTCTGAGACCCCGAGTACAGTGGAGGGCTCCCGGCCGCCCTCCACAAACCGCAGTGTGCCCCTGGCCCCGCAGTTCGCTCATAATCTCATGATCTCAAGGAAGGAAATTGGGTTAGCCTGACAGCCTCATCTTTTTACAAAGCCGCTTGTTTTTCGTAAGGTTGGTTCTGTTGCCCTGTGTGACCCCAGAGCGTCTGCTGTTAAGTGAGCAGAGAAGACTATCATCCATTCCAATGATGGGATCGGGGAAGGACCTTGGGAGTCGCCCAATCCCATCCCTTCATCTTTCTAGCCTTAGAAAGAGAGAGAGAGAGAAGAAATGAAGGAAGGAAGGAAGGAAGGAAGGAAGGAAGGAAGGAAGGAAAAGAGGGAGGGAGGGAGGGAGGGAGGGAGGGAAGAAGAGAAAGAGGAAGAGAAATTAAGCCAGACAGCAGGGTTCCAATTTTGGTTCCACCACTGGGGGGCTTCAAGCATGTCATATAACCTCACTGTGCCTCAGTTTTCCTATTTGTCAAAAAAAATCATTGCCATCAAGTCATGATGCCAATAAAACGTGTGGGGTCCTATAAGTCCCAAGTGAGTTAACACACGGACATCCTTGGAGCAGTGCTGGGCTCATCTCGAGGGCTCCCGCCAGAATGCCACCCAGGGCTTGATCCTCAGACCAAGGTGAGGGGTTCTGGTCGAGGTGATGGGGGGGCGGGGGCGATGTGCCCTCAGCACTCCCAGAGTACCTGAGCCAGCACGGGGACTGTCCAGGCCCTTGTCCTTGCTACATGGCCTCCTCCACAAGCACCTGGACCCCCTACACTGTGACTCCTAAGCTTCCTGTGTGGGGTCTTGCCCTCAATCCCATGCCCCGGTCTCCACCAGCCCAATTTCTTCAGCTGTTCCTTCCTCCTTCCTCACCATCTCTCCTCTCCAGCCAAGAATCCCCCTTCCCCAAGTCTCATCCCAGCTGCTAATACCTTCCAAAAATCCAGAGTCTCTCCGCACACTAGGCCCTAACTGACTTGCCAGGAGCCCCACTGAAGACAAGATGAGGAAACCATTCTGCACAACTTCTGGAAACTATATGAGGGTGTTTTTCAAGACTCTAGAGGTCTCTGGCATGAGGTCAAGGGGCTGAGAGAAAGCAAGAGTAACATGAAAGCCCCAGGCAGGACTGGGAAAATTAGTCCTTGGGGCATCAAGCTGCTGTAAAGTGCTGTGATTTTATGTTATGTTTGTGCCTCTGGAGCCGCAGCCTCTGGAGCAACAGCCTCTGACAAGACTCCAGGCTCTCCTGAAGAAGAAATTCAGAAAAGCAATATTTCCATCACTTTAGTCTGCTCACTATTGAAATGAGAGATGAGGGTGGACCATGGGTACTCAGGGGTTTATTCTGATACCTTGTCCTAACTCATATATTAAGAAGTGAAGCAGGAGAAATTCAAAATGGCTGACCTACCTTGAGGAAAGCATGAATGAGAAGACGAGTCATTGTTGGCTATCTGGCCTACTAGCATGCCCTCTTCCTTTAGAAGAATTTCTTCTCTCTCATCCTTTATACTCTTGACGAAAGAATGATTCCAGGCACAGTACCCTACCTCAGAAGAAAAGGGGACACATGCTTCTTCTCTGGGCCTGTGCCCTCAGCTCAGCCATATGGGCCATCTCTCTCGTCCTCGGGTTCCTTAGTCCGCCATTTTGCTGGAAATGGAAGTCACCAACCCCAGCGAACTGCTCTGGGTAGTGGATTAGCCAGGCAGTGTGGCTTCCTGCCCCGCTTTCCCATGACCAGTCATGTGACCTCTGTTGTGTCGCCTAACTTCTGTGGGCCTCCATTTCTTCATCTGGATAAACAGACAAATGTTACAATCCTGATTTTGAGCAAAAGAAGCCGACACAGACAACATAGACTGTATGAGTCCAAGCCAGCCAAGACTCAACTTTATTATTTAGGGATGCATACATGATGGCAAACTAAAATGAAGAAGGAAACGATCATCATAAAAGCAAAGCAGTGAGTGCCTGTAGGACGTGGGAAGGGATGTGAGTGAGAAAGGCCACTGGGGGATCCTGGCATCATCGTACTATTCGTTCTGTCTTGAGTTGGGCTGTTACACAAGTTTTTGCTTTACAGGTACTACAATTACGATGATTCATGACATTTACATTTATGTCCTTCTCTGTATGTCTGCTGTGATGATAAAGAAATGGACAGTGTATTTAAAGAGCCTCATAAACGGTAGAGTAATGTACACATATTACTGAATGACCTCTTCCTGCCTGTCCCTTTTCTCTAGGTTCCTAATCGAGAATGTCCAAGCTGGAAGAGACCATTCTAGTCTGGCCTCCCATGTCTCATTTTACAGAGAAGGAAGCTGAGGTCGAGAAAGCAATGACATTATGTCCTTGTTCTTCTCTCCTCCTACCCCCATGGGGTTTCCAGCCCCAAGACTCATGCTAGGCTAGAACCGGAAACTCCCTCCTTGCTTTCAGCTGCTGGCATGTTATGTGTGAATCCAGCCACCACCTCAGAATTCTGGGCTAACAGAGCGTTTCCTCTCCTCGGGTACCTGTTTCCAATAGCCTCCCTCTCAGGCTGAAAAAAACCATGTGCAATTTCCTCCTGCCCATGACTCCCCCTAGATGTGCTCAGCCCTGGGAATAGTAGAGAACTTTATTAGTTTTTTAAAAACCCGCACACACCTTCCCAAGCTCGCATAAACCCTTCTGAGCATCCTTCTACAAACCACTCCAAAGGAATGAAAACCATGCTGGGGAGAGCCCCGAGCCCATGGCAGGTGCATCTGAGATTCCGGCTCAGGCATTACGAGCTTGCTAGAGGCTCCCAAGGTCTCCTCATCACCGCAACAGATGTGGTCCGTATTTCCCTTTGAATAAGTTACCTCCAGCTTGAAGCAGCTGGGATCTTTACAAGCAGTCCTGGTCCCAAGGCTGGTTATTTGCTAGAAATTAGCAATGACTAAGATACAACAGCCTCACTTTGTTCTAGGCGGTGGAAGCCAGCTTGCCTTGCATTCTTTGTTTTCAGCGTTGCTCAGAGAGCTGTGGCCAGAGCTGTGGCCAGTGCTGTGGCCAGTGCTGTGGACAGAGCCACACCTGGGTTGGGGGCTGTTCCTTCCTGACATTCTCCTGTGTCCTCCTTGCCTTGCTCAGACTGATGAGGGAGGTACTGTTGACTATCCATGACATTTGTTCATCTTTGTTTCTCCCCCATTTCCCTCTCATTCATCTTCCAGAACAAGAAAGAAACAGAGTGGGTGGACTGCAGGCCGTTTTCATTGCTTTGTCAAAGGCTGGACATTTTCCCAGAGACTGAGCAGATCCTCCAAATCCCTGTCCTCTAAGAGCTAGAGGGAAAGGCCACTCAGGTCTGTGGCCTTGTCACCTGTCCACCGCTGGGCCCAGCAGGTGTACAGCCACAGCAACAGGGTCACCACCCCAGTGAAATGAACTCTGTCTAATGGAGTTCCATGAGAGAGGAGCCCTGCTCTGTGGCTTACAGGCTGGTTAAGTTTGTGCAAGTCTTGTCACCTCTCTGTGTCTCAGTTTGTCCATCTGTAAAATAGGTGTGACAAAGCACAAGAGGCACCAACAGGCACGTTTCATGGGGTGATATGAAGAGGCATACCAGCTACAACATTTTCAGGGCCCAGAGCACAGTCAAAATCTGGGTCCCTTCCCTGACTAAGTTGCCTCATACCAGAGTGTAGGTTGTGCACTGCACAATGGGAATGGTGCTCCCCAAAGCTGTGCACCGTGCATCCTTCCAAGGAGGCTGGACAAGGCAGACTTGCTTCCTAAACCACTGGTAGATCCCCAGAATGGAGAACAATGGACTAGTGCCTCCAACCCCCTACTATAACAGGCTGAGCCCACAAGCTTCAGCTCCTTATATGAAAACTCACCCTGACCCTTCAAAGCTGGCAGTGAAGGGAGAGTGTCCGTGGGGTGGGGTGAGGGCTGGGTCACCCAGTCCCTACAATTGTTGAGGTCCTCTTGGACTCCCTTTAGGATGCTCTCCTTGGTCACCACGCTCCCACAAGCAGCTCTGGGGGGTGGGATGCTGCTCCCTTTTCACCATCCCTTCCCGGTTCCCCTTTAAACCTTTTGCCCATTCCAGATCAGACAGAAGCCCTTAACCCAACTTCGTTAGAAGGCTGGGATGACAGAGGGAAATTAGCATCTGGGTGCAGCCATGGGGACCTGTCAGGCATGCCAGCTAAAGCTCTCTCCAGGGGCCACAGGCCCCTTTCTAGCCCCATGGGATTCTGGGACAGCACAAGGAACTTACCCACCACCTGCTCCCTTTCCCTCCTGCTTTGGGAAACTTCCCCCTCCACCACCAAGGGAGGGGAGGCGCCTGCAGCGAGCAATCCAACTTTTGTTCATGGGAAAGCTTTCCCTCTTTAGCCCAGAGAAATAGAAGAGCTCAATATGGGGGAAACAGACGGTCAAAATTCTAAGCAACCTGCATCCTGCTTCTCTTGTTCTCACTGCCAACATTTTCCTGAAGTTTCCATCTCAACAGGCCTCGGGGAATTAGCATTGGGGTTTGGAGTCAAGAGACCTCAGATTGGGGGGCTGGGGAGCTCCTGGGTGCCTCAGTCTGATCAGCGTCTACCTTTGGCTCAGGTCAGGATCATTGGTCTCCCTGCTCATTGGAGAGCCTGCTTCTCCCTCTCCCTCTGCCCCTCCCTGCTGCTCATGCTCTCTCTCTCTCTCTCTCGCTCTCGCTCTCTCAAATAAAATAAACAAAATCTTTAAAAAAGAGAAGGAGAGAGAAACCTCAGATTGGGGATCCTCCCCAGACTGGGGGACTTGAATCTTGACTGCTGTGACCCAGCTGTGTGGCCTCTGGTGGTCACTTCACTTACCCCTCTGGCCCTCAGTTTCCCCATCCATAAAGTGGGGACAGTATCAGCCTCTCTCGCAGAGCTGCTGAGAGGATCCTGGGAAGGCTGGGGGTAAATTGTTTCATATCGTAGTGTTAAGGTCACTGCAAAACCCTGTCCTGTCCAGTGTGGATACTTTCGTTTTGGTTCTCTTTGGAATTGGACAGTGTTCCAGAACAGGGCAATAGAGGCTCAAAAGCCCTCCAGTGGTTAACAGCACTTTGTTTATGATTCCCATGGAGAAAGCAGCTACTACCAATGGCTCCCCTCCTTTAAGGATGGAGAGGGGAGAAGGCTTTGCCCTGAAATTTGCACAAGAAAGCCTCTTCCCTCTCTACCCCCATAATTAGTCTATTGGTGCATTTGGCTAACGGGTAGCAACCGGGAATTCCAAGCAGCCATCCATCCCTGTTCCTGTTAGTGAAAAAGGAGGGAAAACATTGGAGAGAAAAAGGAAGAGACAGTGACCCAGAGACAGAGAGACAGAGAAAGACTGGGGCATCCACAGGGGTGGGGTGGGGTGACACACACTGAGACAAAAGGAGACACAGAGAGGGACTGGAACACTTAGACAATAGGGGCAAAGAGGACAGTAGTGTTGCAAGGGTGTGTCTCATAAATGAATATTAAAAAGAGAAACAAAAATCAAAATTTGCTTTAGAGCAGGCCTGTTGCCTTCTGCTTCCGTGTCAGGCACGAGCACTTGGGAGGTCTAGGATAGCTAATTTGCTTGGGCAAAGGTACTAAGTATCTATTAGGTATATGTTACATATAATTGAACCTAAAAGTGGTTCAAGGTTGTCCCTTTAACAGGGTCACCCTTGCTCTCTTGCCTTCCCAAAGGTTTCTGGAGTGGAACCAAGGGTGCTGGGGTGCAGGCCCTGCTCCAGCCTGAGGACAGCAAGCCCACCTGGCAGAAGCCATTGGGAACTGCTTCCCCCATGGGATCCCACTTCCTCCCGAGCTCCACCAACACACTGTAGGGTGTGTGGCAGGAGCCTGCTTGTAGTCCGGGGCAGGGTTCCCTGCACCTGGATCTGACCTCTCCAGCCAGCCTGGGGTTCCCCATGATCCCTCCTTACTCCCAGACAGCAGGCTCAGGGGCCACACCCTGGGGCTGAATCAGGCTCTCTCTCCTGCCTGCACCTTCTCTGTGTGCCCCAGGCTCCTCCCTTCTGCATGGTGATGGGGACAGGAATATTGTCCTGGGCAGTGGGGATGCAGTTTCTCCCTGTCTGAGCCACTGAGCGCAGTACCAGCATAGAGAGCGAGTGCTCGGCAGCTCTGAACTAGCCCAGTGCATGGCCCGTTAGAAAGACCCAGGGCAGGGGTGCCTGGGTGGCTCAGTTGTTAAGCGTCTGTCTTAAGATCAGAGCATGATCCCGGGGATCTGGGATAGAGCCCCACCTCGGCCTCCCTGCTCAGCAGGAATCCTGCTTCTCCCTCTCTCACTTCCCCTGCTTGTGTTCACTTCCCTCTTCTGGGCTCTTTTTCCCCAAATGTGGAATGAAAAGACTGAACTGAGTAGCAGTAGCTTTCCAACCTTTTGAATGGCAAATTACAGCAAGAAACAGGTGTTTATGGAACTGGGACACAACGGGCTCTCACCCTGACCGTGTCCTAGGCACTCCCGACATTTCCTGCTCTACACGGCGGAAGTGGCCACTGCTATGTTGATTTCATGGTAACCGGTGGGTCACGACTGCAAGGTAAAAGCCCCAGGCAAGGGGTCTCAGAGGCACCAAGAGGCCCCCCCTTGAGGGAGGAGGGACCCCCATCGGACAGGACCTTGGGCCTTCACCACCCACCATTCCCACCTCACTCAGAGCAACGCTGCTCTTCTCTGTTTTGTTCATGGGCCTTCCCCACAAGGCTTTGTTAGGAAATAATGTTTTCTGGTTAGATTCACAAAAAAATAAGATTAAAACCAACTGGACTGGCAGCCATTGGGTGATTTCAATCTTCAATGTCCTGTGATTCGGTAGCTTGAAATGAATTGGACAAAGTGAGTAACTGTGAAAACAAAATCAAGAATTCTGGGGAGGGAAAGTGGAATTAGAATCATTTCATCTGGAGAGAAGGACTGACTAATGTATTTCAAGTAGATACATAATTGCTATGTATTAAATAAAGAATTACGTTTACCAAATGACTTCTGAGGTAGGAAAAGAGGTTAGAGTTTGAAGTCAATGGCTTCAAACCTTGAGATATCTTTGATGCAAACAGATGATTATATTAAACCCCGGGGACAGCACCCATGGGCAGAAAGAGCTGCACTGCGGTCATGAGGAGTGGCCCATTATATACTTTCAAGTTGGGAGTGGGTTAGGGGTAGCCTAAGTCTCTAAGGAATTTTGGAAGCAAGGTTTCCAGGACCTTGAGGGGGCTAGCTATTGTTGGGAAAAGGTCATTTAGTACTGCCTAATAAAACCTGAGTCATGAGACCCTTCAGATGTGTATCGGTGGGTCATATGCTTGGGGGATGATTGCCAGCATGTATCTTGGAGGGTTTAGAGATAAAGGAATTTTCTGAAGGAATTTTTATATGTTAAAGTAGACTTACAGGATCCTAGGGGACAGGGAGGGGGGTTTCTGGTTAGGATTACCTTTTGCCCTTAACAAAGTGTCAACATCAAGGCTGTTGAATCTAGAGAGGAATGTCCCTCTGCCTGTTTCAAGGACTTGTCGTCAATGGACTCTAGGTAGTAAGGAAATTCAACAATTTTTCTTTTGCCTTCATTTCCCACATCAACTTCTATGTCCCAGACATTTACATTTCTCAGTGTGATCCTCACCATAAACTTGCGAGGAAGGGCTTCTTATGCCCATTTTATAGATAAGGTAACTAAGGCTCAGAAACACTCAGAACTTGTCCGAAATCACACAGCCATGGAAAACATCTTGCTCTCCCCAAAGGGGAAGCTAGGAGGAGACGCAACAGAAAAAATCATGGTAGATCCAACCCGAAGAGGGCTCAGTTGTCTCTTTTATAAGTAGAGAAATCCTACCTTTCAGGGCAATTATGAGGATTGATTGAGAAAACGCAAGTGCCTGGCTCGTAAGAGTTGCTCAACAAATGGGCGCTCTTGTTACCAAAAGCTAAACCAGAGGGGCGCCTGGGTGGCTCAGTCGACTGAGTATCAGACTTTTGATTCCAGCTCAGGTCATGATGCCAGGGTCGTGGGATGGAGCCCCGTATCAGCTGGGCTCCCAGCTCACTGGGGAGTCTACTTGGGATTCTCTCTTTCCCTCTCCCTCTGTGCCCGCCACCCGCCCCACACATGCACACTAGCTCTCTAGCTCTCTCTCTAAAATAAATAAATCTTAAAAAAAAAAAAGTGAAACCCACAGAACCTGCAAACACCACCACCGCTCCTACAAAAGAGACACACGCAGCATATGCTGGTGCTAAAATCCCACTCTTACAGTTCAGTTCCCAAGAAAAAGGGACACAGTCGTCATGGTCTCTAATCAAACAAATACCACAGCGAGGCTGCTGTTTTTAACATACAGCTGAGAGGATGTGTCTACTCCTCCCTCCCCACTCACCCTTGCCGATGATACCACTCCCCTACCCCCTTGCCAATGATAAGAGCAAAGCAAAAGACTTTCCTTCCAAAGCAGGGATCCAGGGCTCCCTGCATCTCTGAAACAGAAGCCACCATCGAGATCACCCAGCTGCAACCTCCAGCCCATTTTACAGGTGAGAAGACTGGGGCAAAAGAGGGCTGGAGGTAAAGCCAAGGTCACACAACATGCCTGTGGAAGAGCTGGACCCAGAACCATAGGACCCTGGTCTTAAGCACTGACAACTCCGGTGGCGGGGTGGCTTTCCTAAGCATCTGTGGGTTTCCTGACATGTTCACCTTCATGTTGGTCCCATGCTCACTGTCCCCTGACTTCCTAACAGCCTCCAGCACAAAGGCTTTGCCTGAAGAGAAGAGCAAGGAAGACTCTCCTCCCCAAAGTTGCCAGTCTGCCTTTTGCTGCCTCACCACCAATTCCACATGTGGACCGTAATAATCATCAGTCCGGCCACACAGACAGGGATGCACGCGTGTTTACCATTCATGCGTCCTTCTCCACCATTTTGTGAGTTTCCTGAGGGCAGGGGTTGGATCTTCCCATCTCTCTGGTCTGAGGCAGGGTCCTTGCCACTCACAGTCTCTGCTTCCTCTACTCTTCACAGGAATGATGGGAATTCAATAAGGGGATAGACATGAAGAGTGAAGCGTGGTACCTAGAACCTAGTAAAGGCTTAATATATGCTAGCTATTATCATTATTATGTTATTAATTTTTGTCATGATCTGTATCCCTAGCCCCAAACCTAACACAGGGACCAGCAAAAACACAGATGCTCAGTAACTTTGTAGGAAATAAATGTACCAGGGACGGGGTCACTGACTCATCGCCTACCATCTACCAAATTTCTAGTAAGTACTTGTATCAGTCAGCTACAGGCATGAAATGCTACATAACAAACCATCCCTGAATTCAAGGAATTGAAACAGCCATCATATGTTCTCATTCACATCTGCAGGTCGACAGGAGCAATTCTGCCCACCCCTATGTGTTCAGGTTGGGGCCCAGGACAAAGGGGCAGGAGCTACCAGGGGAAGTCCTCAAAGAGATGGCAGAAGGCCAAGCGGAAACACACACAGTATCTTCTGGCCTGAGCTGAGAATTGGCTCCTGGCATTTTTGTCTACTTGCCACTGGGCAAAAAAAATAAAAGTCACCGGGTCAGCCTCACAGCCAAGGGGGAGAAGAAATTTCCTCTCCTGTGAGGCTACAGCAAGGGCCTTGCTGTGGGTCTATTACACAAGCATAGGGAAGGGAGGGATCGTCACCCGTCATCCTGGCATGGACCCACAAGTCCACCTCTAACTTGCAGCTGCCTGAGGGCTGGTTCCTTTACTGCTGTTTTCCTCCAACCCATACGTAGGAATCACCAGAAATATGCATACCCCACCACCACCAGGATCTTGGGGAGGAAAAAAAAAAACCTTAGACAGAAAATGAAATGTATTTCAAAGCAGTTTGCAAGTATACGGTGTAAAGCATAAACAAACAGGCAGTAATTCTTCTCATCTTGCCCTCTGCAGTTAGAGATGTTCGCACAAAACCTTCCTAACGGAGCGCTTAATTTCAAGGAGCTGAAAATGGATCTGACAATGTGTTGTTTACGAGCAAATTTCAGGTTCTGGAAGTAAGAAGAAAGGATAGTTCAAGCCCACAGATCATTCTTTCCAGTTAGGATTGAGCGTCCCTGTTGACCTGACAACACTCAGCCTTTCAGGAATGTGCCACCTTTGCTTCCTGGAGGGCACTGGGCCCAGTCTGATGGTCAAGGAGAGAGTCAAAAGGGCAGGAGGTCAAGTCCCTTAACAGTTGGGGAGACAGAAGCAGCCAAAGTCCCAGGAGTCCCTGTGCCTTGATTCGGGAGGGACACCCTCCATCCTTGGAGTTTGGTCCTACTGGGCCTCCCTGGGGGGCAGTGCTGGGAGGAGGGGCAGAGGACACAGAACTGTCAGATCTAGGGATGTGGAAGGAAATCTGTTTCTGCTCACTTGTAGCTGCAAAGACTGTTTTACCTCCCAGTCTGTGTTTTTCAAGGAAATGGAGACCAGCAGAGGAAAAACGCCCTTCTGAAAACATTTCCACGAATTTATGCCGTTCATCTAGAGAGGCACAATCCTTCAGCGACACCTCTGGGATTTCACGTGGTCAGGATGAGACTGGCCTGCACCTGGAAACACAACCACGTGGGAGGCAACCTGCTGGATCCACAAAGACAGAGCTTTGGCCACGTCACCCTTGGCTCAGCAGAGCCAAAGAGAGACACACACACGCATCCCCTGGGACCCCTTGGTAAAATTCGGATCTGTCTCTCATCAGAGGGATGAGCAGGGGAACTCAGTGGGATGGCATCAAAAGACCTGGTTTTGACAGCCCAGGGCTGCTAGCGCAGGGACGTGTGACCCCAGACAAGTCACTAAACTGCTGGGAGCCAAGGTCCTGTTGTGAAAGTGGCTGAAAATCTTCCCCCTCCCGGGGCTATTGTGGCCAAACAAGGAAAGGACTATGACTCGATCATTTCATCTCCTTCCTGAGCAGGGCAGGGCTGCCGCCTGGGGACAAGCATCCACAGGCACAAGTCCATTGCTGGATTGGTTCTGTGGGATAAGAATAGGTCTTAGGAAAGCTACCAAACTAAGCCAAGGGCTGATACTTGGAATTCATGGAGCACCTGGGGAGCCAAGGATATTTCCTGGAGACCGGAGGAGAAACTTGGAGCAGTCGGGGCAACAAGACACACAGGGAAGCTTCCAAGGAAGGCTTCCTGGAAGAGGCAGAAGGGCCTTGGAAGATAAGTAGATACTGAGACAAGTAGTACTTAGCAATTAGTCTAGATCTAATCTGCCTATATGTCTAAGTACTAGTTAGATGATGCTGAGTGCTTAGATTGTATTGCTACATACTTGGTACTTAGATAAGTAGAGCAGGCTCACCAGTAGGAAGAGTGTTACGAGTAGCCTAGAGGGCCGATTGCCTGTATTGTGTTTGCAAAGGACCCACTGGATCAGTGTGCTGAGCGGAGGAGTACAGAGCAGTGAGTGCGGGGTGGGGGGTGAAGAAAGGAGAGGAGAGGAACAGATGTCAAGGAGCTTTAATGCCAGGATGAGGGGTTGAGAGTCTATACCAAGTAGAACTTTTTTAGGAACAGATGATGGAAAAACCAACTCAAACTGACTTAAGCACAAAAGGGAATGTATCAGTTCATACAACTGAAATGTTGGGGGTTTGGGGGGGAATGGGCTTTAGGTAAAGCTTAATCCAGGATCGTCTTGGCTCAGCACTGCTCTCTCAACAGGCCACATGCCTGAGAATCAGGCTGGTGGCTATCTGTGGGCACTCAGGGAGCTGTTCCCAGGAGAGGGCAGCAAGCATGCTCCACATACTCACCCTGCCAGCAGTGGGGAACAGCATAGCAAGGGACCCACTAGGGCAGCGTCCCTAGGACCAGCATGACATTTGGGGGAGGGGCGAGACCTGTACTCACAGGAGTGGATCCAGCATTTAGGCGATGGCTCAGTGGCCTCCACAAAGTAGAAAGTTAGCTCAGTCCCCACTCCCCAACACCAACAGAATGCAATGGGGTTGCTGGGGATGCCTTGCTTCTCTTAAATATTGGGTCCTCAATTCTCAGGCCCTGCAGGTCGGGGGGGGGAGGGTGGAATGGGACAGGGTGGAGTTGGAATGACCACTGAGCCCAGGAGGGAACAGTGGTTCCTGGCCTTCCCCGGGACCCCAGAGGCCAGTGGGCTCCATCATCCCCCCTCCCCCACCTTCACATCATCTCTCCCTTTTAATCCAGCAAAAAGCTTTTACGTTTTTTTTTCAATCTGCAGTGGAGATTGAGGATTTAGTTCTTTTGCATTTCAAATGTTTATTCATTTTTTAATTTAAACCCCTAAAACTAATTCTGGGGCCTCCCTGTGCCACATGGCCCCCTGAGATCCTGAATCCTTTTCTCATCCCCATGCCCTGTCTCATCAGACTAATGTGATACAATAGGATTTGTATATGAGTGCATGTTTTTAAAAGGATTTTTTTTAAAAACCAACAAAAGGGTTTTTGAGATATTAAACTTTTTTTTTAGTCTTTTAAATTTTGGGTGGTTTCCATGGTAACTGGTAAGTTTGCTTCTTTGTTCTCTCCAATTTTCTAGAGAAGCTAAGGCAGCTCTTGGTAGCTTCTCAAGTAGATTTGGATCGGAGGCCCAGAGTCCAGGCGTGGGAGGGGGCCACCTGCAGCCCCGGGGTCAAGGAGCTGCCCCCTGGGATCTGGTCACCAATCGGTAGGATGGCTAGAGCCGGAACAAGCACTCATGTCAACCCCACTCCCCTTCCCACATCTCCCTCAGGCCTGGGTCTCTTCCCTCCAGGTCTAAGAAGTCCACACGCACACTGGAAGTCCAGGTCAATTTCCCTGCGGGGTGCAGCCGGCATGGGAGTGGGGGTGGAGAATGGGGCATTGGCCTGCTGAGGACTTCCTAGGCCCCCAAACCCAGCCTTTGGGGAGCCTGTCTAGCTGCTTAGTCACCCCCTACCCCACGACCATCACACTGCCTGGCCTTGGGCTCTTGCTCCTGAGACCCAGGACCTTCACCCTCCCTGTGTCCCTGGGCTCAGCTGGTTCACCATTTCATCCCCCAGGGCCCCCCAGAAGAGCCTGGGCCATGGGCAGCCCAGAAGTCTGGCTGCAGGGTGGAGCCTATTCTGGGGGTGAACCTCCTTCTTGCTCACCATTTCCCAGCCTGAGTTCCCTGAGTCCCCGATATTGGCATTTCTGCATTTCTCCCCTCCTCTTCTAGACCAGAGCTTGTCGACTGTCAGTGCTGACACACAGGATTGTGAACTCAGCCAGGATCTCCGCAGGAGGCAGAGGGTCCCCTCAAATGGGGGATTGGGACTGCTCGCCCGTGCAGACAACGTTAAGGAAACCCCGGGGGGATGTTGAAGCATCCCTGGGGCTAGACACAGCACCGGCCCCAGGCCAAGGGGATAAGGCTCCAGAGTTGCAGAAGCAGCTGCGTCCTCAAGGCTGGTTCCCTCTGTCAAACCTCCCAGACCCTGGGCCACAGCCTCTGCTGACTCACCGCCCGGCAGGGACCCACGGCCCTCCACCCCCAGTCTCCATGGTGCCCGTGTCTGGCAAACCCCAACCAGAAACCCTGGGCAAGGGGCCGTTCATGCAGTGGGGACAGGTCAGCCTCGACCTGGACACCAGGTATGGGCAGAGAAGGGCAGAAATGAGTTGAGAGGGTAACAGCCAGCACAACGAGCTCCCTGTCTCCTCCTGGGAAACCCATCCGGGCACCCTCCGGGCTGCTTAGCTGCCCTTGAACCTCTCCCAGGCGTCAGAATCAGGACGCGCTGCCCGCGCCCCCGCTCCACCCTCCACACACCCCAGACCTCCGAAGTCACCACGGGGCTCATCTTGAACAAGAATGGCTGGTGTCCTGCGCAGGGTGGGGAACCCGTGCGTGCACTCCAAGTGGGCCGAGGACGGTGGCCTCGGGATTCCAAAGCCTCCCGGAGGAGCACTGCCCTACCTGGCCATACCGCGCCGGCCCCGAGGGCTCCTGTCCTCCGGGTCCCCTCCGTTCCAGGCACAGCTGTGGCCTTCTTTTCTGTCTCCTTCCACTCGCGCTCAGCAGCGCCTGCTCAAGAGTCTGGTGCTGCGCTGGCCTCCACGAGGGGAAGGCACGGACAGACCGGTGCTGGCCTCCGTGGGCTCTCTGCCTGGGGCACTGGGTGGGCATAAGGTTGGCCTGAGGAGGGTTGAGTTCTAACCAGGCTAAGGCCACACACATCCCACCAGGGAGTTCCTTACAAGGTCTCCGTGTGTTTGTCACCTGGCCAGTCAGGGGACACGCTCCCCACCAGAAGTTGGAGAGCAGGCCATGGGATGTGGAGTCCTGAAGGAAGCTGGTCCAAGGCAGGCCTTCAGGATGCTCATGGGGCAGGGCTCAAGAAGAAAGCAGGCAGGTCAGGCCATTTTACCTGAGGGGGCCCCTCCTATCCAGGAGGTAACCAGGGCTCCCAGGCAGAGAATGTCATCTGTGACTTGCTGGGGCACAAGGCCGTGGTTGGGCCATCAGAAGGCCTAGGTTCTGCCCTTGTCTCACCACCTTCTCCTGTGGACTTTGGTTCTTCTCCAGTGTTTGGGACCTAATTCTTCATCTGGCAAGTGAAGCGCCTGGAGCAGTTATCTCAGAGTTATCCCAGCTCCAGAAGGTAGGAAAACCAGACTCAGCCCATCCCGCAGGCCTCTCTCCAAGGAAGATTCTGGAGAAACCCTGTGTGGAATGGGTTTCTCTCCCACAAACGTGTTTGACAGAGGGAAGAGCCAGGTGGAACCACAGCCACTTGCCCTGACATGCAGGCCAGGAAGCCTGCAGGCCCGCCCAGAGCAGGTGACACTCAGGATGTGAGTGGGTTTTTCCCTGAAGCCTCTTAGACCAGAGCCGAGGGAAATATCAGCAAGCTGGCAGCGTGCCACCTGAGTTAGTCCAGCTCTGGCCTCATTCGAGGAAAACGAACTGCAGGAGGTCAGGAAGTATGCTGTTGGGCAGGGGGCACACGTGGGCATGAAGATGTGTGCCCTGTGTGTGCCTGTTCACAGCTGGGCAACACTGACATTCATCTGATACGGACTTGAGAAGTACCATCTCAGCCTTATAAAACATCAACCGTGGGTCTAAACACCCAGATGCCTTCTTGTTGCTTCAGTGGCTCCCTGGCCCCCTGACACAGATGAGCCTCTCACTGAAGGGTTCACTCCCAGCCTTGCTCCAGTGAAGGAAAGAGAGTGTTCTAGTCAGTGGAGGGAGAAGAGGGCCCTGTTCCTGTATTTGATAGTTGCCCTGCATGTATGCGCACGGCTGTAAGGATTTTATCTACAATCTCTGTGAGTGAGAGCTTGGTGTCACAGAGAGCCTGTCCCTTTCCTCAACAGTTTGATATAAGATGTCCCTTCTCATTGTTTTAGAGGAAGGAAACTGGAGTTTGGGGGCAGAGAACCCAGTTCGCAGCCCAGCTTGGCTCAAATGGTGGTCTCTCTCCGTGGTGGAGTATTATTCAGCCATGAAAAGGAACAGAGCACTGATACATGTGATCCTATAGATGAAACTTTAAAACGTTATCCTGAGTGAAAGAAGCCAGACATGAGAGGTCTCATACTGTGTGATACCACTTATCTGAAAGATCCTGAATCAATAAATTAGAATGGAGGGGGCTGGAGGAAGAGGGAATGGGAAGTGACTGCTTCATGGGACAGGGTTTTTGTAAAGTCCTATAGAGGATAGTCAGGGAAGGATTCTTGAAGAGGAAACATCAAAGCTGAGACACACAGGCTGAGAAGGAGCCAGTCATCCAATGGTAAAGGGACAAGCATTGTGGCCAGAGGTCAACTGAGGTGACTCAGGGGTCAATGACACTGTCTGGAGGGTCCAAGATGGCCTCAGACATTGAGCACCTTGGTAGGGACCTCAGCAGGAAGACTTGGCCCAGCATCTACATGTGGCTTCTCCAGCATTGAGATCTCAGGGCTTCCAGAATGTTCCACGGACAGAATTAGAAAAACCCAGTTTCTTAAGGCATCAACCCAGAAACTGGCCCTTCCTTTCTACCATATCCCATTGATCAGGGTGGTCACAGTGCCCACTTAGATTCAAAGAGATGAAACAAAGACCTCCTCACTCAGAAGGAGGAATGGAATAATCTGACAGACCTTCACTACTGGTAGATATATTTTTAATTACTCATCAGATTTCCTTAATGGGTATAGTTTGTTTTAAATCTTCTACTTCTTCCACAGTCAGTTCTCTTCTCTAGGAAACTGTCCCTTTTACCTAGGTTTTCATATTAACTGGCATCAGAGTTTTATAACATGCTTTTTAAAAAAAAAAGTTTATTTTTGGTTTATTTGTGTCTGTGCCTCCCTTCTTGTTCCTAATGTTTTTTTCATCAGCCCTGCCTGAGATTTCTAGTAACTTTTTTTACTTGAAATGCCAGAAATTAACTTTGATTACAAAACTATAAAAATGACACATTATAGTAATGGTGAAGTAATTGGGGGAAAAAAATCAATGAAACAGAAGAGAATACATCATGGGCAATATGAGAAACTTCCAGGCTGACATTATCTTTCTGGAATGTTCTCTCTACTTCCTCTACTTAAAAATCGTGGTAAAACATACATAACATAAAGTTACCATTTTAACCATCTCTAAGTGTACAGTTCAGTGGCATGAAGTACATCCATTTTGCTTTGCCACCATCATCGCATCCATCTCCAAAGAACTTTTTAATCCTGCAAAACTGAAACTTTACTCGCTTCACAAGATTCACCCTCCTCCCCTCTCTGGCATCCACACTGAAAGTCTACCTTCTCTGTGACTTGATTACTCTAGGGACTTTGTGTTAGTGTATCATGTAGTATTTGTCCTTTTGTGAATGGCTTTTTTCACTTAGCCCAATGTCTTCAAGGTCCGTTTATGTTTCAGCGTGTGTCAGCACTTCCTTCCTTTTTAAGACTGAGTAATATCCCATTGTGTGTAGATATCACATTCTGTTTACACACTCCCCCGCTGAGGGACACTTGGGTCTCTTCCACCTTTTAGCTGTTGTCAATAATGTTGCTACGGACATGAGTGTACAAACATCTGAGTCCCTTCTTTCACTTCTTTGGGGTATATACCCACAAGTGGGATTGCTACATCATAGGGTAATTATATTTTTTAAGTTCTGACACATTGCCATACCGTTTCCAATAATCTTTTCAGAGAGTCAACTGTATGTCTTTGTTGATCTTCTTTTTGGTACCTTTGTTTTGTGTTTCATTTTGTATTTTGTACCTGTGGTTATCTTTGATACTTTCCTTGTGCTCTCTTTGGACCTACTGTGTTCTTTTTCTAACTTAAGTTGGATTTACCTTATTTATTTTTGGCTTTTCTTTTTTTTGATTATGAATTTCTAAGCTGTGTCCTACAGTTTTGAAATGTAGAATTTTGTTTTCATTTGGTCCTAAACATTTTCTAGATTGTCATTATGATTTCTATTAAGATCCATGTATTATTAGAAATGAACTTTAATTTTCAAAGCAAATGGGTATTTTTAAAGTTTTTTTTTTTTTTTTTTTTTTAGGGGCACCTGGGTGGCTCATTCAATTAAGCATCTGCCTTCAGCTCAGGTCACAATCTCAGGGTCCTGGGAAGGAGCACCACATTGGACTCCCTGTTCAGCAGGAAGCCTGCTTCTCTCTCTCCCTCTGCCTGCTGCCTTCCTCCCTGCTTATGCTTTGTGTGTGTGCCAAATAAATAAATAAAAATCTTTAAAAATGAAAAAGTTGCATTATTTTAATTATTTTTCATCCATTGCATCGTTATGAGATAACATGGTCAGTATGAAATATTTTTTAAATGTTTGTTGAGATTTAATTTATGATCTAATACATAATCAATCTTAATTCTCTAATGCCTTCTTATTAATTTCATTGTTAGTATTATTAGTTATTTATATACTTGTGTTTATAATTATATATTATAAAAATATAATAGTTTATTACATTATTAAGAACTAATTAGTATTTGTAATCTGAATTCTCTACTTGCTGGATAAAATGTTCTACATATGCTTGAGATCAAATTTGTGTATTGTGTAGTTCAAATGTACTATTGTCTGCTTATTTCCTAATTACTGGAAGAAGACTATTAAAATCTCTTTCATGATGGGGTTGTTATTCTTGTCAATTTTTGTTTTATACGTTGTTCTGCTAATGTCTGTATTCAAGTTGGTACATTTATTCATCGGCATGCCGTTTGGCAGTTGTAGTTACTAATGCTTCTTTGAAAAGCCTGCAGAAGCACCTCAAAAGGTCGAGACTTAGCTCTGAACATTGTAGGCATCAAACCTGAGAACAAATAATTAGAATACAAGCCTCTCTCACACTTTCCCTTAATTGGCTGGATCTCCCAGGAAGAAACAGGAGGGGAAAAAAAAAAAAAAAGTATGTTCAGAATTCTTCCCTGGTTACCGGTGAGCAGCCTGAATGGGAAGACCCAGCAGTCACACGCAGGGCTGAGTTAAAGGATTTGCCCTGTTTGAACAGCTGCATCCAGACCCTGCCTTTCCTTCTAGAACCCTTCAAAAAAGATGAGCTTCCTTAAGATTTAGCCAACCATCGAGTCACTGCCTACTTCTGGGGCTTGGGGATGGGTCTCTGACCTGGAGTTGGAATCAGGGCTTGGGAGCCCCCTCAAATGACATGTTCCAGGTGAAGATGGAGTTTGGCAGAGAAGAGGGAAGGCAGGATGTGACCAGGTGGCTTTACTTTCCATGGTGTTAGACAGGTCTGGGCCATGGTCCAGCCATACTAGAGAGAAGGGTTCCCAGCTGGGGACAGTGAGCATTTCTCACGGGCTCGTCAGAATTCCGATAGAACCACAGGGGTTCCAGAAGAGAAGGAGCGGCAAGAGGTAGGCCTCTGCCGGAGATGGAAGGTAATGGGATATTGCCAGAGAACAAAGAGAGGGCATAACCACTGACCTCTCCCACCCATAGTCAACCGCCTCTGCTAAGACTGACTTTTAACAAGAATGGGACGGCCATCATTCTCCAGAGGAGACCCAGCCTGGAAGTGCCCAAAGACACTACAGATCTTCCCATGTGGGCACACCAAGAGAGAACACCAACAGACGCTTTCAAGCCTGGCCCCGCTGAGGCCCAGTAGGCCTGCCCATTAGCTCTGGGGAACAGATACCAGAAGGCTAGACACGGGCGACTCTCATCAGGACTTCCAAAGGGATAAGGAGTCAATGCCTAAACAGGTTTGTGTGTTTTTAACAAAGAGAGGAAGTGGCAATTCCCTGGAGCCAGCATGAGCCAGATTCAACGAAGGAAACTGTAAACCTGGCCTCATTTTCTCCAGCAGTAACGGAGTTCACAACGCACGGAAGAAGAGAGCGTGTAGGCACCTTCCATGGGCTAGCCACCGTGCTAGAGGGTTTCTGTCACCTCATTCACTCTTAGCAGCCACCTTGAGGACACTAAAGCACAGAGCTGTCACCTGCCAAATTGTACCACTTGGGAGAGCAAGATTTGAATGCAGAAGTCTGTTTGAAGCCAGAATCTGGGCAAATTTCACTATATTGTGTTGATTCCTCTCACAGTAGTCTCAAAACAAGACAAAACCAAACAAAAAAACCCACCACCAACAACAAAAAATAAGAAGTAAATATTAAGCCTGAAAATTTAAGGAGGGGCGTGTGGAAGTGGAAAAAGGATTAGACATCCTGTGTTATCTCCACCAGGCTGACGCAGAACCAATGAGCAGAAGCTAAAAGGAAGAGGGCTACTATTAACAACGTTCTCACACTTAGAACAGCTCAAAAGGAGATGTGCCAAATGGCCTTTATTAGGGGATGGGTTAACGAAAGCATACAATATTGAAATAGCCAGCTCCTAAAAATTATATCCAAGAATTTAAGTATATGGAGGAATGTCCAGTATAAAAAATGAAAGAGAAGAGAAAAAATTATGAATACATGATTCCATCTATATGAAATGTCCAAAATAGGTAAATCCGAAGACACACAAAGTAGATTCGTGGTTGCCACAGGTAGGGGAAAGGGAGAACCGGGAGTGACTGCAAACGGATAATGGGGTGAGGAAAATGGGGTGAGGAAAATGCTCTAAAATTTGATATTGATGGCCACACAATCTTGTGAATGTATTTAAAACCATTATTAAAAGGGTGAATTATGTGGAACATGAATCATATCTCAAGAAAAAAGCATAAGGAACAAAATATTGTATTATATATGTATATAATATCCAGAATATGTAATTATATCTAATAAAGAAATTGTGCTTAATTTTTTAAAACCATACCTACAGATCCCAATTTTGTGACTTGTATCTCTGCATCTATATGGTGAGAAAAAATTCTGGAAGGAAATCCTAAGAGTTAACTATGTTTTACAGGGCAGTGGGGTCATTTGATATCACAGATTTGATACAATAAACATTTCTTTTAGAATCAGAAACACACTTTTATAAAAATGGGACTGGGCACCTGTTGAGGTGACAAGCTTCTTGTCTTGGTACATATTCCCAAAAATTTGAGAATCATCAGATATGGATATTTTCACTGAGAGTTTGACCTACAATGCATACAGTCCTTTTTTCTTTCTTTCTTTTTTTTTTTTAATAGTCTCCATGACGGGCTTAGAGCCCAGTATAGGGCTTAAACTCACAAACCCGAGATCAAGACCTGAGCCAAGATCAAGAGTCAGACACTTAACTAACTGAGCCACTCAGGAACCCCTGGTCTAGTCCTTTTAACTAAAGTATTATTTTACAATTATTTTTTCATTTATTTTCTACTTTCTTTTTATAACCTATTATCTCAAATCTTGCCTCCAGTACCAATCTCTGTTGCGGGTTGGGGGGATTCTTTTGCTATAAAATATAGTAAGTCAGCTCAGGTCATGATCTCAGGGTCCTGAGATCGAGCCCCACATTGGGCTCTCTGCTCAGCAGGGAGCCTGCTTCCCCCTCTTTCTCTGCCTGCCTCTCTGCCCACTTGTGATCGCTCTCTCTCTGTCAAATAAATAAATAAAATCTTTAAAAAAATAAAAATAAATAAAAACAAACCGTCCACGTTTCTATGCAGCCAGGATAGAAAGATGATGTTAACAAAATTTAAGAAATTGTCTAACTAGTGGAAGAACCTCCAGATTTCTCCCTTTCATCTTCGTGAAAGTAAAAATAAAACTTTAGAATGAGACATTTCAAGTGCTCTCTGCGTGTGTAAATACACACTCACTCTAAAGGTTGCTGACACGCTGGCAGAACATAATTCTTGTGAGGAAAGCGGCCACCTTTGTTTTTTTAAACCCACGTTCAGGGATTGTCCATGGGAGCGGAGGGAAAGCCCGTGGCTCCTGGGCCCTCCCCGGCTCTCCCAGCGGGGTTCTGAAGCCTGAGCTGACTCCTCCCGCTCCCTGGCAGAGGGCTGAGGGCAGTGGGAGAGGAGCTCTAAGCTATAAAAAAACGTTCGACTTTTATTTCCTTCTAAGGCGTCCTGAGTCAGTGGGTGCTCCAGCCCCCAGTGCCCGGGGAAGTTCAGCTCAAATCGGAAATGTGTGTGTGTCTGTGTTTCCTGAGCCAAAGCTGCTGAAAACCCAGAGGACGTTGCCACTTGGACTGAATCTCTGCACGCAGAGTGGGAGCTTCCTATTTCTGTCCTGGGAGGAGGATGGAAGTCACTTAATGATCAGTTTCTCTGACCCACGTTCCAGTATTACATCACAGTCTAACAGCGAGCTTACCCTCCGCTCCACTCCCCACACAGAGCTGCTGACACTTTAAAAATCCCATTTGTCACCTCAAAGCATACAGCACTCCCACGCTATTTTGCCTCCCACCCTTGAGGCTGCAATTTTTTTTTTTTAGGTTTTTTCATTTATTTGAGAGAGAGCACACGCGAGAGAGCACAAGCAGGGGGAGGGGCAGAGGGAGAGGGAGAAGCAGACTCCCTGATGAGGGGGGAGCTGATGCGGGGCTGGATCCCAGGACCCCCGGGATCACAAGCAAGCTGAGGGCAGACCCTTAAGCAACTGAGCTCCCCTTGCCCCAGGCACCCCAGGCCACAGTTTCAACTTTAACAAGTGATGCTAAGCTGGGTTGGTCAGAATCCCAGAAAGCCAGTTAGTCCAATAATCTTATTTTACCTGGGAAACTGAGGCCCAGAGAAGCAAAGTGTCTGCCCATAGCTACAGAGGAACAAAACCAAAACTAAGACCCAGGCCAAAAAAAATGTCAGGGCAGAGGGTTCTGTCCCCAAGGCAGTATCCACGTCCTCTAATTCAGCTCTAATTCAGTATGCAGGAGGAGCCAAATGTTTCCTGCAAGTGGGGCTCAAGCCTGACCAAAGCAGCAGCTCTCCCTGTCATCTTGCCCCTTCTTTTCAGCCCTCTTGCTGCTTTTGTGTAGAAGGAAACAAGCAAGGTAGCCCGGAGGAGATCCTTCTGGAAACAGAGGTAGCCTTTCCGGCTGCAGAACTTTCTCTAGGATCAGGGTGTGGACCAGGACTGATCAAGGGAAAGGTTTCGACCCCAGAGCTGGAAAGTTGCCTCCCGCGCCCTTTCCTTAGCCCCTCTGCTCTTGACACAGGGAGAGGTACGTGCTTATGTAATTAAAAATTCCCATCCAATTTTTTAAAGTGTATTTCTCCATGCCATTCCTGAAAACCCTTGGGATTAACAACAAGGTGCATCGTTGCATCGTGTTTTCCCACGTAGAGCGGACCTGGATATGGTAATAGGCCACAAGGTCGTGTTCCAGTGTCAGCTATGAACACCTGAACCTGAACTGAAAACTAGAGCAAAGCTGTCCCGGGGTGTGTCCATGGGGTTTCTGGCCTCTCGCGCTTACCTACTGTCCTAGAGCCTGGGTGGAATTACATCCGGGGACAGGTGTACCTTGTTCATCAGGCAGAAGGGACCAGGGGATACACAGAGCTAAAAACCTACACATTCACAGTTAGAGATGAAAGGCTGCAGAAATGTTTATTGAATACAGTGCCAGGTTTATAAATAAAACTTATTTACAATTTCCATAGAGTTGGTCCCCCATCAGAGAGGTGGTTAAATCTCCAAACAGTTTATCTCAAGATTTACAGAAAACGTTCAAGTACATCTCCTTGTCCAATTGCCACGGTGAAGGGTAACTTCTGTTACCAGAACTACCGCCATCTTTGCTACGGATGTGGTTTAAGGAACCTCGCAAGAGCTGGAGAAAGACCACACGCTCCACCCGCGCCGCTACCTTCTTACTCCAAGAGATCCAGACAGCGAAGGATTTCTGTCTCCTACAAGACAACCTCGAGGGATTGGAAAGAAAGGAAAATACTAACTTCCAGCTGAAGGGGATAGGTTAAGACACGTTCGTGGAAACTTGTCACTGCCGAAAAGGGGAATGTAGTTTGGATATATAATAATTAATTCCAATGTTTAAAATTAATTGAGTGAACCGAAGAGCAGACTTTTGACCAAATTTACATTCTTTGTTGAGGAAGAAGTTCCCAGTATGCTGTGGGGCTGGTAATATGCGGCTACGCTGACGGGCCACAGCGGCACTCGGGAGGCCTACTGGACGGCCACTCGTCACAACACAGGTTACAGGTAGGAGTCAGACATGCATTTATAAAGAGAATATAAAAATATGTACAGTAGCTAATTTTCAATGTGTTTTAAGTTGCCGAAAGACACCAATTGAAGTGTGCAAAAATTCATTTGTCTAAAAATCAGAAAAAGCCTTTCCTGGCAAGAGTGCGTCAAGAGCCCATCTGAAACATCGAGATGCATTTGCCTCGCTCAACACCTACCCCCGACAGATGGAGAACAAAACTATGAAAGTGCTTGCCAAGGACTCAGCAGTTTCTAACGGCAAGTCTCAGGCTCAAGCGGGATGCCAGTTAAACTAGTCACTTTATATATATAAATATATGTATATATTTATAGAGCAGTTAGAAGTAAGGGGCAAGAGTTTACAGGGAGGTGCTAACCAACTTTAAAGGGTACGGACCCAACACCCGGCTATTTCCTCTCACAAACGCATGCTGCAGCCTGCAAACACCCGATCTGGGCTGGTCTTCCCCTCAAAAGCCAGAGGGAAAACAGCTCCGGGGACCGGGCTGCCCCCTGCACCAAGTTGGGACTCAGCACTCCCCGGGCGGCAGGGCGGTGGGGGCGGGGGGGGGGGGGGGGGAAGGCTTCGCTTCCCATACAGGATGCTGGCCATGTTAAGAATCTGGTTTTTTCAAAAGCAGTCTTTTTGGAAGGACTGTGGGACCACAAAAATGGAGCCCACCTGGCTTCTAGAAAGACTTGACAGAAGAGTTAAGACAGAAGGCAAAGTTTTAAAAAGTTAAATTACCCCCAACTCTCTTTGAAACTACCAAGAAGCCATTGGACACAGGCCTGAGATGGGTCGACATGTGGCCTCCCAAAAAGAAACATCCAGGAACCCCTGGTGCTCCCTCTCTCACCTGAAGAACCTCCAAGGTGTTCCTTCCAGATTCGGGGAATTTGACAAGTCCCCTCCAGCTCCGTGTCTCCTCTACAACCACCCAGTCTAAGGACCAACGGCAGAAGTAGACAGGCGGGCTCCTCTCCACTGCTCTGACCTGTCCCTCTGGCTGGAAATCTAACAAGCGGCAAAACGCCAGAAAGACAGGGAGTAGGAGAGGGAGAAGCCAAGGGTCTCTAAAAATCAGCCCCAAACGCACCCATCTGGCTGCCAAGAGCTTCTCGCTGCCTCGGAAGCAGCCTGCCGTGGTTCCCTGGCAAATTAAAACCTCCCACAGACACTCAAAAATCCAACTCTCCTTCCTGGGGAGACACCAAATGCACATCCAGCCTACATTTCAGAAAAGAGTTCTGCACTAAATGCAATATTCCTTTAAAGGGGTTTTTAAAGCACACCAGTCCCACTGCAAAGACCAGTACCAGCATCTCAGTTTTGGTTACAGGTTTATAATTAGACACAAAATCCCCTCCAGGCTCGAGTTTTACTTTCAAGCTGGAGGCTAGCATTAGTTCTGCTTGGGGGTGGGGGATGGGGGTGGGGAGGGGAGGCAGGGAGGAAGCTAAGTCAACTTTGGAAGAAGAAAAAAAAAAAAAAAGGAAAAGGAGGCTGAGGGAAGTCATCATCATAAATTAAAAAATCATGACTCGAAGGTGACCGGTAGTGTCTTTTAGGCAGAAAGACTGGCTTAGAAGGGACTACTGCTTCTACCACACAGCAAGGATTAAATTACAGACAGACACACTAAATCATGTCTCTTTGCACAGATGGTCTCAAGTAGTTACATAAAACAGGTAATCAGCAGCACGATTTGAGAAGAACCCCTAAGTACATGCTTGAGAAAAAGTGGTTTTTTTTTTCCTTCATTAAAGAGCGCCACTGCCTGAATTATCATTAAGTTAAACAGGGTTCACCCCCCCACCCCCCAGTGAAAATACAAGTAGACCTACATGTCCGTAGATAGGATGAAGCAATTGCTATCTGCCCGGTTTTAGGCAAGGTCTCAGGCTCAGAGGTTGGTGCTGGGATGTCAGGAGGGAGGGAGGGAGAGCGGGTGGGCAAGAAGCCCAATGCTGGGCTACAAGCTTTTAAAGGTACTGACCTCTCCTCCGACCGCCTTGTCCCCGTTTAGATCTCAGCTTTACAAAGCATTTAACACCACTTTAAGTTAATGGTCTTTTTTTATTGGAAAAAAAAAAAAAAAAAAAAGACTAGCATTTACAACTTGGAATGGACGTAAATTGTAATTCCTTGATCAGCAATGTTGATGCCTGTGCTGAAGTCCACAGCCCCAGCCTACTCTGCTGGCTCCAAGTCATAGTTCAGGAGGTTTTAAAAACAGAGAGTCCAAAGATGCTCCCTTAGTAAAGGTTTTTTGTTGTTGTTGTTGTTTTTAATTTGTGTGAATGGTGACAGCCTGACACCCATGTCACTCCAGGACAACGCGGACAACGCTAAACCAACATGTGTGGCATGCCACCCAGATGAGTGTCATGGTCACCAAGGGTGGGGGCACCCAGAAGTACGAGAGGGCTGTCCTGCTAAGTGGGGCTACGTCTAGACAGCTTATCCTTCACCCATTTCTCTGCACAGCATCCTGAGGTAAACCAATTTAAAATGTTTGTTTTCAGTAAACCAGCTATGACAATTTATACTAACAAATTGAACTAGAACCCATATGAAGTTTTAAATTTTTTTCATTTTTCATTTTTAATACAAATGCCTGACTGTGCTCAATTGTCAAGCTGCATGCATGAAAAACTGGCCAGCCCAGTGTATTAATCATGAGCAAATGGAACTGCGAGGAGTCCACTAGGTGCTTCCTTATCATTAAGGTAGGACAAGTATTTATGTTGTAAAACTGATGTGTAGCTTGATCTTTAGGGGACAGGACCACCAACCAATACATGCAGATTTTGTGTGTGTGGACAGAAGGTACTTTTGACATTCAGTTTTGCTATATAGAAACAGAATGAGTAAATGAACTTTTTTTTTTTTTTGCAAGAGGTAAGTAAAAGATTCAATTTGATTCTTCTAGAAGGGGGGAAAGGAGTTGAAAGTAGGCCTTCATTTTGCAGTCATCATCTGTACGAATTCTGAAAAGACAAACAATCATAACTTGTGGTTATCTTCAAAAGCAGTCTGAATGAACACAACATTTCTACTCCGCATAAAGAAAATAAATAAAGATCAGGGTCTCGTGAAGCAGTTAACTCGTTTCTAGATACCACAGGGAGGGCTATTCAAAACTAAGCTGAAGAGACTAATGCAACGTTTTTTACCTTCATAGTTGACTTGCCCATCTCCATCAATATCTGCTTCTCTGATCATTTCATCTACTTCTTCATCTGTTAGTTTCTCCCCTAAGTTGGTCATGACATGACGAAGCTCTGCCGCACTGATGTAACCGTTGCCATCCTGTGAACATTAAGCAGGTGCTACTGAGGGCGGTGAAGAGGGCTTCCCAACGGGCACAGGCCACCCCGCTCCAGCTCCCCCACCAAGCCACCAAGCACGTGCCCTCAGCCAGCACCGAAATGCAGGGGCTTGGAAAACGCTAAGGAACCGAAAGCAGCAATCAAGCTTGGTTCAAAATTCCCCACTGCTTATCATCATGCTCACCCTCGCCTAATTTAAGGCTGCTGCAGCTAAGTCGGCCTATTTCAAAGCAAGATCACCACAGAGGCCCAGGCAATTCAGTGTAAGTGTTCTAAGTATTTCAGAAACGGTGGCAAAGCAGCGGGTCTCTAAGGACAGGCTGCAACTCAGACGCAGGATTACCTTGTCAAAGACTCGGAATGCCTCGCGAATTTCTTCTTCGCTGTCTGTATCTTTCATTTTTCTAGCCATCATAGTCAAGAATTCCGGGAAGTCAATGGTGCCATTACCTCAAATAAGAAAACAAAAGCTCGCATAAAATAAATGCGCCGGCAATGCTCCCCAGGAACAATGTTCTGCAGGGGAACATCTTCAAAGCACAGCAAAGAAGGGTTAAGACTCACTCGGACAAACCGGTTGAGTTATTTATTTTACGAGGTTAAACCATGTGTAAGTCTCAACTGTTCAAATACTTCGCAGGGATTTCACATGACTCATGTAATTCAAACTAGTCATCAGCGCCCAGGAGAGCACTTCAGGATGCAAAGGAAACTGCACGTGGAGGTTCCTGACCACTAAAGGCGGTTGTGCAGTTCAAGAGAAGGCCTACAGCACCCTTCCATTCCTGCAGGAAGCCCTCGAGACAACACCCCCCTCCCCCACAACCCCGACCCCAGGCTGAGGGTAAGCCCCTGGCCCTACCTCTGCCTTGGTCCGTGACCCTGGTCAAGGCCCAGAACTGGCCTGCCAGTACAACAGAATGTTTTATGGAAAAAAAGGATTACGGAAGGGGGCAAAAACAGACTTTCTTATACCACGGACCATAAATTATCACAGTCTTCTCCAGAAGGCGTTTCCTGCCCACATTCTGATAAGTCACCTAATCATTTTTTTCTCTAGCTCAGTATCTTTGC